>NC_134698.1:26963978-27298978 GCF_050947455.1 Rhinoderma darwinii
CAGGACACTTATATACATTATATGCAGGACACTTATATACATTATATGCAGGACACTTATATACATTATATGCAGGACACTTATATACATTATATGCGGGACACTTATATACATTATATGCAGGACACTTATATACATTATATGCAGGACACTTATATACATTATGTGCAGGATACTTATATACATTATATGCAGGGCACTTATATACATTATATGCGGGACACTTATATACATTATATGCGGGACTCTTCTATACATTATATGCGGGACACTTCTATACATTATATGCAGGACACTTCTATACATTATATGCAGGACACTTATATACATTATATGCGGGACACTTATATACATTATATGCAGGACACTTATATACATTATATGCAGGACACTTATATACATTATATGCGGGACACTTATATACATTATATGCGGGACACTTATATACATTATATGCAGGACACTTATATACTTTATATGCGGGACACTTATATACATTATATGCGGGACACTTCTATACATTATATGCGGGACTCTTCTATACATTATATGCGGGACACTTCTATACATTATATGCGGGACACTTCTATACATTATATGCAGGACACTTATATACATTATATGCAGGACACTTATATACATTATATGCGGGACACTTATATACATTATATGCGGGACACTTATATACATTATATGCAGGACACTTATATACTTTATATGCGGGACACTTATATACATTATATGCGGGACACTTATATACATTATATGCAGGACACTTATATACATTATATGCAGGACACTTATATACTTTATATGCAGGACACTTATATACTTTATATGCAGGACACTTATATACATTATATGCGGGACACTTATATACATTATATGCAGGACACTTATATACATTATATGCAGGGCACTTATATACATTATATGCAGGACACTTATATACATTATATGCAGGACACTTATATACATTATATGCAGGACACTTATATACATTATATGCGGGACACTTATATACATTATATGCAGGACACTTATATACATTATATGCAGCACGCTTATATACATTATATGCGGGACACTTATATACATTATATGCAGGACACTTATATACATTATATGCAGGACACTTATATACATTCTATGCAGGACACTTATATACATTATATGCAGGACACTTATATACATTATATGCGGGACACATATACTTTATATGCGGGACACTTATATACATTATATGCAGGACACTTATATACATTATATGCAGGACACTTATATACATTATATGCGGGACACTTATATACATTATATGCGGGACACTTATTTACATTATATGCAGGAAACTTATATACATTATATGCGGGACACTTATATACATTATATTCCGGACACTTATATACATTATATGCAGGACACTTATATACATTATATGCAGGACACTTATATACATTATATGCAGGACACTTATATACTTTATATGCAGGACACTTATATACATTATATGCGGGACACTTACATACTTTATATGCAGGACACTTATATACATTATATGCGGGACACTTATATACATTATATGCAGGACACTTATATACATTATATGCAGGACACTTATATACATTATATGCAGGACACTTATATACATTATATGCAGGACACATATATACATTATATGCGGGACACTTATATACATTATATGCAGGACACTTATATACATTATATGCAGGACACTTATATACATTATATGCAGGACACTTATATACATTATATGCAGGACACTTATATACATTATATGCAGGGCTCTTATATACATTATATGCAGGACACTTATATACATTATGTGCAGGACACTTATATACATTATATGCGGGACACTTATATACATTATGTGCAGGACACTTATATACATTATGTGCAGGACACTTATATACATTATGTGCAGGACACTTATATACATTATATGCAGGACACTTATATACATTATATGCAGGACACTTATATACATTATATGCGGGACACTTATATACATTATATGCGGGACACTTATATACATTATGTGCAGGACACTTATATACATTATGTGCAGGACACTTATATACATTATATGCAGGACACTTCTATACATTATATGCAGGACACTTATATACATTATATGCGGGACACTTATATACATTATATGCAGGACACTTATATACATTATATGCAGGACACTTATATACATTATATGCGGGACACTTATATACATTATATGCGGGACACTTATATACATTATATGCAGGACACTTATATACTTTATATGCGGGACACTTATATACATTATATGCGGGACACTTCTATACATTATATGCGGGACTCTTCTATACATTATATGCGGGACACTTCTATACATTATATGCGGGACACTTCTATACATTATATGCAGGACACTTATATACATTATATGCAGGACACTTATATACATTATATGCGGGACACTTATATACATTATATGCGGGACACTTATATACATTATATGCAGGACACTTATATACTTTATATGCGGGACACTTATATACATTATATGCGGGACACTTATATACATTATATGCGGGACACTTATATACATTATATGCAGGACACTTATATACTTTATATGCAGGACACTTATATACTTTATATGCAGGACACTTATATACATTATATGTGGGACACTTATATACATTATATGCAGGACACTTATATACATTATATGCAGGACACTTATATACATTATATGCGGGACACTTATATACATTATATGCGGGACACTTATATACATTATATGCAGGACACTTATATACTTTATATGCAGGACACTTATATACTTTATATGCAGGACACTTATATACATTATATGTGGGACACTTATATACATTATATGCAGGACACTTATATACATTATATGCAGGACACTTATATACATTATATGCAGGGCACTTATATACATTATATGCGGGACACTTATATACATTATATGCAGGACACTTATATACATTATATGCAGGGCACTTATATACATTATATGCGGGACACTTATATACATTATATGCAGGACACTTATATACATTATATGCGGGACACTTATATACATTATATGCGGGACACTTATATACATTATATGCAGGGCACTTATATACATTATATGCAGGACACTTATATACATTATATGCAGGACACTTATATACATTATATGCAGGACACTTATATACATTATATGCAGGACACTTATATACATTATATGCGGGACACTTATATACATTATATGCAGGACACTTATATACATTATATGCAGGGCACTTATATACATTATATGTGGGACACTTATATACATTATATGCAGGACACTTATATACATTATATGCAGGACACTTATATACATTATATGCAGGACACATATATACATTATATGCGGGACACTTATATACATTATATGCAGGACACTTATATACATTATATGCAGGACACTTATATACATTATATGCAGGACACTTATATACATTATATGCAGGACACTTATATACATTATATGCAGGGCTCTTATATACATTATATGCAGGACACTTATATACATTATGTGCAGGACACTTATATACATTATATGCGGGACACTTATATACATTATGTGCAGGACACTTATATACATTATGTGCAGGACACTTATATACATTATGTGCAGGACACTTATATACATTATATGCAGGACACTTATATACATTATATGCAGGACACTTATATACATTATATGCGGGACACTTATATACATTATATGCGGGACACTTATATACATTATGTGCAGGACACTTATATACATTATGTGCAGGACACTTATATACATTATATGCAGGACACTTCTATACATTATATGCAGGACACTTATATACATTATATGCGGGACACTTATATACATTATATGCAGGACACTTATATACATTATATGCAGGACACTTATATACATTATATGCGGGACACTTATATACATTATATGCGGGACACTTAGGGCGGGTTCACACATGGCGGAATTTCACTTAAATTCCGCTGCGGACACTCCGCAGCGTTAATCCGCAGCGGAGCCGTTTCTCCATTGACTTTCACTTTAATTTAGCAGTGTTCGTTTACACGATGCGTACAATTCCGCTGCGGAGCATAGGCTGCGGAGCGGAATTTGGTGTCCGCAGCATGCTCTGTCTGTTGCGGAGCAGTGGCGGACTCATGGCGGAATTTCTCCATTGACTTCAATGGAGATTCAAAGTTCCGCAATGAAGTCCGCAGCTGTCATGCACATGTCATGTGTGCTGCGGATGCGTCTTGCTTTTTTCACTTGACATTTCTTCATTCTGGCTGGACCTATGTATTTCTAGGTCTACAGCCAGACTGAGGAAGTCAATGTGGCTCCCGTAATGACGGGAGCGTTGCTAGGAGACGTCAGTAAATAGTCACTGTCCAGGGTGCTGAAAGAGTTAAGCGATCGGCAGTAACTGTTTCTGCACCCGGGACAGTGACTACCGATCCCAATATACATGTATCTGTAAAAAAAAATGAAGTTCGTACTTACCGAGAACTCCCTGTTTCTGTCTCCAGTCCGGCCTCCCAGGATGACGTTTCAGTGTAAGTGACGGCTGCAGCCAATCACAGGCCAAGCACAGGCTGCAGCGGTCACATGGACTGGCGCGTCATCCAGGGAGGTCGGGCTGGATGCCGAAGGAGGGACGCGTCATAAAGACAACGGGCGGTAAGTATGAAATTCTTTTACTTTCACTAGGGAAAGTGCTGTCCCTTCTCTCTATCCTGCACTGATAGGGAGAAGGGAAGCACTTTTCCCGCAGTCCGCAGCAGCTAGTCCGCATCAATTTTCTGCACATTTTGTGCAGATCCGCAGCCGTAATCCGCAACCCGGATTAGGTGCGGCATTGATGCGGACAGTTGCGGAGGAATTCCGCCATGTGTGGTCATGCCCTTATATACATTATATGCAGGACACTTATATACTTTATATGCGGGACACTTATATACATTATATGCGGGACACTTCTATACATTATATGCGGGACTCTTCTATACATTATATGCGGGACACTTCTATACATTATATGCGGGACACTTCTATACATTATATGCAGGACACTTATATACATTATATGCAGGACACTTATATACATTATATGCGGGACACTTATATACATTATATGCGGGACACTTATATACATTATATGCAGGACACTTATATACTTTATATGCGGGACACTTATATACATTATATGCGGGACACTTATATACATTATATGCGGGACACTTATATACATTATATGCAGGACACTTATATACTTTATATGCAGGACACTTATATACTTTATATGCAGGACACTTATATACATTATATGTGGGACACTTATATACATTATATGCAGGACACTTATATACATTATATGCAGGACACTTATATACATTATATGCGGGACACTTATATACATTATATGCGGGACACTTATATACATTATATGCAGGACACTTATATACTTTATATGCAGGACACTTATATACTTTATATGCAGGACACTTATATACATTATATGTGGGACACTTATATACATTATATGCAGGACACTTATATACATTATATGCAGGACACTTATATACATTATATGCAGGGCACTTATATACATTATATGCGGGACACTTATATACATTATATGCAGGACACTTATATACATTATATGCAGGGCACTTATATACATTATATGCGGGACACTTATATACATTATATGCAGGACACTTATATACATTATATGCGGGACACTTATATACATTATATGCGGGACACTTATATACATTATATGCAGGGCACTTATATACATTATATGCAGGACACTTATATACATTATATGCAGGACACTTATATACATTATATGCAGGACACTTATATACATTATATGCAGGACACTTATATACATTATATGCGGGACACTTATATACATTATATGCAGGACACTTATATACATTATATGCAGGGCACTTATATACATTATATGTGGGACACTTATATACATTATATGCAGGACACTTATATACATTATATGCAGGACACTTATATACATTATATGCAGGACACTTATATACATTATATGCGGGACACTTATATACATTATATGCAGGACACTTATATACATTATATGCAGGACACTTATATACATTCTATGCAGGACACTTATATACATTATATGCAGGACACTTATATACATTATATGCAGGACACTTATATACATTATATGCAGGACACTTATATACATTATATGCGGGACACTTATATACATTATATGCAGGACACTTATATACATTATATGCAGGACACTTATATACATTATATGCAGGACACTTATATACATTATATGCGGGACACTTATATACATTATATGCAGGGCACTTATATACATTATATGCAGCACGCTTATATACATTATATGCGGGACACTTATATACATTATATGCAGGACACTTATATACATTATATGCAGGACACTTATATACATTCTATGCAGGACACTTATATACATTATATGCAGGACACTTATATACATTATATGCGGGACACATATACTTTATATGCGGGACACTTATATACATTATATGCAGGACACTTATATACATTATATGCAGGACACTTATATACATTATATGCGGGACACTTATATACATTATATGCGGGACACTTATTTACATTATATGCAGGAAACTTATATACATTATATGCGGGACACTTATATACATTATATTCAGGACACTTATATACATTATATGCAGGACACTTATATACATTATATGCAGGACACTTATATACATTATATGCAGGACACTTATATACTTTATATGCAGGACACTTATATACATTATATGCGGGACACTTATATACTTTATATGCAGGACACTTATATACATTATATGCGGGACACTTATATACATTATATGCAGGACACTTATATACATTATATGCAGGACACTTATATACATTATATGCAGGACACTTATATACATTATATGCAGGACACTTATATACATTATATGCGGGACACTTATATACATTATATGCAGGACACTTATATACATTATATGCAGGACACTTATATACATTATATGCAGGACACTTATATACATTATATGCAGGACACTTATATACATTATATGCAGGGCACTTATATACATTATATGCAGGACACTTATATACATTATGTGCAGGGCACTTATATACATTATATGCGGGACACTTATATACATTATGTGCAGGACACTTATATACATTATGTGCAGGACACTTATATACATTATGTGCAGGACACTTATATACATTATATGCAGGACACTTATATACATTATATGTAGGACACTTATATACATTATATGCAGGACACTTATATACATTATATGCAGGACACTTATATACATTATGTGCAGGACACTTATATACATTATATGCAGGACACTTATATACATTATATGCAGGACACTTATATACATTATGTGCAGGACACTTATATACATTATATGCAGGACACTTATATACATTATATGCGGGACACTTATATACATTATATGCAGGACACTTATATACATTATATGCATGACACTTATATACATTATGTGCAGGACACTTATATACATTATGTGCAGGACACTTATATACATTATGTGCAGGACACTTATATACATTATGTGCAGGACACTTATATACATTATATGCAGGACACTTATATACATTATATGCAGGACACTTATATACATTATATGCGGGACACTTATATACTTTGTATGCGGGACACTTATATACATTATATGCGGGACACTTATATACATTATATGCAGGACACTTATATACATTATATGCAGGACACTTATATACATTATATGCAGGACACTTATATACATTATATGCGGGACACTTATATACATTATATGCAGGACACTTATATACATTATATGCGGGACACTTATATACATTATATGCAGGACACTTATATACATTATATGCAGGACACTTATATACATTATATGCAGGACACTTATATACATTATATGCGGGACACATATACTTTATATGCGGGACACTTATATACATTATATGCGGGACACATATACTTTATATGCGGGACACTTATATACATTATATGCAAGACACTTATATACATTATATGCAGGACACTTATATACATTATATGCAGGACACTTATATACATTATATGCGGGACACTTATATACATTATATGCGGGACACTTATTTACATTATATGCAGGACACTTATATACATTATATGCGGGACACTTATATACATTATATTCAGGAAACTTATATACATTATATGCAGGACACTTATATACATTATATGCAGGACACTTATATACATTATATGCAGGACACTTATATACTTTATATGCAGGACACTTATATACATTATATGCGGGACACTTATATACTTTATATGCAGGACACTTATATACATTATATGCGGGACACTTATATACATTATATGCAGGACACTTATGTACATTATATGCAGGACACTTATATACATTATATGCAGGACACTTATATACATTATATGCGGGACACTTATATACATTATATGCAGGACACTTATATACATTATATGCAGGACACTTATATACATTATATGCAGGACACTTATATACATTATATGCAGGACACTTATATACATTATATGCAGGGCACTTATATACATTATATGCAGGACACTTATATACATTATGTGCAGGACACTTATATACATTATATGCAGGACACTTATATACATTATGTGCAGGACACTTATATACATTATGTGCAGGACACTTATATACATTATGTGCAGGACACTTATATACATTATATGCAGGACACTTATATACATTATATGCAGGACACTTATATACATTATATGCAGGACACTTATATACATTATATGCAGGACACTTATATACATTATATGCAGGACACTTATATACATTATATGCAGGACACTTATATACATTATGTGCAGGACACTTATATACATTATGTGCAGGACACTTATATACATTATGTGCGGGACACTTATATACATTATGTGCAGGACACTTATATACATTATATGCGGGACACTTATATACATTATATGCAGGACACTTATATACATTATATGCGGGACACTTATATACATTATATGCAGGACACTTATATACATTATGTGCGGGACACTTCTATATATTATATGCGGGACACTTATATACATTATGTGCGGGACACTTATATACATTATGTGCGGGACACTTATATACATTATATGCAGGACACTTATATACATTATATGCAGGACACTTATATACATTATATGCGGGACACTTATATACATTATATGCGGGACACTTATATACATTATATGCAGGACACTTATATACATTATATGCAGGACACTTATATACATTATATGCAGGACACTTATATACATTATGTGCAGGACACTTATATACATTATATGCAGGACACTTATATACATTATATGCGGGACACTTATATACATTATATGCAGGACACTTATATACATTATATGCAGGACACTTATATACATTATATGCGGGACACTTATATACATTATATGCAGGACACTTATATACATTATATGCAGGACACGTATATACATTATATGCAGGACACTTATATACATTATATGCAGGACACTTATATACATTATATGCGGGACACTTATATACATTATATGCAGGACACTTATATACATTATGTGCAGGACACTTATATACATTATATGCGGGACACTTATATACATTATATGCAGGACACTTATATACATTATATGCAGGACACTTATATACATTATATGCAGGACACTTATATACATTATATGCAGGACACTTATATACATTATATGCAGGACACTTCTTTGGACGTTTTTGGAGCCGTTTTCTCATAGACTCCAATGAAAACATCTCCAAAAACGGACTTAAAAAACGCTGCGAAAACGCAGCGAAAAACGCGAGTTGCTCAAAAAACGTCTGAAAATCAGGGGCTGTTTTCCCTTGAAAACAGCTCGGTATTTTCGGACGTTTTTGGTCACTACGTGTGCACATACCCTTAGTCTAAATGGTCCAGCCGAACATAGCAAAAAAATAAAAGTTAGCAGTATTACAAATATAAAACCTATACTTTTTTCTCCCCTGCGCCACAATAGAAACTAGAGGTCAAGGAAAAATAATTTCCCTTCATGTAACTCTGCTTCCTGTCAACTGAAAAGTCATCCGCCAGAGGGAAAAAATGTTTCCGCTTTGTGGAGTACAAGAAAGTCTAATTCCCAGGTGGGGCTTTCTTGTACTCATCGGGAAACATTTTTCCTTCTGACAGATGATTTTTCCGTTGACAGGTGACAGAGTTCAATAGGGGGGGGTGTTAGGGGGAGGAGGGGGGAAAATATGGTCTGTTCACAGTTTGTGTTTTTTCCACCCCTGCCCTAGATTTCAATCCTATATCCGCCCCTGTGTGCAGAATATCACAAGTTCACAACAGAGCTTGCAGCGGAGAAGCGCACGCCCCTGCGGACCACGATACAGAGAGCGCGTCTAACCAGTGAGTATGGCAACTCTGCACCTCTCCTCAGCCTCCACATGTTATTGGATGAGAGGAGGAGGAGAAGGGCGGACTGTGGCTGATAACATTCACTGCTGGTATATACTTATATCTGCGGTATATACACTGCTTCTATATATGGATCAGAGCGGTATATACACTGCTGGTATATATGGATCTGTGCGGTATATACACTGCTGCTATATATGGATCAGAGCGGTATATTCACTGCTGGTATATATGGATCTGTGCGGTATATTCACTGCTGGTATATATGGATCTGTACGGTATATACACTGCTGGTATATATGGATCTGTGCGGCATATATACTGCTGGTATATATGGATCTGTGCGGTATATTCACTGCTGCTATATATATGGATCAGAGCGGTATATACACTGCTGGTATATATTTATATCTGCGGTATATTCACTGCTGCTATATATGGATCTGTGCGGTATATTCACTGCTGCTATATATGGATCAGAGCGGTATATTCACTGCTGGTATATATGGATCTGTGCGGTATATTCACTGCTGGTATATATGGATCTGTACGGTATATACACTGCTGGTATATATGGATCTGTGCGGCATATATACTGCTGGTATATATGGATCTGTGCGGTATATTCACTGCTGCTATATATATGGATCAGAGCGGTATATACACTGCTGCTATATATGGATCTGTGCGGTATATACACTGCTGCTATATATATGGATCAGAGCGGTATATACACTGCTGGTATATATGGATCTGTGCGGTATATACACTGCTGCTATATATGGATCTGTGCGGTATATTCACTGCTGGTACATATGGATCTGTGCGGTATATACACTGCTGCTATATATGGATCTGTGCGGTATATTCACTGCTGCTATATATGGATCTGTGCGGTATATTCACTGCTGGTACATATTTATTTATAGGTTGTGCGCAGTTTATTTTTTGCTTTGCTTCTGTTCCATATGCCTTTTTTTCTAAATATACATTTTTGCCCCTCGAAGTTAAAGGGGTTGTTCCAAGATGAAATGTTATCCCCTGTCTACAGGACAGGACATAACATGCTGATCGGTGGGGGTCTGACCACTGGGACCCCCACTGATAACTGGAACGGTGGTCCCTTGTACCCCTGAGTAACTGGAGCGGCAGGGTGTATGCTTGACCTGCAGCGTCATTAACTCAGGGGTACGAGGGACCCCCACTGATCAGCATGTTATCTCCTATCCTGTAGAGAGGGGATAACATTTAATCTTGGGACGACCCCTTTAAGACCTGAACATGCAGTGAATAGTTTTCAGATTATATTACTGGCTCGATGATCACATTCATTCCTAGTCTGGTCTGTGCAGTTTCGGTTTACAAATATTACGGATTGGCAGTACAGATCCAACAGACGTGGACAGAAAGCAAGTGCAGCGTGCGTTACTATACTGACTGTAAAGTGCAGCGTGCGTTACTATACTGACTGTAAAGTGCAGCATGTGTTACTATACTGACTGTAAAGTGCAGCGTGCGTTACTATACTGACTGTAAAGTGCAGCGTGCGTTACTATACTGACTGTAAAGAGCAGCGTGTGTTACTATACTGACTGTAAAGTGCAGCATGCGTTACTATACTGACTGTAAAGTGCAGCGTGTGTTACTATACTGACTGTAAAGTGCAGCGTGCGTTACTATACTGACTGTAAAGAGCAGCGTGTGTTACTATACTGACTGTAAAGTGCAGCGTGCGTTACTATACTGACTGTAAAGTGCAGCGTGCGTTACTATACTGACTGTAAAGAGCAGCGTGTGTTACTATACTGACTGTAAAGAGCAGCGTGTGTTACTATACTGACTGTAAAGAGCAGCGTGCGTTACTATACTGACTGTAAAGAGCAGCGTGTGTTACTATACTGACTGTAAAGTGCCGCATGTGTTACTATACTGACTGTAAAGAGCAGCGTGCGTTACTATACTGACTGTAAAGAGCAGCGTGCGTTACTATACTGACTGTAAAGAGCAGCGTGCGTTACTATACTGACTGTAAAGTGCCGCATGTGTTACTATACTGACTGTAAAGTGCAGCATGTGTTACTATACTGACTGTAAAGAGCAGCATGTGTTACTATACTGACTGTAAAGAGCAGCGTGTGTTACTATACTGACTGTAAAGTGCAGCATGTGTTACTATACTGACTGTAAAGTGCAGCGTGCGTTACTATACTGACTGTAAAGAGCAGCGTGTGTTACTATACTGACTGTAAAGTGCAGCATGTGTTACTATACTGACTGTAAAGTGCAGCATGTGTTACTATACTGACTGTAAAGTGCAGCGTGCGTTACTATACTGACTGTAAAGTGCAGCGTGCGTTACTATACTGACTGTAAAGAGCAGCATGTGTTACTATACTGACTGTAAAGAGCAGCATGTGTTACTATACTGACTGTAAAGTGCAGCGTGTGTTACTATACTGACTGTAAAGAGCAGCGTGTGTTACTGTACTGACTGTAAAGTGCAGCATGTGTTACTATACTGACTGTAAAGTGCAGCGTGTGTTACTATACTGACTGTAAAGTGCAGCATGTGTTACTATACTGACTGTAAAGTGCAGCGTGCGTTACTATACTGACTGTAAAGAGCAGCGTGTGTTACTATACTGACTGTAAAGTGCAGCATGTGTTACTATACTGACTGTAAAGTGCAGCGTGTGTTACTATACTGACTGTAAAGTGCAGCATGTGTTACTATACTGACTGTAAAGTGCAGCGTGCGTTACTATACTGACTGTAAAGAGCAGCGTGTGTTACTATACTGACTGTAAAGTGCAGCATGTGTTACTATACTGACTGTAAAGTGCAGCGTGTGTTACTATACTGACTGTAAAGTGCAGCGTGTGTTACTATACTGACTGTAAAGTGCAGCGTGTGTTACTATACTGACTGTAAAGAGCAGCATGCGTTACTATACTGACTGTAAAGTGCAGCGTGTGTTACTATACTGACTGTAAAGTGCAGCATGCATTACTATACTGACTGTAAAGAGCAGCGTGTGTTACTATACTGACTGTAAAGAGCAGCGTGTGTTACTATACTGACTGTAAAGTGCAGCGTGTGTTACTATACTGACTGTAAAGAGCAGCATGCGTTACTATACTGACTGTAAAGTGCAGCGTGTGTTACTATACTGACTGTAAAGTGCCGCATGTGTTACTATACTGACTGTAAAGAGCAGCGTGTGTTACTATACTGACTGTAAAGAGCAGCGTGTGTTACTATACTGACTGTAAAGTGCAGCGTGTGTTACTATACTGACTGTAAAGAGCAGCGTGCGTTACTATACTGACTGTAAAGTGCAGCGTGTGTTACTATACTGACTGTAAAGAGCAGCATGCGTTACTATACTGACTGTAAAGTGCCGCATGTGTTACTATACTGACTGTAAAGAGCAGCGTGTGTTACTATACTGACTGTAAAGTGCAGCGTGTGTTACTATACTGACTGTAAAGAGCATCATGTGTTACTATACTGACTGTAAAGTGCAGCAGGCGTTACTATACTGACTGTAAAGAGCAGCATGCGTTACTATACTGACTGTAAAGTGCCGCATGTGTTACTATACTGACTGTAAAGAGCAGCGTGTGTTACTATACTGACTGTAAAGTGCAGCGTGTGTTACTATACTGACTGTAAAGAGCAGCGTGCGTTACTATACTGACTGTAAAGTGCAGCAGGCGTTACTATACTGACTGTAAAGTGCAGCGTGTGTTACTATACTGACTGTAAAGTGCAGCGTGTGTTACTATACTGACTGTAAAGTGCCGCATGTGTTACTATACTGACTGTAAAGAGCAGCGTGTGTTACTATACTGACTGTAAAGAGCAGCATGTGTTACTATACTGACTGTAAAGTGCAGCGTGTGTTACTATACTGACTGTAAAGAGCAGCGTGCGTTACTATACTGACTGTAAAGTGCAGCAGGCGTTACTATACTGACTGTAAAGAGCAGCATGTGTTACTATACTGACTGTAAAGTGCAGCGTGTGTTACTATACTGACTGTAAAGTGCAGCGTGCGTTACTATACTGACTGTAAAGTGCAGCGTGTGTTACTATACTGACTGTAAAGAGCAGCGTGCTTTACTATACTGACTGTAAAGTGGCGCATGTGTTACTATACTGACTGTAAAGTGCAGCGTGCGTTACTATACTGACTGTAAAGTGCCGCATGTGTTACTATACTGACTGTAAAGTGCAGCGTGCGTTACTATACTGACTGTAAAGTGCCGCATGTGTTACTATACTGACTGTAAAGTGCAGCGTGCGTTACTATACTGACTGTAAAGAGCAGCGTGCGTTACTATACTGACTGTAAAGAGCAGCGTGTGTTACTATACTGACTGCAAAGTGCAGCGTGCGTTACTATACTGACTGAAAAGTGCAGCATGCGTTACTATACTAGCTGTAAAGTGCAGCGTGCATTACTATACTGACTGTAAAGTGCAGCAGGCGTTACTATACTGACTGTAAAGTGCAGCATGCGTTACTATACTGACTGTAAAGTGCCGCATGTGTTACTATACTGACTGTAAAGTGCAGCGTGTGTTACTATACTGACTGTAAAGTGCAGCGTGTGTTACTATACTGACTGTAAAGTGCCGCATGTGTTACTATACTGACTGTAAAGTGCCGCATGTGTTACTATACTGACTGTAAAGTGCAGCGTGTGTTACTATACTGACTGTAAAGTGCCGCATGTGTTACTATACTGACTGTAAAGTGCAGCATGTGTTACTGTACTGACTGTAAAGTGCAGCATGCGTTACTATACTGACTGTAAAGTGCAGCGTGTGTTACTATACTGACTGTAAAGTGCCGCATGTGTTACTATACTGACTGTAAAGTGCCGCATGTGTTACTATACTGACTGTGAAGAGCAGCGTGCGTTACTATACTGACTGTAAAGAGCAGCGTGCGTTACTATACTGACTGTAAAGTGCAGCGTGCGTTACTATACTGACTGTAAAGAGCAGCGTGCGTTACTATACTGACTGTAAAGTGCAGCGTGTGTTACTATACTGACTGTAAAGTGCAGCGTGCGTTACTATACTGACTGTAAAGTGCAGCGTGTGTTACTATACTGACTGTAAAGAGCAGCATGTGTTACTATACTGACTGTAAAGTGCCGCGTGTGTTACTATACTGACTGTAAAGTGCAGCGTCCGTTACTATACTGACTGTAAAGTGCTGCATGTGTTACTATACTGACTGTAAAGTGCCGCATGCGTTACTATACTGACTGTAAAGTGCAGCGTGTGTTACTATACTGACTGTAAAGTGCAGCAGGCGTTACTATACTGACTGTAAAGAGCAGCATGCGTTACTATACTGACTGTAAAGTGCAGCGTGTGTTACTATACTGACTGTAAAGAGCAGCATGCGTTACTATACTGACTGTAAAGTGCAGCGTGTGTTACTATACTGACTGTAAAGTGCAGCGTGCGTTACTATACTGACTGTAAAGTGCAGCGTGCGTTACTATACTGACTGTAAAGTGCAGCGTGCGTTACTATACTGACTGTAAAGTGCAGCATGCGTTACTATACTGACTGTAAAGAGCAGCATGCGTTACTATACTGACTGTAAAGTGCTGCATGTGTTACTATACTGACTGTAAAGTGCAGCATGTGTTACTATACTGACTGTAAAGTGCAGCAGGCGTTACTATACTGACTGTAAAGTGCAGCGTGCGTTACTATACTGACTGTAAAGTGCAGCGTGCGTTACTATACTGACTGTAAAGTGCAGCGTGTGTTACTATACTGACTGTAAAGTGCCGCATGTGTTAATATACTGACTGTAAAGTGCAGCGTGTGTTACTATACTGACTGTAAAGTGCAGCGTGTGTTACTATACTGACTGTAAAGTACCGCATGTGTTACTATACTGACTGTAAAGTGCCGCATGTGTTACTATACTGACTGTAAAGTGCAGCATGTGTTACTATACTGACTGTAAAGTGCCGCATGTGTTACTATACTGACTGTAAAGTGCAGCATGTGTTACTATACTGACTGTAAAGTGCAGCAGGCGTTACTATACTGACTGTAAAGTGCAGCGTGCGTTACTATACTGACTGTAAAGTGCAGCATGTGTTACTATACTGACTGTAAAGTGCCGCATGTGTTACTATACTGACTGTAAAGTGCAGCGTGTGTTACTATACTGACTGTAAAGTGCAGTGTGTGTTACTATACTGACTGTAAAGTGCTGCATGTGTTACTATACTGACTGTAAAGTGCCGCATGTGTTACTATACTGACTGTAAAGTGCAGCGTGTGTTACTATACTGACTGTAAAGTGCCGCATGTGTTACTATACTGACTGTAAAGTGCAGCATGTGTTACTGTACTGACTGTAAAGTGCAGCATGCGTTACTATACTGACTGTAAAGTGCAGCGTGTGTTACTATACTAACTGTAAAGTGCAGCATGTGTTACTATACTGACTGTAAAGAGCAGCGTGTGTTACTATACTGACTGTAAAGTGCCGCATGTGTTACTATACTGACTGTAAAGTGCCGCATGTGTTACTATACTGACTGTGAAGAGCAGCGTGCGTTACTATGCTGACTGTAAAGAGCAGCGTGCGTTACTATACTGACTGTAAAGTGCAGCGTGCGTTACTATACTGGCTGTAAAGAGCAGCGTGCGTTACTATACTGACTGTAAAGTGCAGCGTGTGTTACTATACTGACTGTAAAGTGCAGCGTGTGTTACTATACTGACTGTAAAGTGCAGCGTGTGTTACTATACTGACTGTAAAGTGCAGTGTGTGTTACTATACTGACTGTAAAGTGCTGCATGTGTTACTATACTGACTGTAAAGTGCCGCATGTGTTACTATACTGACTGTAAAGTGCAGCGTGTGTTACTATACTGACTGTAAAGTGCCGCGTGTGTTACTATACTGACTGTAAAGTGCAGCGTGCGTTACTATACTGACTGTAAAGTGCAGCGTGCGTTACTATACTGACTGTAAAGTGCTGCATGTGTTACTATACTGACTGTAAAGTGCAGCGTGCGTTACTATACTGACTGTAAAGTGCAGCGTGTGTTACTATACTGACTGTAAAGTGCAGCGTGCGTTACTATACTGACTGTAAAGTGCAGCGTGCGTTACTATACTGACTGTAAAGTGCAGCATGCGTTACTATACTGACTGTAAAGAGCAGCATGCGTTACTATACTGACTGTAAAGTGCCGCATGTGTTACTATACTGACTGTAAAGTGCAGCATGTGTTACTATACTGACTGTAAAGTGCAGCGTGCGTTACTATACTGACTGTAAAGAGCAGCGTGTGTTACTATACTGACTGTAAAGTGCAGCAGGCGTTACTATACTGACTGTAAAGTGCAGCGTGCGTTACTATACTGACTGTAAAGTGCAGCGTGTGTTACTATACTGACTGTAAAGTGCAGCAGGCGTTACTATACTGACTGTAAAGTGCAGCGTGCGTTACTATACTGACTGTAAAGTGCAGCGTGTGTTACTATACTGACTGTAAAGTGCCGCATGTGTTACTATACTGACTGTAAAGTGCCGCATGTGTTACTATACTGACTGTGAAGAGCAGCGTGCGTTACTATGCTGACTGTAAAGAGCAGCGTGCGTTACTATACTGACTGTAAAGTGCAGCGTGCGTTACTATACTGACTGTAAAGAGCAGCGTGCGTTACTATACTGACTGTAAAGTGCAGCATGTGTTACTATACTGACTGTAAAGTGCAGCGTGCATTACTATACTGACTGTAATGTGCAGCATGTGTTACTATACTGACTGTAAAGAGCAGCATGTGTTACTATACTGACTGTAAAGTGCCGCGTGTGTTACTATACTGACTGTAAAGTGCAGCGTGCGTTACTATACTGACTGTAAAGTGCAGCGTGCGTTACTATACTGACTGTAAAGTGCTGCATGTGTTACTATACTGACTGTAAAGTGCAGCGTGTGTTACTATACTGACTGTAAAGTGCAGCAGGCGTTACTATACTGACTGTAAAGAGCAGCATGCGTTACTATGCTGACTGTAAATTGCAGCGTGTGTTACTATACTGACTGTAAAGAGCAGCGTGCGTTACTATACTGACTGTAAAGTGCAGCATGTGTTACTATACTGACTGTAAAGTGCAGCGTGCGTTACTATACTGACTGTAAAGTGCAGCGTGTGTTACTATACTGACTGTAAAGTGCAGCGTGCGTTACTATACTGACTGTAAAGTGCAGCGTGCATTACTATACTGACTGTAAAGAGCAGCGTGTGTTACTATACTGACTGTAAAGTGCAGCGTGTGTTACTATACTGACTGTAAAGTGCAGTATGTGTTACTATACTGACTGTAAAGTGCCGCGTGTGTTACTATACTGACTGTAAAGTGCAGTATGTGTTACTATACTGACTGTAAAGAGCAGCGTGTGTTACTATACTGACTGTAAAGTGCAGTATGTGTTACTATACTGACTGTAAAGAGCAGCGTGCGTTACTATACTGACTGTAAAGTGCAGCGTGCGTTACTATACTGACTGTAAAGTGCAGCGTGCGTTACTATACTGACTGTAAAGTGCAGCGTGCGTTACTATACTGACTGTAAAGTGCAGCGTGCGTTACTATACTGACTGTAAAGAGCAGCATGCGTTACTATACTGACTGTAAAGTGCCGCATGCGTTACTATACTGACTGTAATGTGCAGCATGTGTTACTATACTGACTGTAAAGAGCAGCATGTGTTACTATACTGACTGTAAAGTGCCGCGTGTGTTACTATACTGACTGTAAAGTGCAGCGTGCGTTACTATACTGACTGTAAAGTGCAGTGTGCGTTACTATACTGACTGTAAAGTGCTGCATGTGTTACTATACTGACTGTAAAGTGCAGCGTGTGTTACTATACTGACTGTAAAGTGCAGCAGGCGTTACTATACTGACTGTAAAGAGCAGCATGCGTTACTATACTGACTGTAAATTGCAGCGTGTGTTACTATACTGACTGTAAAGAGCAGCATGCGTTACTATACTGACTGTAAAGTGCAGCGTGTGTTACTATACTGACTGTAAAGTGCAGCGTGCGTTACTATACTGACTGTAAAGTGCAGCGTGCGTTACTATACTGACTGTAAAGTGCAGCGTGCGTTACTATACTGACTGTAAAGTGCAGTGTGCGTTACTATACTGACTGTAAAGTGCAGCGTGCGTTACTATACTGACTGTAAAAAGCAGCATGCGTTACTATACTGACTGTAAAGTGCCGCATGCGTTACTATACTGACTGTAAAGTGCAGCATGTGTTACTATACTGACTGTAAAGTGCCGCATGCGTTACTATACTGACTGTAAAGTGCAGCATGTGTTACTATACTGACTGTAAAGTGCAGCAGGCGTTACTATACTGACTGTAAAGTGCAGCGTGCGTTACTATACTGACTGTAAAGTGCAGCGTGTGTTACTATACTGACTGTAAAGTGCCGCATGTGTTACTATACTGACTGTAAAGTGCAGCGTGTGTTAATATACTGACTGTAAAGTGCAGCGTGTGTTACTATACTGACTGTAAAGTGCCACATGTGTTACTATACTAACTGTAAAGTGCCGCATGTATTACTATACTGACTGTAAAGTGCAGCGTGTGTTACTATACTGACTGTAAAGTGCCGCATGTGTTACTATACTGACTGTAAAGTGCCGCATGTGTTACTATACTGACTGTAAAGTGCAGCGTGCATTACTATACTGACTGTAAAGTGCAGCAGGCGTTACTATACTGACTGTAAAGTGCAGCGTGCGTTACTATACTGACTGTAAAGTGCAGCGTGTGTTACTATACTGACTGTAAAGAGCAGCATGCGTTACTATACTGACTGTAAAGTGCCGCATGCGTTACTATACTGACTGTAATGTGCAGCATGTGTTACTATACTGACTGTAAAGAGCAGCATGTGTTACTATACTGACTGTAAAGTGCCGCGTGTGTTACTATACTGACTGTAAAGTGCAGCGTGCGTTACTATACTGACTGTAAAGTGCAGCGTGCGTTACTATACTGACTGTAAAGTGCTGCATGTGTTACTATACTGACTGTAAAGTGCAGCGTGTGTTACTATACTGACTGTAAAGTGCAGCAGGCGTTACTATACTGACTGTAAAGAGCAGCATGCGTTACTATACTGACTGTAAATTGCAGCGTGTGTTACTATACTGACTGTAAAGAGCAGCATGCGTTACTATACTGACTGTAAAGTGCAGCGTGTGTTACTATACTGACTGTAAAGTGCAGCGTGCGTTACTATACTGACTGTAAAGTGCAGCGTGCGTTACTATACTGACTGTAAAGTGCAGCGTGCGTTACTATACTGACTGTAAAGTGCAGCGTGCGTTACTATACTGACTGTAAAGTGCAGCGTGCGTTACTATACTGACTGTAAAAAGCAGCATGCGTTACTATACTGACTGTAAAGTGCCGCATGCGTTACTATACTGACTGTAAAGTGCAGCATGTGTTACTATACTGACTGTAAAGTGCCGCATGCGTTACTATACTGACTGTAAAGTGCAGCATGTGTTACTATACTGACTGTAAAGTGCAGCAGGCGTTACTATACTGACTGTAAAGTGCAGCGTGCGTTACTATACTGACTGTAAAGTGCAGCGTGTGTTACTATACTGACTGTAAAGTGCCGCATGTGTTACTATACTGACTGTAAAGTGCAGCGTGTGTTACTATACTGACTGTAAAGTGCCACATGTGTTACTATACTAACTGTAAAGTGCCGCATGTATTACTATACTGACTGTAAAGTGCAGCGTGTGTTACTATACTGACTGTAAAGTGCCGCATGTGTTACTATACTGACTGTAAAGTGCCGCATGTGTTACTATACTGACTGTAAAGTGCAGCGTGCATTACTATACTGACTGTAAAGTGCAGCAGGCGTTACTATACTGACTGTAAAGTGCAGCGTGCGTTACTATACTGACTGTAAAGTGCAGCGTGTGTTACTATACTGACTGTAAAGTGCCGCATGTGTTACTATACTGACTGTAAAGTGCAGCGTGTGTTACTATACTGACTGTAAAGTGCAGCGTGTGTTACTATACTGACTGTAAAGTGCCGCATGTGTTACTATACTGACTGTAAAGAGCCGCATGTATTACTATACTGACTGTAAAGTGCAGCGTGTGTTACTATACTGACTGTAAAGTGCCGCATGTGTTACTATACTGACTGTAAAGTGCAGCAGGCGTTACTATACTGACTGTAAAGTGCAGCGTGCGTTACTATACTGACTGTAAAGTGCAGCGTGTGTTACTATACTGACTGTAAAGTGCCGCATGTGTTACTATACTGACTGTAAAGTGCAGCGTGTGTTACTATACTGACTGTAAAGTGCAGCGTGTGTTACTATACTGACTGTAAAGTACCGCATGTGTTACTATACTGACTGTAAAGTGCCGCATGTATTACTATACTGACTGTAAAGTGCAGCGTGTGTTACTATACTGACTGTAAAGTGCCGCATGTGTTACTATACTGACTGTAAAGTGCCGCATGTGTTACTATACTGACTGTAAAGTGCAGCGTGCATTACTATACTGACTGTAAAGTGCAGCAGGCGTTACTATACTGACTGTAAAGTGCAGCGTGCGTTACTATACTGACTGTAAAGTGCAGCGTGTGTTACTATACTGACTGTAAAGTGCCGCATGTGTTACTATACTGACTGTAAAGTGCAGCGTGTGTTACTATACTGACTGTAAAGTGCAGCGTGTGTTACTATACTGACTGTAAAGTGCCGCATGTGTTACTATACTGACTGTAAAGTGCCGCATGTGTTACTATACTGACTGTAAAGTGCAGCGTGTGTTACTATACTGACTGTAAAGTGCCGCATGTGTTACTATACTGACTGTAAAGTGCAGCATGTGTTACTATACTGACTGTAAAGTGCAGCATGCGTTACTATACTGACTGTAAAGTGCAGCGTGTGTTACTATACTGACTGTAAAGTGCCACATGTGTTACTATACTGACTGTAAAGTGCAGCATGTGTTACTATACTGACTGTAAAGTGCAGCATGTGTTACTATACTGACTGTAAAGTGCAGCGTGCGTTACTATACTGACTGTAAAGTGCAGCGTGTGTTACTATACTGACTGTAAAGTGCTGCATGTGTTACTATACTGACTGTAAAGTGCTGCATGTGTTACTATACTGACTGTAAAGTGCCGCATGTGTTACTATACTGACTGTAAAGTGCAGCATGTGTTACTATACTGACTGTAAAGAGCAGCATGTGTTACTATACTGACTGTAAAGTGCAGCGTGTGTTACTATACTGACTGTAAAGTGCAGCGTGTGTTACTATACTGACTGTAAAGTGCAGCGTGTGTTACTATACTGACTGTAAAGTGCAGCGTGTGTTACTATACTGACTTTAAAGTGCAGCGTGTGTTACTATACTGACTGTAAAGTGCCGCATGTGTTACTATACTGACTGTAAAGTGCAGCATGTGTTACTATACTGACTGTAAAGTGCAGCATGCGTTACTATACTGACTGTAAAGTGCAGCGTGTGTTACTATACTGACTGTAAAGTGCCGCGTGTGTTACTATACTGACTGTAAAGTGCCGCATGTGTTACTATACTGACTGTAAAGTGCCGCATGTGTTACTATACTGACTGTGAAGAGCAGCGTGCGTTACTATACTGACTGTAAAGTGCAGCGTGTGTTACTATACTGACTGTAAAGTGCTGCATGTGTTACTATACTGGCTGTAAAGTGCAGCATGTGTTACTATACTGACTGTAAAGAGCAGCGTGCGTTACTATACTGACTGTAAAGTGCAGCGTGTGTTACTATACTGAGTGTAAAGCGCCGCATGTGTTACTATACTGAGTGTAAAGAGCAGCGTGTGTTACTATTCTGACTGTAAAGTGCAGCGTGCGTTACTATACTGACTGTAAAGTGCTGCATGTGTTACTATACTGACTGTAAAGTGGTGCATGTGTTGCTATACTGACTGTAAAGAGCAGCATGTGTTACTATACTGACTGTAAAGTGCAGCGTGTGTTACTATACTGACTGTAAAGAGCAGCATGTGTTACTATACTGACTGTAAAGTGCAGCGTGCGTTACTATACTGACTGTAAAGTGCAGCGTGTGTTACTATACTGACTGTAAAGTGCAGCATGTGTTACTATACTGACTGTAAAGTGCAGCGTGTGTTACTATACTGACTGTAAAGAGCAGCATGTGTTACTATACTAACTGTAAAGTGCCGCATGTGTTACTATACTGACTGTGAAGAGCAGCATGCTTTACTATACTGACTGTAAAGTGCCGCATGTGTTACTATACTGACTGTGAAGAGCAGCATGCTTTACTATACTGACTGTAAAGTGCAGCGTGCGTTACTATACTGACTGTAAAGTGCAGCGTGCGTTACTATACTGACTGTAAAGTGCAGCATGTGTTACTATACTGACTGTAAAGTGCAGCGTGTGTTACTATACTGACTGTAAAGAGCAGCATGTGTTACTATACTGACTGTAAAGTGCCGCATGTGTTACTATACTGACTGTGAAGAGCAGCGTGCGTTACTATACTGACTGTAAAGAGCAGCGTGTGTTATTATACTGACTGTAAAGTGCAGCGTGCGTTACTATACTGACTGTAAAGAGCAGCATGCGTTACTATACTGACTGTAAAGTGCAGCGTGCGTTACTATACTGACTGTAAAGTGCCGCATGTGTTACTATACTGACTGTAAAGTGCCGCATGTGTTACTATACTGACTGTAAAGTGCTGCATGTGTTACTATACTGACTGTAAAGTGCCGCATGTGTTACTATACTGACAGTAAAGTGGTGCATGTGTTACTATACTGACTGTAAAGAGCAGCATGTGTTACTATACTGACTGTAAAGTGCAGCGTGCGTTACTATACTGACTGTAAAGTGCCGCATGTGTTACTATACTGACTGTAAAGTGCCGCATGTGTTACTATACTGACTGTAAAGTGCTGCATGTGTTACTATACTGACTGTAAAGTGCCGCATGTGTTACTATACTGACTGTAAAGTGGTGCATGTGTTACTATACTGACTGTAAAGAGCAGCATGTGTTACTATACTGACTGTAAAGTGCAGCATGTGTTACTATACTGACTGTAAAGAGCAGCGTGCGTTACTATACTGACTGTAAAGTACAGCGTGTGTTACTATACTGACTGTAAAGTGCAGCATGTGTTACTATACTGACTGTAAAGTGCAGCATGCGTTACTATACTGACTGTAAAGTGCAGCATGTGTTACTATACTGACTGTAAAGTGCAGCGTGTGTTACTATACTGACTGTAAAGTGCTGCATGTGTTACTATACTGACTGTAAAGTGCCGCATGTGTTACTATACTGACTGTAAAGTGCCGCATGTGTTACTATACTGACTGTAAAGTGCAGCGTGTGTTACTATACTGACTGTAAAGTGCAGCGTGTGTTACTATACTGACTGTAAAGTGCAGCGTGTGTTACTATACTGACTTGAAAGTGCCGCATGCGTTACTATACTGACTGTAAAGTGCAGCATGCGTTACTATACTGACTGTAAAGAGCAGCATGTGTTACTATACTGACTGTAAAGTGCAGCGTGTGTTACTATACTGACTGTAAAGTGCTGCATGTGTTACTATACTGACTGTAAAGTTCCGCATGTGTTACTATACTGACTGTAAAGTGCCGCATGTGTTACTATACTGACTGTAAAGTGCAGCGTGTGTTACTATACTGACTGTAAAGTGCCGCATGTGTTACTATACTGACTGTAAAGTGCAGCGTGTGTTACTATACTGACTGTAAAGTGCCGCATGTGTTACTATACTGACTGTAAAGTGCAGCATGTGTTACTATACTGACTGTAAAGAGCAGCGTGTGTTACTATACTGACTGTAAAGTGCAGCATGTGTTACTATACTGACTGTAAAGTGCCGCATTTGTTACTATACTGACTGTAAAGTGCAGCATGTGTTGCTATACTGACTGTAAAGTGCAGCATGTAATACTATACTGACTGTAAAGTGCCGCATGTGTTACTATACTGACTGTAAAGTGCAGCATGTGTTACTATACTGACTGTAAAGTGCCGCATTTGTTACTATACTGACTGTAAAGTGCAGCATGTGTTACTATACTGACTGTAAAGTGCAGCATGTGTTACTATACTGGCTGTAAAGTGCAGCGTGTGTTACTATACTGACTGTAAAGTGCCGCATGTATTACTATACTGACTGTAAAGTGCAGCATGTGTTACTATACTGACTGTAAAGAGCAGCATGTGTTACTATACTGACTGTAAAGTGCAGCATGCGTTACTATACTGACTGTAAAGTGCAGCATGTGTTACTATACTGACTTTAAAGTGCCGCATTTGTTACTATACTGACTGTAAAGTGCCGCATGTGTTACTATACTGACTGTAAAGTGCAGCATGTGTTACTATACTGACTGTAAAGTGCCGCATTTGTTACTATACTGACTGTAAAGTGCAGCATGTGTTACTATACTGACTGTAAAGTGCAGCATGTGTTACTATACTGGCTGTAAAGTGCAGCGTGTGTTACTATACTGACTGTAAAGTGCCGCATGTATTACTATACTGACTGTAAAGTGCAGCATGTGTTACTATACTGACTGTAAAGAGCAGCATGTGTTACTATACTGACTGTAAAGTGCAGCATGCGTTACTATACTGACTGTAAAGTGCCGCATGTGTTACTATACTGACTTTAAAGTGCCGCATGTGTTACTATACTGACTGTAAAGAGCAGCATGTGTTATGTTATGGAATAAATATATGTATAATGTATCTGGGGCCCCAAGGAGTGAAATGTTATAGAGGAGAACATGTGTTACAGTAGAATGGGTATTTTAGAAAGGTTAAGAGAAGAAATAGTTTGCAGCTGCTCTGCTGTCTCTTTTGAAATTGCGAACAGATGGCGGTCAATCACTTGACCAACCCCCCTAAGCATAAAAGGGAATACCTTGTGTTCCACCAATGGGTTTTATTGAATATACAGATGACTCATATGTTATGGAGTGTTTTTGTGTGATGCTATAAAAGCGACCACTACGGTTAAATAAAGTCAGAAGTATTTTGCCTTGAGAAACGTCTCAGTGTATCTGTTGCTTCTCCGAGCACGCCCCCCCCCACCTGATTTGAACCTGCATGGAGATCAAGGCGTAACGTGACTCAAATTGCGATCACAGAAATTGGCGCCCGAACAGGGACTTGACCAGAAGGACGGCACCCCACCTTAGGGGATCTCCCGGGACTTGAATGGCGACCACCCGGACGAAGGAACGTGCAGACCACTGCTGCAGCAAGGTAAGAAGACTTAATTCTTACAAACTCTGCTCTGCACCTTCCTGTCTGGTAGGTCACCTTCCCGGTAGTACTCCTGAGGGATAGAGGGGCCACATGAGGGTATTTTTAGTGTAAAAATCTGGTCAAGTCTATATGTAATCCTACCCTCAGGATAAAGTGCCTGATCTCCATGACAGTATTTGTATGAATGTTGTAGAAACCCAGTTTTGTGTCACAAATGCATTTTAGAATAAGGAAATTGTTTTTGGAAAAAAACTTCCGATAATCTGGCAAAATACCGAAAATGTGTGTACAGCATTGAGGTACTTGCGGGGATTATCATGCACTGATTTTCAGCTCAAAATTCCAGAATTTTCTGCAATCCGATAATCCGGCATGTCAAATGAACAGCTTGATTTTACGTTTTCCTTATTATTTGGATCAGGAATATTTGTCATATTACTGTTATGGTGTGGAGGATATCTCCTTGAGTGGTGTTTAAAGTGAATAAGAAGAAAGTAAGCTAGTTATAAAAGGAATTTAATTCTCTGGCCAGAGTAGAAGAAGGTTTAAAAGGGTTTTGAGGGGATTAGTGTGGGACTTTCCCTAACAGCCAATAGCCATAGTGTTTGTTAGTGAAGATAAAAACTGAGAGAGAAGGGTAAGAGTCCCCTCCATCATAGCAGGGCTATGGGAAACAGTCACGGCAAACGAGAGTTTGAGGTATGGCATATGGGTGAGCAAGCACCTGTTAAAAGGGTGTAAGCTTACTAGGGGATCGTAAATCCAGAAATTCACCTATCAGGAAAACTACCCCCTACATAACTTAGGGTCTGCTTTTAGGCGACCACTTATAACTAGACAATGGGGAACTGGTGTCCCTATTAAGTACGGAGACTAGAAACGGTCTAAAACAGATGAGAATGGAATTCGTCTGTCAGCTAGAATCTGTAATAAGAGTCAATGGGGAACTTGGTGTTCCTATGACGAGATGAGCACCCACAAGGACTGACAGCCAAACAGGCAGTAGCAGAAAGAGAAGGTAAAAAGGCAACGCAGGGAACAAAAAAATAAATAAATAAATAAAAAAAAATAAAAAAATTAATGAAAGCATGTGGTCTAGAATCCCATGGACGGTTAGACGCAGAAAAATGGAATGAATGTTGTGACACAAAACGTGGATGGTTGAAAGATAAAAAGTTACAGGGGAAAGCAGAAGCATGGAGAAAAGTGTCAGAAGAAGTAGTACGAGGAGGTTGTCAGAGGAAATTCATATTTTATAAAGTAAAGTTTAAAGCAAAGGAAGTGATAGAAGTAGTAGCTGTTTTAATGTTGCAAATGACCTTATAGTAAATTCCGATATGGTATAATTTGGAATCAACTAGTGTGATAAGAGAAGGGGGAGGTGGAGAACAGCTGCTAGTGAGATAAGAAATGTAATCTTGTTCTTGAAATGAATGGACACAACATTAAATGCTGATATAGATATTTTGTATGACTTTGTGTCATATTGTATGTATTAGAAAACAGGACCAGCCGACGCCCGGTAATGGCGTCCGTACCTCATGTTGAGTGTGTCCTCATTGTTGGTGGGAAACCCCCTGCGCACTGTTTCTAATGGGAGAGGCTGCCCCTGATGTGGCCACGCCCGGCCCATCCAAATCAGTATGAAATAATCACCTTGTTAATTTTGTCATTTGTAGTGTCTTTTCTATTTACAGAAGTTCCAGTTTTAGTTCACTGATGAAACAACACGTCATCATAATATAGAGATGGTGGCCGTCAGATTGTACGGTTAAACATTAACGTAGATAATTCCTATACAATGGTGTGATGAATGATTGCAGATACGTATGTTGTTTTGCCGGCATTGAAAGTGTTAAGATTGTGAGAAGTTGTGAGAAGTTGTGAGAAGCTGCCAGTTTGTGACCCCCCTCCCTCCCCTCTAAAGTGTGCTGTGTTTGGGAGGAGGAGGAGGGGGGCTGACTGGGTGCAGTCTGCAGGGCTGATGAGACAAAGGGATCTCAATATGCACTGCTGAGATATATATATATATATATATATATCAGTAATGTCTACAAACCGAAATAAATTTCTTCTCTCTTGCGCAAGCGCTGTTGGTTATAAAAGTTACGATATTTATGTGTTATGATGTGATCAGATTTCATGTGTTTTGATAATTCAGATGTATTAAACTATAGATACTGTGAGACACGGGGTTTTGAAAATGTATGTGCCCCCCACCGTTATACTGTTTATTGGTTTGCAGTAATTAATGTTATCAGAGATAATATTTTCTGTTTTATTGAATAACTAACTACAATTGTTCTATTTTTGATTTCACACATGAGTTATGTCATTGTAAAGATCAAATGTTTGTCAGGAAAAAGTCATTTTTGTTTCAGGCTGTTGTACATTACAGGGGGTTAAATTAGTGTTATGTTGAGATGTAGTTTTGAACTCTGCTACATCACTCTCGCAGAGTCCACAAAGGGGGGAAGGGTGAAGGAACTGATCAGGTACAATTTTGGTTTATGTGTAAGAGACCATCCCCCTCCAGCAAAGTTACACAGGAGGCGATGTGACATCACTCACACGAGTCTTTATGGATTTAGATGAGGGAGAAGGCAAAACAAAACTTGTATATTACTGCTATTCTAACTCAAGTACAACCTAAGCATTTGTCCACTGCAAGACATTTGAGATTAACCTGTGCTCTTCTTCTTCCTGAGCAGGTTACTTTACACCGCTGTACTACATTGAACCCAGCTACCTTACTGCCTTTGGAGCAAGGGGGAGAAGACGTAGGTAAAGTATGGCCACAATTTTTGCCTGAAACTGATGAACATGATTTTATGGCCCAGGAAACAGTGGGGTTTGCACATGTAAAAGATACCCCACTCCAAAACCCAGACCTAATACTCTTTGTGGATGGTTCAAGGTATTGTGTAGAAGGATCTTTTCTTACAGGATATGCAGTAACCACCGAAGATGTAGTCCTAGAAGCAGCCTCCTTACCAGCGTCCCGCTCAGCACAAGAAGCGGAGCTTAAGGCCCTGGCAGCAGCATGCCAACATGCAGAAGGAAAGACAGCAAATATATACACTGACTCTCGATATGCTTTTGGGATTGCACACGATTATGGCCCCATATGGAGGGCAAGACAATTTTTGACCTCTGCAGGTACACCTGTAAAAAATGCAGACTTTGTAAAATACTTGATGGAGACCCTGATGTTACCCACTGAGGTAGCAGTAATAAAGATAAAAGCTCACACTACGGCCAACACACCAGAAGCAAGGGGAAATGCCCTGGCAGACGAAGCGGCAAAGCAAGCAGCACAGAAGCTACCCGTGTTAGCAGCCGTATATCAGATAAAAGATCCAGAGGAAACAAGACCAGCTGTAAGCCCGGAACTACTGCAAAAACTTCAAGGACAAGCAACAGAAGAAGAAAAAGACAAGTGGACGGCCCAAGGAGCAACGCTACGAAAAGATGGCCTCTGGCAGTGCCAGAATAAACTGTGCCTGCCTAAGACAATGTTCCCAATGATGGCCCAGATAACACATGGAGAGACACACCAGTCAAAAACGGCAATGATGGACTTGGTAAACAAGGTGTGGTATGCTCCAGGGTTTAGTGTGATGGCTAGCAGTTTTACACAAGGATGCATGATCTGTGCAACACATAATATTGGAAGAACTGTAAAAGTACCACAGAAGCACACACCCAGACCAATTTACCCATTCCAGAGACTGCAGATAGACTATATTCAATTACCAAAAGTCGGTACCTAGGAGTATGTGCTTGTTTGTATTGATCTCTTTTCAGGATGGCCAGAAGCATTTCCAGTAACCAAAGCTACAGCCGTAGCCACAGCAAAGAAACTGATCAACGAGGTGGTGTGCAGATATGGAGTTCCAGAGGTGATCGAGAGCGACAGAGGAACTCATTTTACGGGTGAAATCATGAACTATGTGTTGTCAGCTCTAGGCATAAGTCAAGCCCTACATACACCATACCATCCACAAAGTAGTGGGAAGGTTGAGAGACTAAATGGGACTCTCAAATTGAAAATCCAAAAAGCAATGGTAGAAACCGGGAAACCATGGACCGAGTGTCTACCATTAGCCTTGTTCTCAGTAAGATACACGCCCACAAAAAGAACAGGTCTCAGCCCATATGAGATCTTATTTGGGTCGGCTCCCAGATTAGGATGTTATTTTCCACAGGTGCTCCAAATGCAGTATGGTAGACTAACAGATTATGTATAAACGCTGAACAAACAATTGACCAAGGTGTATGCACAAGTATTTGCTTCCATTCCAGGTCCTGATTCAGTTGACGTATAAGCTAGAACCAGGAGATTGGGTCGTTGTCAAAAGACACGTGAGGAAGAGCCTTGAGCCAAGGTTTGATGGTCCTTTTCAAGTCCTACTCGTTACAAGCACCTCAGTGAAGCTCGAAGGAAAGACAAGCTGGATTCACGACAGTCATTGTAAAAAGGTTCTTCAGCCAGAAGAATGAAGATCTTTGCGGTTGTTGCGGCGGTTGTTGCGTGTGCTCTTATACAAAAAGGCAGAACTGCTACTCCTGTACACGTAATCAGTACAGAATCACTGGAACAGTTCAGGACAGGGTGGGCGAATGCCACAGTGGATAGAAAGCAGGGTAACTACACCTGTAAGGCCAATGCCCCGTGTTATACTACAAATGTGACTACAACCGAAGGGACTTGGAGAAAAGGACCACATGGAGGGACTGTGTACCTTCACATAGACAAAACAGCCAACATTAGCATACAAGAAGAGACGGCTGTTGTTTTGTTGTTATGAACCAGATTTACAGTATCTATAGAAATATACAACCAGTAAAAATAGAAATGAAATGATAAATAAGACTTATGAAAGATGCAACAAGGAGAGGCTCAACTCTACGATTGTAATAAAAGAAACTGATGGGATGATATTATGTATGAATAATAGCCAAATAAGAAATAGAAGATATTTTGTATTCTTGATAACAATTTTAAGAGATAGTTTTAAGCCACATATAACAGTACAAAGTCTGGAAAGAATCCCACACACTTGTAAGAGCGCTGTAACCCAACAGCAGAAAAAGAATGTACACTTCAATATTTCCTTCCCTGAATCCCCCAGCTGTCATAGACAAAAAAAGAGAATGGTATGACCCGCTATTAGGAGGGGTAGGAACGGGATTAGGAGTATTGAATGGTATACAGTTAGAAACAGTTATGAACAAATTAAACTCAGTGGGAGACGACACATCTACTGCATTAAGGATAGGTGCCTCATGGTTACCTACTACCTTTGCCATACAACAGAAAGGGTTAGCTATAGATGAACTGTTCCTAAATGTTTTTAATGAAAATATGCTAACCGAATATAGAACATTACAGAATGTATCAACTTTTGTAAATTGGACAGTATGTACGCTTAAAACGATGTGGCAACAAGAACAGATGAATAATTTTAAGAATAAATTGTTTAGTAGTCATGTTAGGCAATGGACAGACATTCTGCCCATAGGAGAGAGAAATGATACGTGGTTATTGTTACAGCCTGAGTATACTGAGTGTACACCTAGATGGTGTGCAGGAAGACTAATAGCATTCAATGTGAAAAATCCTACTCTATTATGCAAATTTATTGTTATGCCAATGGTAATGATTGATCCGGTGACATTATTAGGACAATATTGGATGCCAGAAATAAAAGGAACACACATAGACTCTCAAAATAAGACGAGGAATATAGATTTGTGCCAATTAACAGAGCAAGGATATGTATGTAATCAGCAGTCAGGGATATATGAACCCTGTCTAATGCAGCACCAGGATAATGTATGCGCACTCACTATAATCCCAGAAGCTAACCTACAGGTTTATATTGAAGTAGGTCCACAGCATGTATGTTTAATAACTAACGACAAGCAGACCCTTAGCCAGTTTAATCTCATAGGACCATTTTCAGGATGTCTATACAATGTGACGCATTTGACTTGGGGGAACCAAACTATAGTGTTCCTGCCTACTTTAGAAGAAATAATGTCCACTGTATGGGTACCTGAACCTTTGCCCTATGGAAATTTTAGTTTGCCACTGGAAGAGTTAAAACAAGTGTTACAAAAGTCTAAAGACGTAAAGAAATTGATAGCAGCCCATAATGTAACTCTAAGTAAAGTGAAAGTATTGGCTACAATAGCAGCTAGGGAAGTAATAAATTTATCGTCAGCAATAAAAGATTCTAGTGCCCATCACTGGTATGACATATTTACAGGATTTTCCCCCACTGCCACTAAGATACTGCATGTGTTATTCCAACCCTTGATATGTTTCATAATATTGTTTATATTGCTTACATGTTTCAATTGTTATACATTTTGCAAAATAAGGGAAGCATTCAAACAGAGGCCTATACATTATGATGAAAGAGTGTTGTGAGATTACCCCACCTACATACCTGTGTGAATCAAGTGAAGAAATGGATCGAAGCCTTGCTATCAGGAGATAGAAGTAGCATTGGAATTTAGGTGTTGGTAAAATCACAAAAGGAGGGATTGTTATGGAATAAATATATGTATAATGTATCTGGGGCCCCAAGGAGTGAAATGTTATAGAGGAGAACATGTGTTACAGTAGAATGGGTATTTTAGAAAGGGTAAGAGAAGAAATAGTTTGCAGCTGCTCTGCTGTCTCTTTTGAAATTGCGAACAGATGGCGGTCAATCACTTGACCAACCCCCCTAAGCATAAAAGGGAATACCTTGTGTTCCACCAATGGGTTTTATTGAATATACAGATGACTCATATGTTATGGAGTGTTTTTGTGTGATGCTATAAAAGCGACCACTACGGTTAAATAAAGTCAGAAGTATTTTGCCTTGAGAAACGTCTCAGTGTATCTGTTGCTTCTCCGAGCACGCCCCCCCCCACCTGATTTGAACCTGCATGGAGATCAAGGCGTAACGTGACTCAAATTGCGATCACAGTTACTATACTGACTGTAAAGTGCAGCATGTGTTACTATACTGACTGTAAAGAGCAGCATGTGTTACTATACTGACTGTAAAGTGCAGCGTGCGTTACTATACTGACTGTAAAGTGCCGCATGTGTTAATATACTGACTGTAAAGTGCTGCATGTGTTACTATACTGACTGTAAAGTGCCGCGTGTGTTACTATACTGACTGTAAAGTGCAGCATGTGTTACTATACTGACTGTAAAGTGCAGCAGGCGTTACTATACTGACTGTAAAGAGCCGCATGTGTTACTATACTGACTGTAAAGTGCAGCAGGCGTTACTATACTGACTGTAAAGAGCTGCATGTGTTACTATACTGACTGTAAAGTGCCGCATGTGTTACTATACTGACTGTAAAGTGCCGCATGTGTTACTATACTGACTGTAAAGTGCAGCGTGCGTTACTATACTGACTGTAAAGTGCCGCATGTGTTAATATACTGACTGTAAAGTGCTGCATGTGTTACTATACTGACTGTAAAGTGCCGCGTGTGTTACTATACTGACTGTAAAGTGCAGCGTGCGTTACTATACTGACTGTAAAGTGCCGCATGTGTTAATATACTGACTGTAAAGTGCTGCATGTGTTACTATACTGACTGTAAAGTGCCGCGTGTGTTACTATACTGACTGTAAAGTGCAGCATGTGTTACTATACTGACTGTAAAGTGCAGCAGGCGTTACTATACTGACTGTAAAGAGCCGCATGTGTTACTATACTGACTGTAAAGTGCAGCAGGCGTTACTATACTGACTGTAAAGAGCTGCATGTGTTACTATACTGACTGTAAAGTGCCGCATGTGTTACTATACTGACTGTAAAGTGCAGCATGTAATACTATACTGACTGTAAAGTGCAGCATGCGTTACTATACTGACTGTAAAGTGCCGCATGTGTTACTATACTGACTGTAAAGTGCAGCGTGCGTTACTATACTGACTGTAAAGTGCAGCATGCGTTACTATACTGACTGTAAAGTGCAGCGTGTGTTACTATACTGACTGTAAAGTGCAGCGTGCGTTACTATACTGACTGTAAAGTGCCGCATGTGTTACTATACTGACTGTAAAGTGCAGCGTGTGTTACTATACTGACTGTAAAGTGCAGCGTGCGTTACTATACTGACTGTAAAGTGCCGCATGTGTTACTATACTGACTGTAAAGTGCAGCGTGTGTTACTATACTGACTGTAAAGTGCAGCGTGCGTTACTATACTGACTGTAAAGTGCCGCATGTGTTACTATACTGACTGTAAAGTGCCGCATGTGTTACTATACTGACTGTAAAGTGCAGCGTGTGTTATTATACTGACTGTAAAGTGCAGCGTGTGTTACTATACTGACTGTAAAGTGCAGCGTGCGTTACTATACTGACTGTAAAGAGCAGCGTGCGTTACTATACTGACTGTAAAGAGCAGCATGTGTTACTATACTGACTGTAAAGTGCAGCGTGTGTTACTATACTGACTGTAAAGAGCAGCATGCGTTACTATACTGACTGTAAAGAGCAGCGTGCGTTACTATACTGACTGTAAAGTGCAGCGTGCGTTACTATACTGACTGTAAAGTGCAGCATGTGTTACTATACTGACTGTAAAGTGCAGCGTGTGTTACTATACTGACTGTAAAGAGCAGCGTGTGTTACTATACTGACTGTAAAGAGCAGCGTGCGTTACTATACTGACTGTAAAGTGCAGCGTGTGTTACTATACTGACTGTAAAGAGCAGCGTGTGTTACTATACTGACTGTAAAGTGCAGCATGCGTTACTATACTGACTGTAAAGAGCAGCGTGTGTTACTATACTGACTGTAAAGTGCAGCGTGTGTTACTATACTGACTGTAAAGAGCAGCGTGCGTTACTATACTGACTGTAAAGAGCAGCGTGCGTTACTATACTGACTGTAAAGTGCAGCGTGTGTTACTATACTGACTGTAAAGAGCAGCGTGCGTCACTATACTGACTGTAAAGTGCAGCATGCGTTACTATACTGACTGTAAAGAGCAGCATGTGTTACTATACTGACTGTAAAGTGCAGCGTGTGTTACTATACTGACTGTAAAGTGCAGCGTGTGTTACTATACTGACTGTAAAGTGCCGCATGTGTTACTATACTGACTGTAAAGTGCAGCATGTGTTACTATACTGACTGTAAAGTGCAGCATGTGTTACTATACTGACTGTAAAGTGCCGCATGTGTAACTATACTGACTGTAAAGTGCCGCATGTGTTACTATACTGACTGTAAAGTGCAGCATGTGTTACTATACTGACTGTAAAGTGCCGCATGTGTTACTATACTGACTGTAAAGTGCAGCATGTGTTACTATACTGACTGTAAAGTGCCGCATGTGTAACTATACTGACTGTAAAGTGCAGCGTGCGTTACTATACTGACTGTAAAGTGCAGCATGTTTTACTATACTGACTGTAAAGTGCCGCATGTGTTACTATACTGACTGTAAAGTGCAGCGTGTGTTACTATACTGACTGTAAAGAGCAGCATGCGTTACTATACTGACTGTAAAGAGCAGCGTGCGTTACTATACTGACTGTAAAGTGCAGCGTGCGTTACTATACTGACTGTAAAGTGCCGCATGTGTTACTATACTGACTGTAAAGAGCCATTAAAGGAGCCCTGACACAAGTTTGAACACTGACATTGTTCTTTCATTTTTGTGTTTGAATTTTGGATACTCGTTGCCCTGGTCATTTTACTAGTATTTATAGCTGGGGCAATATAGGGATATTTACTACACAATTGCCTGTAGCATTATGAGACCTTGCAGTTTATAACAACGATGTTCAATAAGGGCCTGTTCACATCACCGTTCCGTAGTCGACTTCGCTATTGATTCCGTCGGAAAACTGGAAACCAGCCGGAATGGTGACGAACGGAAGCCATTAGCGATGTTTCCATCAACATTGAGATCAATGGTGACTGAAACGGAAGCTGTGCTGTCACTTTCACTTTCCGTTGCGGGGTTCACCCGACAGAACCTCGGAACGGAAGCGAACGGTGATGTGAACAGGCACTAATGTATTTTTTTGTTCACACAGCTTTAATTTTTTTGTTCCGTTTTACAAGTTGTTTCTTACTTACAATTTATTTTTATTTTTTTTTTTTGTGTGGAGGGGGGGGGGGCGCCATTTCCATTTTTGCCTCAGGCAGCAGAAAAGCTAGAATCGGCCCTGTATCTACCTATCTATCTATCTCATATCTATCTATCTATCTATCTATCTATCTATCTCATATCTATCTATCTATCTATCTATCTATCTATCTATCTATCTATCTATCTATCTATCTATCTATCTATCTATCTATCTATCTATCTATCTCATATCTATCTATCTATCTATCTATCTATCTATCTATCTATCTATCTATCTATCTATCTATCTATCTATCTATCTATCTATCTATCTATCTATCTATCTCTCTCTCTCTCTCTCTATCTATCTATCTCATATCTATCTATCTATCTATCTATCTATCTCTTTTCCCATTACATACTTTTATTGCTTATTGATTAGATTTATCATCAAAAGAATTGCCGCTCCAGTCATTGGGAATTATATCAAAACCTGTTTCCTTATCTCTCATTAACTCCCATTAACAAGATTGTTGGAGGTCCGGGTGGTCAGACCCCGCTGAGCAGTTTTATTTTATATCCTGTATAATCAATATGGTCTGTCATGGGAAAAATATCCTTGAAATGTCCCTGAAGGACCCAGGACAATTTGATAATCCAAAACCAAAACCATGAAAAATCCAGTAATCTGTATTCTATAGGTGTTGAGAATATCAAAAAAGAAATAAAAATGCCTCTGGCTGCCCAAACACATACAATGGCTGTCGGTCGATCGACAACTATTCTTTTTGACTCCCTCATATACTGTACGTGCACCCTTGACTCGGCCGAGCCACCTCTGCCACCTACTTATCTCCTGGGAAAACAAGGGATCGGGCATGTTAGATCTATCGTTTTCCTGCCCAACATCTGCCACCGGGGGGGGGGGGGGTCAGGATACCCCCATACACATTAGATAGTCCTCTGACTTTTTTATGTTATGTGTTTGGGAACCTTTAGGACATGTTCACACAGCTTTTGTTTTTGAGCATTACTTCCCATCCCAAGTAATGAAATCATAAATCAGATTCTCGGCATAGAAGTAATGACGGATAATATAGATGATATCAGTGGTGAGTAATGGAAGGCGAATTACCAATAAATCGTATTTCTGGAATTGATCGCTAACATGTATATTTTGAGTCTACATCAAATATGTAATCGGAGGTTATATGGACAAAAGTATTGGGACCCAGCACTTAATCATTGAATTCCGGTGTTTCATTCAGTCCCACAGGTGTATAAATCCAGAACTCGCCGTGCAGTCGCCTTTACAGACATTTGTGATAGAATGGGTCATTGTAAAGACATCACTGAATCCCAGCGCGGTCCTGTAATAGGACGTCATCGATGTAACAAGTCAGTTTGTGATATTTCTTCCCTCCTAGATATTCCACTATCAGCTGTGAGTGATATTATTGTAAAGTGGAAGTGTTTAGGAGCCTCAGCAACTCAGCCACGAAGTGGAGACCACGTAAAGTTACACAGCCGGGCGCCGAGTGTTGTGGCGTTTAGTGTATAAAAGTCGCCAACGCTCTGCTGACTCAATAACTGCAGAGTACAGACCTCCTCTGGCATTAATATCTGTACAATCACTGTGCCCCAGGAGCTTCATGGCACGGGGTCCGAGCAGCTCCATGCCAGTCTTACAAAGTCTAAAGTTTTTTACTTTATTTTAGCTTCTAAGTGAAATTCGCAGGAAAATCTACAGCGGCTAATGCACACTGTTTTTGGTAGCAGAAAGCAAATTCGCACCAAAATTTTCTGGATTCGTGATGGGTGTGGATTTAGTCTAACAGTCTATCAGTGTTGTCTGAAGTGTTCCCTTAAAGGGGCTGTCCAAGATTAGAAAAAGGGTCTGGGGGGGGCGTGGCCTGACTGCCGAACTGGATGGCTATGTGAGTGCTTAGCTCCTGCACCGTTAAGCAACTAAAGCGACTTTCAACGGATTTAAACTCTTTTTTTCTGGCTACACCCGGTTTACTGCTTATTTACGATGCCTAGAAGGAAGAGACCGCTGAAGAAACCGGAGAAACTCCTAGATTTCTTCTTTCCCGCGACCTCGGGCAGAATCCAAGATGGCGCCGGGGAAGACTCACACGCAGAGTCTCTGACTTCGGAGCCTGCACTGGAACATTCAGAGCAGGGAGAGGATGAGGACGCTGTACACGCTAGGAGGAGTACATCCTTACCTCCTAGATCGAGATTGTCAGTATTACCTCCCTCCCGTTTAAGAGGCATCCCAGACCGACATATATCAGGTGAAGGGACACATACCTCAGAACAACAGGGCGTTGTCCAGCGCCGCTCACAGGATGGGGCCTCGTCAACTTCTTCATCTCCTCGGCCGTGTAGTCCTGAATCACGGAGACCGAGGATACAGCCGCAAGATACCCTCCTGGCACAGGTGAGAGATACACCCTCACCACTGTTATCTGTTGCAAATGAGCTCCCTGACGGGTTTGATGAACTGCCGGCTTCCAATATGGCGGTTACAGAAGCCACCATGAAACATATGTTGCAGGCCTTACGCCAATCTCTGCAAGCGGGGTTTGCCAACCTTACACATCCTATTTCCACATCTTTACAAGAAGAGGAGAACCGGGTTAACCACGTGGAAACCAAAATGGGGTCGTTTGCCACCTCACATAATGATCTCATAGACGCTCATTATGGCCTTGAAACGGAAGTACAACAATTACGTGCTAAAGTTGCCGAGGATAGATCAAGGCGCAATAACGTGAAGTTTCGATGTATCCCTGAATCGGTTATGCCACAAAATCTGACCCTATATATTCAATCTCTTGCAAAATGCATACTGCCTGACTGTACCCCGCAGGACTTGATTATTGATAGAGCACACCGGGTGCCACGTCCTAAGCATTTGGGAGAACATGTTCCAAGGGATGTCTTGGTTCGTGTCCATTTTTTCCAAACTAAGGAAAACCTGATGTATGCGGCAAGGAAGATGAATCGCCTGCCGGAACCTTATCAGATGGTCACTCTATATATTGATCTATCTTCTACTACCTTGCAACTCCGACGCCAACTATCCCCTATTACTTCAGCATTGAGAGATCAGAAAGTTTTATATAAATGGGGTTTCCCGGTTCGCCTGCTCATCACCCGAAATAATGTTCTACACATCGTTAGAACACTGGAAGAAGGTTCTGCATTATTACACCAATGGAAGATCCCGCTTTCATCAAGACAAGCTCCTCTGCCAACATCTCCTAAACGTATCACGAATGAATGGCGTGTTGCTGGTTCTCCAAAGCACCCACACCGTTGAGGTACTCTCGCTATATTACAGGTGCTTCCTCGGGATGGTTCTCCCAAACCTTGAGGAAACTCACTGACTGTTCTACCCCCCTCTCTTGTAAGACGGCTATAATGCTGTTATGGTCTAACAAAATGTTGTTTTATTGCTGGTATATCAGCTTGTTTTTCTATATGTTTGTTTATTTTTTCCTGTTAGTCATTATGTGGAAAGATGCATCAACTAATTCTTTCTCCAAGGCTGTAATTGCAATATGGTACAGTGATGGTGGAAATAGTCTGTTGTCATGTAATATCCAGCTTAAATGTGAACATCCAGAATCTTACTCTGCACTTATTGACATATCCTAATGGTGTTAAAAATGGCATCCCTTAATGTGAAAGGTCTTAATAGTCCGCAAAAGAGAGCATTTATGTGGGCAGAAGCCCGGGATCTGTCATGTGATGTTTTTTGCATCCAGGAAACGCATATTATCCAGAAAGATGCGTTTAGGATAAAACACCCTAGCTTCCCAGTAATATACCAATCGCATTTCACTTCTAAATCCAGAGGAGTTCTCCTAGCCGTAAAAAATACTATAGCATTCCAACTTATCCAGGAGAAAATAGATACTGCAGGCCGGTATGTTATTTGGGTTTGTTCCCTCAATAATGTCATATATACAGTGGTGTCGGTTTATGCTCCTAATACGGGTCAAATTCGCTTCTTTAATAAGGTAATGCGCCTCATATCTAAAGTGCGGCAGGGAAAACTCCTTATATGTGGCGATTTCAACACAATAACGGATACGAACCTGGATACTACCTCTAGTGTGAGAAGACAACTCAATTCATTGGGTGAGAGTTTATGGAAGGAGGAATTATACGATGCCTGGCGTGTTTTACATAGCACGGAGAGGGATTACTCTTATTTCTCTACGGTTCACAATAGTTATTCTAGGCTAGATATGTTTCTGGTGGACAGAGCATTACTGTTTATGTCTAAATCTTCTACCATTGAAACTATTACATGGTCTGACCATCCGGCTATCACACTTCACATAGAGGAAAAACATAAGGCTCCAGACACCTATCTCTGGCGATGCAATCCATACCTTCTCTCTCATTCTGCACATAAATCTACGATAGAACGGGATCTCAGAGAATTTTTCAGCTTAAATGCCCCATCTGTTACTAGCTCAGATATTCTATGGAATGCTCATAAAGCATATATTAGAGGAACTTTCATTAAACTTGGGCATAGAGACAGGAGGGAACAGACAAAACAGACGCTGTCCCTTATAGAGAATATCAAACAGCTAGAATGACTAAATAAAACCCAACAAACATCAGATCACGCTGAGAAACGTATGGATCTGAGAAATCAGTTAAGAGCGTGCCTGCTACAAAAATATGACAAGAAGGTTAGGAAAACGAATTCCCACTATTATTCTCAAAACAATAAAGCGGGTAAACTATTGGCCTCCAGACTTAAACGGCAATATACGAAAGCCAGAATCCCATTTCTATTAACAGAAGGAGCAAAGGGAAAAGTGTATGACCCGAGGGAAATTGCTAACAAATTTAAGGCTTACTACTCGTCGCTTTACAATTTGAAGGAGGAGCCTGGATCTTCTCTGGTGACAGAAGACAATATTCAGGAATTTTTACAATCTATTAATCTCCCCACTTTGACCTTAGACCAACTGTCCACCCTTAACTGTCCTATTACTGATGCAGAAATTCTGACTGTAATTAAAAAGCTTCCTTTGGGGAAATCACCCGGCCCTGATGGGTTAACAAATGAATATTATAAAACCTTCCAAAATATCCTTATTAAATATCTTAGACAGACATACCAAGACGCGAGTCTGACTGGCAGATTCCCCAAAGAGAATCAGTCCGCATTGATAGTTACCCTTCCCAAACCCGGAAAGAGCCCAGACGCTCCCCAAAACTTTCGACCTATTTCGCTGTTAAATACTGATTTGAAGATATATGCTAAAGTGCTAGCGTCTAGATTAGCTCCACTTTTACCGAATCTGATTAGGGAAGATCAGGTGCGATTCATAAAAGGTAGACAAGCGACTGATAATACTAGAAGGGTATTAAATATCACTAACTATCTATCCACACGAGAGATACCTGCAATTTTACTTTCGCTCGACGCCGAAAAGGCTTTCGACCGCATCAATTGGATGTATGCCTTTTCCGTGCTGAAGCGGATGGGTTTCTCGGGACATATTCTATCCGCAATTCAAGCTTTATACTCAGACCCGTCGGCCAGGGTATTTACTAACGGCTCTCTGTCAGACGAATTTCCCATTACTAATGGTACCAGGCAGGGGTGCCCTTTATCCCCTCTAATTTTTGTGCTATCTATTGAACCCCTTGCGCAGGTTATACGGGAGGATAGCTTGGTAAAGGGTATACAAATTGGAGATCGTACTCATGTTATATCTTTATATGCGGATGACGTCATACTTACATTGAGTGCCCCTGGCATATCGTTAGGGAGAACTCTCGATATTATCAAGGACTTCGGGAATATCTCAGGGTATAAATTGAACACACAGAAATCACAGATACTACCTTTTCACATCACCTCCGATCCACTCTCCATTTTGAAACATAGATTCCCTTTGGATTGGCAATCAGAGGACATACAGTATTTGGGCCTCACGTTAACTGTCTCACATCAAAAACTCTATAAGGCTAATTATCTGCCACTTCTAGAAGCTATCTCTACTGAAGCATGTCGACTTTCAGCATTTGAAGTTTCATGGATTGGCAGAATAGCGGCTTTTAAAATGCTCCTATTGCCGAGACTTCCTTATTTATTTAGAACGCTCCCTATTGAAGTCCCAGGGTCCTTTTTTATTTCCATACGTCGGGTTGTTTCTTCGTTCATATGGGCTAACCGCAAGCCACGAATTTCATACAAACTGCTTACTAAAGATAAGACGAAAGGTGGCTTGGGGGTACCCGATATACACGAATATTTTGTAGCATGTCAAGTCTCTCAGATGAAATGCTGGTGGTCGCTGGATACTGCTAAACACTGGGTACATATAGAACATTTTTTTGGCTTCCCCTACCAACTTGAAAGCGTTATTGATAGCTAATCTATGGAATATTAAAGAGTCAACCCAGATTTCTCCTTTCACAAGGTCATCACTAGTATGCTGGGCTTATTTCCATAGAAACTCAGAGGTAAACACAGGTCTGCCAAGATCATATGTACCATTGGAAATGATGAGCGCTGCTATACCAGACTTAAATATTAATTTATGGGTTAGACGAGGTATTTGCTCATTGGCTGAGTTATACGACAATAACCTCCTTAGGTCTTTTACGGATTTATCGGCTAAATTTTCGCTACATCGAAGTGAGTTCTATAAATATTTACAAATAAGACATTTTTTGTCCAGTACCAATAATGGTCTAATCAGATATAATTCTCAGATATTTACTATATTTCAAAAAGGCACCAGAGGTCTAAAGCCGATCTATAGCTTGTTACATGAGCATACGGTTTTTCAGAAGGCATATCCTTTTAGAGTGTGGGAACGAGAGTTGGGTGCCTCCTTCACTGAGAAGGAATGGACAGGTGCACTGACTTTAATTCATAGATCACTCAGGTGTAGCTCTCATCTCGAGGCGGCTATGACAATTATGCTGAGATGGTATTTTACACCTGACCGATTACATTCTATGTATCCGAGTTCTCCGTCTACTTGCTGGAGAAATTGTGGGTGCAGAGGGTCTCTATACCATACCCTGTGGAGCTGTCCTATATTGAAGTCATATTGGGAAGATATCTTCCGATTATTATCTGATGTATTAAGATTTACACTTCCTGCTGTACCTCGACTGGCCTTACTGTTTATAGGTATCCAGGATATACCGGCACAATGTAGAATTTTGGTCTGCAAAATCCTGCTCCTTGCTAAATTAGTTATAACCCGACATTGGAAGAGCCCGAAGGCTCCAGTTCTTGAGAAAGTGATCTCACTACTAAATACCACCTACCTGTATGAAAAGCTCATTGCTTATGGTGCAAATACGGTTGATTCCTTTTCTGCTGTATGGAAAGCCTGGACACAGAATGTCAATTTCAAATGCGATGCGGTGTATCCACATTGATCACATTTCTTGTTAATGTTGTTTATGTTATACTATGTTTTGTTTGCTTATAAAAATTATGTCTACACTGATTTATCTGTATAAGATGGTTTTGAAATATCTGTATATGCTGTGACATCGAAATTCTTAATAAAGACAAATTTAAAGAGAAAAAGGGTCTGCATTTTTTCCAGAAACAGCGCCACTCTTGTCTAATGGTTTTATCCGTTAATACGTTCTTTTGAATGGGAATAAGCTGTAATACCAGACACAGCCCAGAAACAGCGCCACTTTTGTTCATGGTCTGTATCTGGTATTACACTTCAGTTCCATTTACTTTAATGGGAACGGGCTGTAATACCATATACCGCTTCTGAACAGGAGTGGCGCTAGGTTATAGTTCTGTGATAAGGAGAAAGATCTCCAAGTTATACAAGTGTATGCTGGATTTTTATGTTTGTAAAGAGTAACACGCTAACATCTATATGTATAGTAGATGGGGATTACGGTTGTAACGGCCGCCGCCGTCGCTCCCACTGCTCCCCGCCGTCATATACTGACCTCTCCACGGCGTCCTCCAGCTCTTGGTGGAGACGACGTTCCTGCCTCACTCTTTTCTAATTGCGGCGTCCCTTGCTGCTCTCTCCTTCTGTGTTTCATACACTACCTAGTGCGTGCGCTTGCTGACTCCCCTGATCTTTAGGGCCAGCACGCACCTACTACTTAACTCTCCCAGGGTATAAAAGGAACCTCCCCCTGTCCACCATTGCTTGAGCAATTTGGATCCTCCCAGCTTGCTAGTGATATCTGATCAATTATTTGTTTTTCCTGTGTCTGACCTCAGCTTTTACCTTGACTCTCCTTGCCTGCTGCCTGCCCTGACCTCTTCCTAGTGACCCGTGACGTACCTCTGCCGCCTGCCCTGACCTTTGGCTTTACCAACCGTGCTCGTCTGCCGGCCTATGCTATACCTAACCTGGCATTCGTCTGCTGTTCCTTTACCATAACGACGGCCATCGCTAAGGGAGACTTCTCTGGGAGGTAGTGAATACCTGGAGTTCCCTTAGATTCCGCTATCTGGTTTAGCCCCATGTGACCCTTGATGACACAGTGGGTTCCCACCATCCTCTGTAGGCCCTATGACAGTCTCTCTATCCACAGGCCCCGTTACAACATTCAGTAGATAAATGTTACAGATACATTATGAATTGGTTATTGTACTCCTTTACTGTTACACTAGGCTCTATTGCCACATGCAGGGTCATTTTAACAAATTTGTGGGGCACGTGGCAAAGATTTAAAAGGCAAATTGGCCCACACCCAGAAGATGTTCATACCACCCCTGTTATCCCACAAAACAGCTCTCAAGGGTTTATGCAAATGTGACCCAAAATAGGCGTTTATGGGAGGGTCTGTGGGTGTTCCTGGGTGGATCGAGGTAGGGCTTAAAATTTCCCTCGAATGGTGATTCAAATTTTAGGAGATCTCCACCCAGGACAACAGCCTCAAAAGCTCCATGTGGTGTGTCAGCCACAAATGTTCCTCAGAGACCGGCATAGACCGCCCACCAGAGTGCCTGCCACTGATCGCCCACCAGAGTGCTTATCACAGATCCACCCAAAGTACTTGTCACAGATCCTTACCCAAGCGGTCCCCTTTATATAAGCGTATACCGGAGACAGTGTATACAGCGGTCAGAAAACATCACATAGCCCCAACATACATATTACATACACTGCCCAGGTGAATAGTGCCATACAGTATATCCCTGTACAGATCTGTGATGTTGCTGGCTGTGTGAGGTGTCCAGGGATTAGGCTACCATGATGATCTATGACTGCGGGGGCAGGGACGGAGGTCACATTGGGGGTAGGTACTACATACTCTACACAATTGTGGCTGTACTTTTATTGGTCAGATTCTTCAACTATAACGCTGGCGTGCTCCTCGGTAGTCCTCTATTCGCATTCTCCAGAAACAGCGCCACTCCTGTCCATGGCTGTGTATGGTATTACATTCAAGTGAATAGAGTTGAACCGCAAGACTGTACACAGTCCATGGTCAAGAGTGGCGATAACCCGTTTAAAGCATTTTTTTAATCAATATATACGGCTGTCTTTCCTCCTTTACAAATTGTGATCCCCTCAGCTCAATTGTGACTTGGAAACATATCACTTTTATTGATAGGAATATTTATTATGTTTTCATTCTTACAGTTTGTTCATATACATAACAGATTAAGTCACTGGTGTGGCACTTTAATAATATAGTCTATTGTAATATTCGCTTCTCTGCACTGGCAGTAAGCCCAAGACCCAGCCCAAGTCCTACCAGTCATATTGTGCCCTCTAGTGCTTCAAAGGGGGTCTACATTTAAAAAAAAACAACTGAGCTTTAGGCCTTATTCAGACATACATGAGGAAACTCGGATGTGAAAAACGGTAGTTTTTCACATCTGAGTTGCCCCGTGTGGGTCCCGTTTTCACGGATCCCCGTAGCCTTTGATTCTATGGAGGTATCCGTGAAAACGGAAGAAAATAGGACATGTTCTATTTTTCAATGGACCCTTCACACGGTCTGCTGAAACAACGGACGTGTGAACGGCCCCATTGAAAAACATGAGTCCGTGTGACAGCGGTTGTTTTAACGGCTGTCACATGGCGTATTCTACGTTCGTCTGAAAAAAGGTCAATTTTACGGGGAAACAAAGGATCAGGCATGTAGAAATCCTACATGCTTGATCTTCTTTCTACCGACATCTGTAGGTAGGGAACTGTTGGGTCCCATATAAAGGAGATCTTTGGCCGATCCCACCGAAAAGACCAACTTGTCTGGTTAAGAAAACCCAATTTATAATACCATGAGTCAATAGAAGGGAATCCCACGAACAGCACCCTCATCTATCAGCCAGAGTGAAGAGCGGCAACAAAAAGCATATCTCCCTCTGAAGGACCGGGCAGCCCATTTATTTCCAACATTCATTTGGGGTCCCTATCGGCCAGAATAGAGAGCGACTTCAAAGAGTGGCTCTTGTTCTAGAGGACCAAACATGTCCATGCATTACATTGATGGTCCTTTGATTTCACTGGACACCACGGAATGCATAATTTACCCTGCGGTGGCACAGTAAGGACTTCCTGTACATTCCTCTACCTCCGAAGGGCAATGTATGGGCAGCCATGACTCGATTTACATTTTTGTAGTCAAATATGGATTCTTCTTAAAGGGATATTCCAGCTAAAAATATTAATTCCACTGGATAGATGGTAAATGTTAGGCTGGGTTCACACTACCTACTTTCAGACGTAATGGAGGCGTTTTACGCCTCGAACTACGTCTGAAAAAACGGCTCCAATGCGTCGGCAAACATCTGCCCATTACTTTCAATGGGCTTTACGATGTACTGTGCCGACGACCCGTCAATTTACGCGTTGATGTCAAAAGACGGCTCGTAAAATTACAGCCTCGTCAAAAGAAGTGTAGGACACTTCTTGGGACGTTTTTGGAGCAGTTTTCTCATAGACTCCAATGAAAACAGCTCCAAAAACGTCCGTAAAAAATGCAGCGAAAAACGCCGCGAAAAATAAGAGTTGCTCAAAAAACGTCTGAAAATCAGGGTCTGTTTTCCCTTGAAAACAGCTCCATATTTTGAGACGTTTTTGACTCTACGTGTGAACATACCCTTAGACTGGTGACTGCTGGGACCCGCATAATCACTTGAACAGGGGACCCCGTTCCCCTGTCCCCCCGAGCCACACAACATACGTGGCAGTAAGCATGCTCCATCAGCTGTACTAGACAGTGTAGTAATATCCAAAAATATAAGACAAATCCATTATTATTCTGTATTCAGTAGAAAGAACAGGGAACAAATCTGGCAAAAAAATCTTCTCTTAAGTTTACTATTACCTAGTATTATGTTCAAAGAATTAAGGGCATAGCAAACAGAAGTAAAAATTTATAAATAGGGGTTCCACGTGGAATCGTTCCCTTTAAAAGCAGTCAGCGTAAGGCCATAGCAGAAAAACGCATTGATTATGAGTAATAAAGCTATCGTTTTGGTGGCTTTGATATGAGCATCTAGATTAGGGTTTCGGCAGCTGTCACCACTTTTTTGCATCTTCTTCATGTGTCCGTAGATAGATTTCATAATGGTCACCAGTGATGCTAAAGAGAAAAGAAGCCCCAAAGAAGACAACCCAATGAAAGCTTCATACAAGCAAACACATCTTGGTGGATCGAATGAGGCAGAAGTATTTTGTCGGGAAGCATTGAGGACCATCTTTGACCAATTTTTCTCCGATAAGTCCCATGAGAAAGTAAGACTTAATAAGAAGGAGCCAATAACGGATGGAAGTAGGAGCAATAGGATCATCTTGGGGAATCTTCTTTGGAGATACACGTAGAACTGGTGTTGGATGTTCACAATTCGGAAGCAAAAATGTACAGATAGCCAGGTGGAAAGCCAGATGTTACAAGACATTATTGCCAGACACACAACTGTGCTAACCCTTTGGACTTCAAAAGTGAACACCAAATTGATCTGTGGTAACCGCAAAATATATCCACAAAATGTAAGAACTTCGTATAATGAGCTGAAGAAGCTGATGCCACAAATAAGTTTATCAGACCTGTTAATGTTTTTGTTTTTCACCCATTCCAGGGCATTCACGACAAGAAGGAAGGTGTTGCCTAAAAATGAACTCGATAGAGCAATAATATCAATAATTGTTAGCACAATGGTCAACATATTGATTCTCTTTGGTCCTGAAAATTTTTACCGAAGCGTTCTTGTTGACCGAATGTGAAAGGTCTGTAGACAGGACAAATATTAGACACGTCGTGAGTGAACATTGATGAGAACAATGCAAATACTGTCTCCATGCAACTGGACACCTAACACCTCTGTTGTACAGAACTTATCCCAGAGAATTCACACCAGGAATGAAGGTATTTCCCAAAAATGAACTCAATTGAGCGATAAGATGAATAGTGGTTGGAAGAACGATGCGCCAATTTGGTTCTCTCTGGTCTCGAAAACGTTCGCAGTAGCATCCTTGATGATTGAAGTTGAAATGTCTATAGGCAAGACAGTAATAGTCATGTCGTGAGTGAACATTAACTTGAGAACAATGCAAATACTGTCTCTACGCAACTGGACACCTCTTTTCAGCTTAACCATTTCCCGGGCATTCACGCCGAGAAATGTACTCAATTGAGTCATAGCCAGGGTTCATCACCAGGATAGTGGTCAGAATGCGACTACCAGAGAATGAGACAGAGGCATAGTTAGAGTACAGGCCAAAGGTTAAAATCAGGAGGAGAATAACCGGTACCAGGTGACAAATCCAAGGGATGACATAGAAGCGAAATCCGGAAAGCCAAGGTCAGGATCAGAGTCAATAGCAAAGGATATACGTTAAAAAAAAAGACAAGGCTTTGAGGTTAGAGTCCGCTTTAAATAAGCTACCAGAGTGATGTCATCTAGGAGGGTCCGGTTGCCATGGCCCGCCAGAACTGCCAGCAGGAGGCATCGCAGGAGGGGGGAGAAGTCATTCAGTTTGCAAGGTAACTTGATGCAGCCTGTGGCTAGAGCCACGGCTGCCACTGGCGACTTGCTGCTGGAACAGGGTAAGGCCTCATGCACACAAATTTATTTTTTTCCTCCCGTAAATACTGGTATAAATACGGGTCCTTGGTCATACGTATTCAACCCGTATTGCACCAGTATTTACGGACCCGTGGGTCCGGTGTCACCAGTATTCCACCCGTATTTATGGGCACGTTTTCGCTTCAAAATTGCACTGCACTAATCGGCAGCCCCTTCTCTCTAGCAGTGCAGGGTAGAGAGAAGGGGCAGCCCTTTCCATAGTAAAAGTAAAATAAATTCATAATTACCCGGCCGTTGTCTTGGTGACACGTCCCTCTTTCGACATCCAGCCCGACCTCCCTGGATGACGCGGCAGACCATGTGACCGCTGCAGCCTGTGATTGGCTGCAGTGGTCACATGAGCTGAATTGTCATCCCGGGAGGCCGGACTGCAGGAAGAAGCAGGGAGTTCTGGGTAAGTATGAACGTCTATTTTTTTACAGGTTGATCTATATTGGGATCGGAAGTCACTGTCCAGGGTGCTGAAACAGTTACTGCCGATCGTTTAACTCTTTCAGCACTCTGGACAGTGACTATCCCCTGACATCACCTAGCAACGCTCCCGTAATTACGGGTGAACACACGTAGTCACACGTAATTACGGAAGCCCCATAGACTTCTATGGGCCTGCCCGTGCCGTTATTACGGCCTGAAATAGGACATGTTCTATATTTTTCAACGGCCCGGGCACCTTCCCGTACGCATACCCGTGGCCAATAGAAGTCTATGGGCCCGTAATTACGGGCCGTAATTACGGGCCATAATTGCAGGTTTTTTTACGTTCGTGTGCATGGGGCCTAAGGGAAATTATTGAAATTCAACATCAGGAAGAATGACAGCCAGTAGAACCAAGTGACTATGGTGATTCCAGGAGAGGTAGAAGCTCCATACATATAAATAACATATCTATATATAGCAGGTGGGTATTACCCATAGGTAGTCACTCAGGTTATTTTTCAGATCACAACTGGATATCTGCTTTTACCATATTGATCTAGAATGAGATGCGGTGAAACCAAACCTTTTTCTATTGATTACATGAATCCTTACATATGATAAAGGGCTTTTCAGACCTTCATATTACAGCTCCATGTGGGGTCAGACGCCGATCAGCCAGAACATTAAAACCCCCTGCCGAATATTGTGTAATTCCTCTTATACTGCCAAAGCATGTCATGCATGGACACCAAAAAGACATCTGAAGGCGTCCTGTAGTATCTGGCAGCAAGACGTAAGATACACTATATGGACAAAAGTATTGGGACACACCTCTTATTAATTAAATTCAAATCGGTCCCATTGCTACAAGTGTATAAAATCCAGCACTCGCCATGGAGTCGTCTTTAACCCCTTCCCTCTTTAGCCACTTTTGACCTTCCTGACAGAGCCTCATTTTTCAAATCTGACATGTGTCACTTTATGTGGTAATAACTCCGGAATGCTTTCACCTATCCAAGCGATTCTGAGATTGTTTTCTCGTGACACATTGGACTTTATGTTACTGGCAAAATTTGCTCGATATGTTCAGTATTTAATTGTGAAAAACACCAAAATTTAGCGAAAAATTGCAAAAATTAGCATTTTTCTCAATTTAAATGTATCTGCTTGTAAGACAGGCAGTTATAATACACAAAATTGTTGCTAATTAACATCCCCCATATGTCTACTTTAGATTGGCATCGTTTTTTGAACATCCTTTTATTTTTCTATGACCTCACAAGGCTTAGAACTTTAGCAGCAATTTCTCACATTTTCAAGAAAATTTCAAAAGGCTATTTTTACAGGGGCCAGTTCAGTTGTGAAGTGGTTTTGAGGGCCTTATATATTAGAAACCCCAAAAAAGTCACCCCATTTTAAAAACTTCACCCCTCAAAGTATTCAAAACAGCATTTAGAAAATGTCTTAACCCTTTAAACATTTCACAGGAATTAAAGCAAAGTAGAGGTGAAATTTACAAATTTCATATTTTTCTGCAGAAATACATTTTTAATACAATTTTTTTTATAACACAGAAGGTTTTACCAGAGAAATGCAACTCAATATTTGTTGCCCAGTTTTTGCAGTTTTAGGAAATATCCCACATGTGGCCGTAGCGTGCTACTGGACTGAAACACCGGCCTCAGAAGCAAAGGAGCACCTAGTGGATTTTGGGGCCTTATTTTTGTTAGAATATATTTTAGGCACCATGTCAGGTTTGAAGGGCTCTTGCGGTGCCAAAACAGTCAAAATCCCCCAAAAGTGACCCCATCTGGGAAACTAGACACCTCAAGGAAATTATCTAGGGGTGTAGTGAGCATTTTCACCGCACAGGTTTTTTACAGAAATTATTGGAAGTAGGCCGTGAAAATTAAAATCAACATTTCTTCAAAGAAAATGTAGGTTTAGCGATTTTTTTTCTCATTTCCACAAGGACTAAAGGAGAAAAAGCACCGCAAAATTTGTAAAGCAATTTCTCCCGAGTAAAACAATACCTCACATGTGGTAATAAACGGTTGTTTGGAGACACGGCGTGGCTGAGAAGGGAAAGAGCGTCATTTGGCTTTTGGAGTTCACATTTAGCAGGAATGGTTTGCGGAGGCCATGTCACATTTACAAAGCCCCTGAGGGGACAAAACAGTGAAAACCCCAAACAAGTGACCCCATTTTGGAAACTATACCCCTTGAGGAAATTATCTAGGGGTATAGTGAGCATTTTGACCCCACAGGTTTTTTGCAGAAATTTTTGCAAGTAGGCTGTGAAAATGAAAATCTACATTTTTTCAAATAAAATGTAGGTTTAGCTAATTTTTTTTCATTTCCACAAGGACTAAAGGAGAAAAATCACCATAAAATTTGTAAAGAAATTTCTCCCGAGTAAAACAGTACCCCACATGTGGTAATAAACGGCTGTTTGGACACACGGCGAGGCTGAGAAGGGAAAGAGCGCCATTTGGCTTTTGGAACTCAAATTTAGCAGGAATGGTTTGCGGAGGCCATGTTACATTTACAAAGCCCCTGAGGGGACAAAACAGTGGAAACCCCCCACAAGTGACCCCATTTTGGAAACAACACCCATTGAGGAAATTATCTAGGGGTATAGTGAGCGATTTGACACCACAGTTTTTTTGCAGAAATTATTGGAAGTAGGCCCTGAAAATAATAATCTACATTTTTTCAAAGAAAATGTAGGTTTAGCTAATTTTTTCTCATTTCCAGAAGGACTAAAGGAGAAAAAGCACCACAAAATTTGTAAAGCAATTTCTCCCGAGTAAAACAATACCCCACATGTGGTAATAAACGGCTGTTTGGACACACGGCAGGGCTTAGAAGGGAAAGAGCACTATTTGACTTTTTGAGATCACATTTAGCAGGAATGATTTGCGGAGGCCAGGTCACATTTGCAAAGCCCCTTAGGGGACAAAACAATGAAAACGCCCAAAAAGGGACTCCATTTAGGAAACTACACCTCTTGAAGAATGCATCTAGGGGTGTAGTGAGCATTTTGACCCCACAGATGTTTCATAGAATTTATTAGAATTAGGCAGTGAAAATAAAAACAGTCCTTTTTCTTCAATAAGACGTAGCTTTAGCGCAAATTTTTTTCATTTTCTCAACAAATAAAGGAAAAAAAGAACCCAACATTTGTAAAGCTATTTCTCCCGAGTACGGCAATACCCCATATGTGGTCATAAACTGCTGTTTGGGCAAACGGCAGGGCTCAGAAGGGAAGGACCGCCATTTGGAGTGCAGATGTTGCTGGATTGGTTTCTGGGCACCTGTGGGCCCAAAACAGTGGAAACCCCCCAGAAGTGACCCCATTTTGTAAACTACACCCCTCAATGCATTTACCAAGGGGTGTAGTAAGCATTTTAACCCTGCAGGTGTTTTGTAGAAATTAGTGTGCGCTCAATGTTGCAGAGTGAAAATGGGATTTTTTTCCATAGATATGCCAATATGTGGTGCCCGGCTTGTGCCACCATAACAAGACAGCTCTCTAATTATTATGCGGTGTTTCCCGGTTTTAGAAACACCCTACATGTGGCCCTAATCTTTTGTCTGGACATATGACAGGGCTCAGAAGTGAAGAGTACCATGCGGAGTGGAGGCCTAATTTGGCGATTTACAAAGTATTGGTTCACAACTGCAGAGGCTCAGATGTGAAATAATAAAAAGAAACCCCTGATAAGTGACCCCATTATGGAACTGCACCCCTCAAGGCATTTATTAAGGGGTGTAGTGAGCATTTTCACCCCACAGGTCTTTTCCATAAATGAATGCGCTGCGGATGGTGCAAATTAAAAATTTATATTTTTCCCTAGATATGCCATTCAGTGGCAAATATGTCATGCCCAGCTTATGACGCTGGAGACACACACCACAAAAATTGTTAAAAGGGTTCTCACGGGTATGACGGTGCCATATATGTTGAAGGAAACTGCTGTTTGGGCACGCTGTAGGGTTCAGGGCCGAGGGAGCACCATTTGGCTTTTGGAGAGCGGATTTTGCTTGGTACTATATTTGTTTGAGTATTGCTGGTGTTTTATAATGTGGGGGTACATGTAAGCGGGGCGGAGTATATAAGGGGCATAGTCAGGTGGTATAAAAAAATAAAAATAATCCATAGATGTGTGTTACGCTGTGAAGCAATCCTTTCTGCACAGGCCGGTGTCGCACTGATAAATGGTGTCATTTCTTATCCCCCTTTTGGTCCACACTCCGCGCCTTTGTAGTTTGGGGAATTTTGCTGGGAAAGTATTATCCTGGTATAATACGGGCACCGTCGCTTCCATCGGATATGATTGGGCCCTCCCTTCCTGGTTCCCTAATTTTAGGTCCTTGATAAATCGCCTCTTGAAACAGAAGAAATGTTCTCCTCGGGCACAACTGCATATTTTTTTATTTCCTGACTTATTGGAGCCATAACTAATTTTATTTTTCATAGACGTAGCGGTATGAGGGCTGGTTTGTTGCGGGACGAGCTGTAGTTATTATTGGTACCATTTTGGGGTACATGTGACTTTTTGATCACCTTTTATCCTATTTTTTGGGATGCCAGGTAAACCAAAAAACGCAATTCTGGCACAGCTTTTTTTGTTTTTTTTTTATACAGAGTTCACCACGCATTATAAACTACATGTTACCTTTATTCTGCGGGTCAGTACGATTCCGGCGATACCTCATTTATAGAACTTTTTTATGTTTTACAATTTTTTGCACAATAAAATTACTTTTGTAAAAAGAATGTATTTTTTCTGTCGCCAAGTTGTGAGAACCATAACGTTTTAATTTTTTTGTCGACGGAGTTGTATGAGGGCTTGTTTTTTGCGGGACGAGCTATAGTTTTTATAGGTACCATTTTTGGATACGTGCGACTTTTTGATCACTTTTTATTGTAATATTTGTAGGGCAAAGTGACTAAAAAACAGAAACTCTGGTAACGTTTTTTACGGGTTTTTTTTACGCTGTTCACCGCGTGCAATAAATAATATAATATTTTGATACCTCCGGTCGTTACGGTCGTGGCGATACCAAATACATATGGTTTATTATTATTTTTCAATAATAAAGGACTTGATAAGAGTAAAAGGGGGATTGTGTGTTATTTGATTACTTGAAACTTTTATTGTTTTCAAACTTTTATTTTTTGCACTTTTTTTTACACTTTTTTATACTTTTTTTACACTTTTTCTCAAGTCCCACTAGGGGACTTGAAGGTCCAACGGTCAGATTTTTTTTTTTCTAATACATTGCACTACCTATGTAGTGCAATGTATTAGATCTGTCAGTCATTCACTGACAGCAAGCCGTTTAGGCTTCGCCTCCCGGCGGGGCCTAAATCGGCTTCCGTAATGGCAGAGCAGGAGACCATTGTGTCTCCTGTTGCCATAACAGCAGTCGCCAGTCCCGATTGCCTGTCAGGGCTGGCGATCTGCTTGTAACCGCTACGATGCAGCAATCACTTTCGATTGCTGCATCGAAGGGGTTAATGGCAGGGATCGGAGCTAGCTCCGGTTCCTGCCGTTACAGGTGGATGTCAGCTGTACAGTACAGCTGACTTCCACCGCTGATGACGCCGGATCAGCTCCTGACCCGGCGCCATCTTGCCGGCAGCTACGGAAGCCGATCAGGCTCCGCCGCCGGGCGGATCTTGACCGGCTTCGGTGCTAGGCAGACCGGGAGGCCAGTATTAGGCCTCCGGTTGCCATTGCAGCCACCGGAACCCCGGCAATTTCATTACTGGGGTTCCGATGAGCTGCAAACACCTTAAGTGCAGCGATCGCGTTTGAGCGCTGCACTTAAGGGGTTAATGGCGGGGATCGAAGCTAATTTCGGTCCCCGCCGTTACAGTCGGATGTCAGCTGTAAGATACAGCTGAGATCCGGTGATGATGGGACCGGCTCAGCTTCTGAGCCGGTGCCAAACGTTTGACGTACATGTACGGCAAGATGCGGGAAGTCAGTACTTTCCATGACGTACATGTACGTCAAATGTCGGGAAGGGGTTAAAGACATTTGTGATAGAACGGGTCGTTGTAAAGACATCACTGAATCCCAGCGCGGTCCTGTAATGGGACGTCACCGATGTAACAAGTCAGTTCATGACATTTCATCCGTCCAAGTTATTCCACCATCACCTGTGAGTGATATTATTGTAAAGTGGAAGCTTATAGAAACCACAGCAAATCAGCCACGAAGTGGGGACCACGTAAAGTTACAGAGCCGAGTGCTGGGGAGCATAAAAGTCACCAACGCTCTGATGACTCAATAACTGCAGAGCTCCAAACCTCCTCTGGCATTAATATCCACACAAAAACTGCCCGGGGAGCTTCATGGCACGGGGGCCGAGCAGCTGTATGCCAGTCTTACATCACCAAGCACAATGCCAAGTGCCAGATGGAGTGGTGTAAAGCCGCCGCCACTGGACTCTGGAGCAGTGGAAACGTGTTCTGTGGAGTGATGAATCACACTTCTCTATCTGGAGTCTGATGGATGAGTCTGGGTTTGGTTAATGCCAGGAGAACGTTACCCGCCTGACTGCATTGTGCCAACTGTAATGTTTGGTGGAGGAGGATAATGATATGGGGTTGTTTTTCAGGTGTCGGCCTCTTCGTTCCTGTGAAACGAAATCTTAATCCTTCAGCACACAAGACATTTATGATAATTGTAGCTTCCAACTTTGTTGGAAAAGATTATTAAAGAGAAAGCTTAAAGGGAACCTGTCACCAGCATTTCACCTATTAAACCAGCAATACCAGGTGGTAATGGGTGAAAAATCATTTCTATATAACCTATAATTGTCTTCATATTCTGCTCTGTAGCTTTAGTATTCAGCTTTTAAGTGTTCCCACACCGTATGCTAATGAGCATAAAAGAGTCAAATCTTCGTTTGAAAAGAGTCAGATCTTCCTTTGAAAAGAGTCATATGTTCATTCCTCAAGTCTTTCAGAGTTTACCCCGCCTCCTTACTTTTTGATTGACAGCTCCTCGCCTTCCCCCAGCACACACAATCCTTGCTTGTGCATTGACATCCTCTTCTGGTGTGTGCTTACAAATGGACACCGGATTATTACGATAAAAGGCGCAAAATGTTTGCAGACCGTTATTTACAGTCGGAGGAGGAGTTTAGGATAGGGGATAACGCCAATGAGGGACAAGTAAAGTTCAATAGGTGAAATGCTGGTGACAGGTTCCCTTTAAGGCCCCAGGCATTTTGCATCTACAGGCTCCTATATCCCATACAAATTTACTTCTTTTTTTTCTGCAGAGTTTACTAAAGGAACCTTCTAAAGACTGTAACCCTTTGTGGTCCGCTAATTTATTGCAGACTCAAATCAGGCCACTTTAAAAGCCCCTTTAAATTGTACCTCTAGTTATACTGACTCATGTACTGACTGTAGGTGACCGTGGGTAGCTTTAGGAGCTGGATATCCAGGGGATACATTTACAAAGGGGGCTGTTTTGTTGAATTACCCTTAAAGGGATTGTCCACTACCAGACAGCCTATCCAATGGATAGGTCATCAGTATATGATCAGTGGGGGTCTGACACCCAGACCCCGCACCGATCAGCTGCTACAGCTGCCTGCGGGCACCGGACGTCCATGCCGGAAGCAGATGGCTCCGGTCACGAAATAGCGGCCGATTCAAGTGAATAGGAGCAGAGCTGCAGCTCGGCCACTATGCAATGTATGGAGCCAACTGCTTCCAGTCCCGTACATTGCATACTGTGCAATGACATCTGATGCCTGCAGGCAGCCGGAGCAGCTGATCGGTCTGGGGCCCGGGTGTCAGACCCCCACAGATCATATACTGATGACCTATCCGGTGGATAGATCATCAGTTGTCCGGTAGTGGACAACCCCTTTAATGTGATTAAATTCTAGCTGCCTAAAGTCACCACTAGAGGGAGCATATTTCGCACTTATTTATTTGGAGGTGTATACATTTGTATATGGTAAGACCCTAGTGGTGGCTGAAAAATTGCATTATTGACCTCTATGCTGGTATAGCAGAAAAAGGAGTCACCGAGGGCGCTGCTGTACTTCAATGGAACCAAAATGCTTGGAAGGTTCAGATCGTTGGTAATAATGTACAGAAGAGTGTAAGAATAAATGGAATTTATTAATAATATGACTTTTTTTTTTTTAAATAAATGGAATTTATTAATAATATGACTACGCGTTTCAATGCCGTACTGGCATCTTCATCAGGTCATGGATGAACAAACAAAAAGTCACTGTTTAAATAGCCATGTTGATGTTGAAAAACCCGCCAATGTGAACGGGGTCAAGGTGTTTAAGTGACGTCACAGTTCAAAGTTCAAAATACACAGGACCGGAGAAACACACAAAAACAGTAAAAGTATGTCATATAATAAAAACAATAAAAAATGAATAGAGAAAGAAGAGTTTAAAATGTATGAAAAGAGAACATAATGAAAACCATGTAATTAAGAAGGTTTGAAATGTAGTACGTAATGTGTGCCGAAGCGACACTGAAAAAAAAGGCTGCCCGATAATATAGAATAATAATGTAAGTAATTAAAAATATATAGGTATGGACTACAAAATCCGGTGTATAGTACAAAGGTACTAACCTTTATGTACCAGAATTTATATAATTAACAGAATGATAACCATAATGTCGGCAATGATTCAAAGCGGCGATATACATATAAGGAAATGGGAATAAAACAACCCACTAGTTGAGGCAGGCTAGATTTCAGAAATATTAAATAGCCAAAATTGTATAATAAATTAGAATATAAAACATTATATATGATATATATATATATATATATAAAAAAATGTATATATATATATAAAGGTAAAGGTGGTAATACATCGGCAATAGGAAAAAAAATATTTTCATAGAAAGAAATGTCCATATGAATAATAAAACAGTAGAAAAAAATTAACAGAACTGTCGGGAAATGACAGAGAGGTAATAGTCTTATAAATTAAAACAAAGTCGGCAAAGCCGATAAATTGTAATAGATGACAAAACGAAATAAGGAGAAAGCAATGTGTCATGAATGAAATTCAAAAAGGGAACATAATGAATAATATATCTGAGGGGGGGAGCATCAAAAATGTATACGAAATTAACTGGTAACATGGTAAACGGGTTATGTATAAAAGTGATATATATGAGATACACTGAAATGTAAAGTCGGCAGGGCTAAAATGTATTAGGTGATACAGTGAAATCGATATCATAGGTACAGGAATTTATGATCATTAATAAGTAGAGGCATAAAGACAAAAATGATAATAATGATAATGGATGATAATAATGGAAAATGAATAAAATAAAATGAAATATGAAATATAAAATAATAATGAAATAAAAAAAAAAAATAAAAATAACCGGAAAGTAGCATCATAATGTACAAAAAAATATATAATATAACTGTGAAAAATGAAAATGAATGAAAATAAATATAAATGTCAATAGTAATGAATTTAAAGAATAAAACAAAAACAAAAATATGACAGAAGAAGTAGCATCATAATGTACAAGAAAATCACCAGAATAAGTGTAATATACCTTCGTAAACACAATAATATAATGATAAGTTGATAATCAATGATGTTTAACCGCAGAAAACACAAAGTTAAATGATAAATAATAAAGTGATATACTAATCAAGAGTGGATTCGGATATATCATTAAGGCCATCCGGTTGGAGGGTCTTCATTTTAAAGATCCAGTAATTTTCGGGCTGCTTAAGCTTACTATTCATATTATTAGTAAATTCCATTTATTCTTACACTCTTCCGTACATTATTACCAACGATCTGAACCTTCCAAGCATTTTGGTTCCATTGAAGTACAGCAGCGCCCGCGGTGACTCCTTTTTCTGCTATACCAGCATAACCTTCGCGGTCGTTCATTTGAATCACCGGTCCCGAGTCCTGGCAGCAGCTGTACCTTTATCCTTTATTGCCTTCTACCATCCGTTACCAGGTGAGTACCACTCTTCTTGTACACCACTCCATACCTGGGTAACCTGCACTATGTGGCGCCGTGTTTTTTGCTTTTTCTCACATTATTGACCTCTAGAACTATATGTATGGAGCTCTGTATCAAAAAAAACAAAGCTGCATCCTCCAAAAAAATATTTTGTTTTCTACTAATTCTTTATAGAAGTTTGATGCCCTAAAAATTAAATGTTTAAAGCTAAAACTAGAACTAATGAATATTAGGATTATAATAAATATGCGGATATTTTGAGTTTAAAGGCTATGTACACCTTCACCACCATGTTTTGTACTGTCCCAAAGCATCTAAAATGTAAAATTAAGCAACTTTGCAAATAGTCCTGATTAAAAATGTAGTTTTATGTCAGGCCTTTGTCTCCATGGTAACAGACTACAAGTAAACCCTATGTAGTCTGATCTTGCAGCTATGCTATCTAACATCTGTCCCCAACCTATAGCTAACCTACCACAGGTAACTTTTTTTTATTCACTACGGGGGAAAAAGGGCAAGCTGTCTCTATAGAACCACCTATAGATGACTACACTGTTGTCGATGTCTAACCAAGGAGAATCAGTACCTTCCCAGAGCTGCTTCAAAGGAAACTCACTCAATTGTGCTGCCTACAATTGGGTGTCTCTAGTTTGGCTATTAACCCAAATCTTGTTTCAAGTCTCTAGAAAGTATCGGGCATTAGGTTACAGAATAGTCACCTATAGGTGGCACTAGACAGACAGTTTTCCTCCTTCTGGAGTACCGGTATTTTGTATACATTTTCCCAGGTAACATTGCCTTTAAGACTCCCTGCCAGCAAGTAGAATCAGTACTTTCCAAGGGAAAAAAAAGGAGAAGACTCAAAGTTATGTTTATAAATTGTAATTTATTTCCTACCATTATTACCCTATAATTATTAATATAATATTACTAGAATTATATTACTGCTATCATTATTACCCTAACACTATGAGATCCCTATTCCTAAAGCTGTTGATTCAGAAGAAGGCGAAAAACCCTGGACACATTCGGCCAATTTATGCCACAAGGGAAAATTCCTTCTTGATCCCGGGAAAAGGCGATCAGTCCGAGAACCCTGGATCAAAGCCGCTAATTCCTATTACAGTTTACTAATTATTACAGTTAATTAACCTAAATTATAATGAAATGTATTTAAATTATTATATTGTTAGTATTACTTTGGTGTTGTTAATAATAATATAATGATACTACTATTGCTATCACTAATATCTAAGTCCCTATTCCTAAAGCTGTTGATCCAGAAGAAGGCGAAAACCCTGGACACATTCAGCCAATTCGTGCCACAAGGGGAAAATTCCTTCTTGACCCCGGCAAAAGGCGATCAGTTCGAGAACCCTGGATCAAAGCTGCTGCTATTATTATATAATTATTTTTGTTATTACTCTCTTATTATTATACTATTTCTAATATTACTGCACTCTTGCTACCAATATTAATATGACTGACCTTTTTAATCTAACAATTATTAATATTATTATCATATTATTAATATTACTGTCGTTGCTGTTGATGTAATAACAGTTAAGATGTTTCCATACAAGTCTTCATCTTCTCATAGGTCTGAGGAGGATGGTCCAGATGATGTTCCTCTTCCCTCTGATGTTCTTCATCATATCATGGAGGAAGGAATGCTGGCGGATTTTCTTTCTTCTTCCTGTCCGACACTGAATTCTTCTCATCGCATCTTTAACCGTTTTCTCTTCCTCCTCCTCCTCTTTCTCTTCATCCTCATCTTTCTCTTCAACCACATTCTCTTCTTCTTCATCCTCGTTGTCTGATTTCTCATCAACCTCCATGTCTTCCACTTCATTGTCTTCCTCTTCCTTGTCTTCCTCCTCCATGTCTTCCACTTCATTGTCTTCCTCCTCCTTGTCTTCCTCCTCGTGGTCTTCCTCCTCATGGTCTTCTTGCACTTGTTCCTCCTCGCGCTCTTCTGCCTCTCCTTCCTCCTTCTTGACCTCCTCTTCCTTCAGATCCTCACACAGATGGCTTGATGTAGGTTTCGGCTCTTCTTCATCCCACGGCCATGGCAGATATTTCCGTTGAGCTTCGCGGTTCGTTGGCATGAGGCGCTAAGAAGATAAAATATTCAGTCAATTGTCTATTGAAACATTCCAATAACATTATTCCATCTATAGAAAGAATATGGACAAATCTGTTATAGAGAGAACATAATAACCAGTATGATCACTGACCTCCATCTTGAAGATTGGGGATGGTAAGAATTTCGTGCAGTAGATCAGGCGCTGTAGATCTCTCTCCTCCGTGGTGCTGGGGTAAGCTGAAGAGAGAAAACAACCAGATAATGGGATCAGTCATAAAACGACACCATAAACCATAACATAACATAACAAAAATATTCCTTTAATCTGTCATCAATGGAACATGAAAGGTGCTTTATTTTAAAATATTCTGGATTATTGGACGGGCATAGAAAAGTATAGAAATCTTAGTTTCAATCTTCAATTTCCTTACTGGTTCTCTCTCTTCAGTCTTCCACATTATAGTACAGTTCTGTGCTAAATGACCAAATTTTAGGGATTATCAGATACAAAGGAATTTTACTGTATTTTGAGATCATCTATCAATCACTTTCTTGTGGTAAAGTCTAATTATTAAAAAAAACTCACTTATGAAGGGTCTAAGTCCAAAAGCGGATTCCTGCTGCCGATAGATGTCCTAAAGAGAAGAGAATCCAGTAAGTGACCTCTTATCCCTCCTCAGGAATGGACAGAAGAACAAGGGGTCAGTTTTACAAATGAGCAGCCGGTGATTTGTGGACTTGTTACCTGTCCGGGGCTCTTACTCAATAAGCGGCTACTTGTCTGAGTGGACAGCCGGCCACATGGACTTCTCCTGCTGGATCCAAGTCTCCTGCTACATGTCCATCACAGGGAAGGAAAAAACAGGACAATGAAGCCACTGACCTCCAGAGATCTGCTGCCCGCTGCCATCCTGTACCCGTCCTGAACTGTAGAATCCAAATCACAATCTGAAACACAAAAAAGAGATGTCGTCCCAGATCTGATAAAGACCCAAAATCCTGCAACTTTCCACATGTATTAATAGTGAATGTCCAAAAATATATATATTTTTTTTTAATCTAAAAAGATCCAAAATACTGAGTTGAATAATTAATTGTTTGGGACGCCAATTACATACGGTAGCTTCAAAATTGTGGCCTGTGATTGGTGCCTCAGGTCACATGATCTATAACCCATAAGTAATAGCAGTGCACAAGTACAGACCACGCAGCGCCATAATCTGGGCAGTGCAGCGCTTGGCGGTCCTATAGCTCCCATAGATCTTGTATGAGGTGTCAGTGTGCGGCTGCATCTCTTTTTACAATCTCCTCCACACTGCGGTCGTCCGGTTGTGGAGGAGAGCAGGGGCGTAGCTATAGGGGTGCAGAGGTAGCAGTAGTACCCAGACCCTGATACCTGAGGGGACCAGAGGCTAAAAAAGAAGACACCAGTATGACAAACATCACATAGTAGATGGGGGCCCTGTTATAAATATCACACTGGGCCCCAGGAGTTTCACAATATGCCTCTGGAGAAACGGATACTGGGGACCCCAGTACTATTGATCGTGGGGGTCCCGGCAGTGATTAAACATGTATGGCCCCTCCGGTGTATAGGTGAGAAATGTTTCTGATGGGAGAATCTCTTTATCATGAGCGATCATCGTTTTCTGCGCTGTTTATTTCTTACATCTTGACATTATAGAACATTTATCTCTGGAAATCTTCATGTAACATTCTCCATGGTGGATTTTACTGTATTTTGGGCTTTGTACTCTCATATATATATATACAGACAGTGATAATACATTGGAGTGTGGCCTGTACTGGTATTTGTAGCCATATAGGAGGAGGAATATAGGTAATACTGGACACAAATACATATGGTATATGGGATTTCATTGCTGCCCTATAAAGATATATGACATGAATATTTTGTCTATGTTAATTCCATTCACAAGTACAGAATACACCCCAAAACATCAACCAAAGAGTCCCCATTTACAGCGTCAGAAGAGTGACCCTATAAACAGTTCCAGCAGACCGCCCCTCATTAAAAATAATGCCAGCAATGCCCACACATAAATAATGCCAGCAGAGTGCCCCTAATAAACATTACAACTGGCAGCAGAGAGTCCCTAATAAACATTACTGGCAGCAGAGAGTCCCTAATAAACATTACTGGCAGCAGAGAGTCCCTAATAAACATTACTGGCAGCAGAGGGTCCCTAATAAACATAACTGGCAGCAGAGAGTCCCTAATAGACATTACTGGCAGCAGAGAGTCCCTAATAAACATTACTGGCAGAAGACGGTCCCTAATAAACATTACTGGCAGCAGAGAGTCCCTAATAAACATTACTGGCAGAAGAGAGTCCCTAATAAACATTACTGGCAGCAGAGAGTCCCTTATAAACATTACTGCCAGCAGAGAGTCCCTAATAAACATTACTGGCAGCAGAGAGTCCCTAATAAACATTACTGGCAGCAAAGAGTCTCTAATAAACATTACTGGCAGGAGAGGGTCCCTAATAAATATTACTGTCAGCAGAGGGTCCCTAATAAATATTACTGCCAGCAGAGAGTCCCTAATAAACATTACTGGCAGCATAGAGTCCCTTATAAACATTACTAGCAGCAGAGAGTCCCTAATAAACATTACTGGTAGCAGAGGGTCCCTTATAAACATTACTGGCAGCAGAGAGTCCCTAATAAACATTACTGGCAGCAGAGAGTCCCTAATAAACATTACTGGCAGCAGAGGGTCCCTAATAAATATTAATGTCAGCAGAGAGTCCCTAATAAACATTACGGGCAGCAGAGTGTCCCTAATAAACATTACTGGCAGCAGAGAGTCCCTAATAAACATTACTGGCAGCAGAGCATCCCTAATAAACATTTCTGGCAGCAGAGTGCCCCTAATAAACATTACTGGCAGCAGAGAGTCCCTAATAAACATTACTGGCAGCATAGAGTCCCTAATAAACATTACTGGCAGCAGAGAGTCCCTAATAAACATTACTGGCAACAGAGCCCCTAATAAATATTACTGGCAGCAGAGGGTCCCTAATAAACATTACTGGCAGCAGAGAGTCCCTAATAAACATTACTGGCAGCAGAGGGTCCCTAATAAACATTACTGGCAGCAGAGAGTCCCTAATAAACATTACTGGCAGCAGAGCGTCCCTAATAAACATTACTGGCAGCAGAGCCCCTAATAAACATTACTGGCAGCAGAGAGTCCCTAATAAACATTACTGGCAGCAGAGCGTCCCTAATAAACATTACTGGCAGCAGAGCCCCTAATAAACATTACTGGCAGCAGAGAGTCTCCAATAAACATTACTGGCAGCAGAGAGTCCCTAATAAACATTACTGACAGCAGAGAGTCCCTAATAAACATTACTGGCAGCAGAGAGTCCCTAATAAATTACTGACAGCAGAGAGTCCCTAATAAACATTACTGGCAGCAGAGAGTCCCTAAAAAACATTACTGGCAGCAGAGGGTCCCTAATAAACATTACTGGCAGCAGAGAGTCCCTAATAAACATTACTGGCAGCAGAGGGTCCCTAATAAACATTACTGGCAGCAGAGCGTCCCTAATAAACATTACTGGCAGCATAGCCCCTAATAAACATTACTGGCAGAAGAGAGCCCCTAATAAACATTACTGGCAGAAGAGGGTCCCTAATAAACATTACTGGCAGAAGAGAGTCCCTAATAAACATTACTGGCAGCAGAGCCCCTAATAAACATTACTGGCAGAAGAGGGTCCCTAATAAACATTACTGGCAGCAGAGAGTCCCTAATAAACATTACTGGCAGCAGAGGGTCCTATATAACCAGTTCCAGCAGACGCTTCCCATCACACAGCCACAGAATAAATGATAAAATGCTGGCTGCCTGCAGCCACCACTAGGGGGAGCACACAATTTCCATATTTATACAGGTTATATAGGAGTTATTGGCGGTAATATAAATACAATGTGACAGCTCCCCCTAGTGACAGTTACCAGCAGTAACCAGTAACATGGGGGATGAGATAAATGGGGGTCAGTTATATCACATTTTGGGGGAACTCACCGACGTCCAACTTCACTCGTCGTTGTCCTGTAACAGACTGAGGACCACTGAGCGGTTGTTGTTTCAAATTCAAATCCAGCGATCCCATTGGCTGCTGCTCAGTGATGTATTTAACAGTAAATTTAAAGGGACATGACTCTTATTTCACGAGACTGCATTTATGATATGTTTGCTATAATTCTGCTTATAACATGAAGCTGTGGAGATAATCTGCAGGGACGGGTTATATTTCTCTTAATATTGGGATTGGGATTAGAGTTTATATCATTTTCTATACTGTATCAGGACATTTCTTTTATAATTTGACATATTATTAACTATCAATGTGCCATGAAGGATCTGATATCTGAAATCACAGTTCTTTAATGGGCGTTGCAGTTTAACCCCTTCCTGAGTAGGTTATTTGGGGTGATCAGATCTCGGGGTTTCCATCTCTTTATCATTCCAGAGTTTGTTTTATTTCTATCATTTTAATGTAAATGATAATGGAAGTCGGATGACGGCAAATAAGCAGCGAGACCCTCTGTGCTAAGTGGTCAGGGGTGTCGTGGTCTCATCCAGCATCAGAAGGGGGCGCTGTTTTTCTCTTTGCTATGAGGCCCCATAAATTCTTACAGAAACATTTGTGCTGCCGATCAGAGAGATTTACCATTCAGGAACATAATAAATCTGGGTGACAAGTCCTATGTGCGCTGTAATGGCAGCTGTACTGGTTGTCACCCAGCTTTCCCAGTCTCCTGAATGACAAGTCTGCCTAATTATACAGTGACCCTGCCCCTGCTGTTATACTGCTGCATTATTAGGTAGGTTTACCCTTCAGGGGTCTAGTTAAGTTGGGTAATAACTCGTATGGAGGCCGTCGTTCTCACCCAGCTTTTCCAGAAACAGAAAAAAACATAAGGCATCGCCGCGCCCGCAAATCGCGGCCGTGCACATGGCCACGGCCATTATTTTCTATGAGCCTGGACCGCAGAAGACGGCCGTAATAAGACATGCCCGTTCTTTCTGCGGTCCGGGCTCATTAAAATATGCGATATGCGGGCGGCTCGCAGCTGTCACTCCGTGGCCGACCCGAAAATGGCGGCCGTGCACATGGCTACTGTCGTCTGCATGAGGCCTAATATAAACATTTTACCAAAAACATGTAAAAAACAATGTAATGAGGATCCCGGGGTGTGATGTGATGGGGCAGATCAGAAGCGTGTAAGTGATTGTTGTAAAATGCTGAGCCAACATAATGCTCCGTCTATTAAATAATTAGGACATTGCCAGCGGGCAGGGAGTGGGCATGTAAGGGGCAGGTGCCACACAGGGATAACTCCTTGGCAGAACGCCACTTATTAGGGTTAATTGTAAAGTACAGAAGCCAAAACAAATAAGACTGGATAATATCTGTGTACAATCCTAATATATATATAATGTACCGGCCGCTGGAGTCACATATTCTATCTATCTATCTATCTATCTATCTATCTATCTATCTATCTATCTATCTATCTATCTATCTATCTATCTATCTGTCTGTCTGTCTGTCTGTCTGTCTGTCTGTCTATCTATCTATCTATCTATCTATCTATCTATCTCTCTCTCTCTCTCTCTGTAGATAGCGCCATACATCCCCCAGTAGAGTACGCCATACAGCCCCCCTGTAGATAACGCCATACAGCCCCCCTGCAGAGAACGCCATACAGCCCCCCCTGTAGAGAACGCCATACAGCCCCCCCTGTAGGGAACGCCATACAGCCCCCCCCTGTAGAGAACGCCATACAGCTCCCCCCTGTAGGGAACACCATACAGCCACCCCCCCCTGTAGGAAACGCCATACAGCGTCCCCCCTCCCAACAAAAATGTGACCTACAGTGTGTCCTACAAAATACATGTATCCCGACACAGACCACGGAAGTCCGAGGTTTGTGATGGAGAACTTCAGGGGACTTTCAGTCCCCCGTTCTCCCTATCGCTGCCAGCGATCACACATGTATCCCCTGTCCTGTGTATATCCTGTGGAGAGGCGATACATGTCCTGTGGAGATCCTGTGGAGAGGGGATACTTGTCCTGTGGAGATCCTGTGGAGAGGGGATACATGTCCTGTGGAGATCCTGTGGAGAGGGGATACATGTGCTGTGGAGATCCTGTGGAGAGGGGATACATGTCCTGTGGAGAGGGGATACATGTCCTGTGGAGATCCTGTGGAGAGGGGATACATGTCCTGTGGAGATCCTGTGGAGAGGGGATACATGTGCTGTGGAGATCCTGTGGAGAGGGGATACATGTCCTGTGGAGATCCTGTGGAGAGGGGATACATGTCCTGTGGAGATCCTGTGGAGAGGGGATACATGTCCTGTGGAGAGGGGATACATGTCCTGTGGAGAGGGGATACATGTCCTGTGGAGAGGGGATACATGTCCTGTGGAGATCCTGTGGAGAGGGGATACATGTCCTGTGGAGATCCTGTGGAGAGGGGATACATGTCCTGTGGAGATCCTGTGGAGAGGGGATACATGTCCTGTGGAGAGGGGATACATGTCCTGTGGAGAGGGGATACATGTCCTGTGGAGAGGGGGATACATGTCCTGTGGAGAGGGGATACGTGTCCTGTGGAGAGGGGATACATGTCCTCTGGAGAGGGGGATACATGTCCTGTGGAGAGGGGATACATGTCCTGTGGAGAGGGGGATACATGTCCTGTGGAGAGGGGGATACATGTCCTGTGGAGAGGGGGATACATGTCCTGTGGTGAGGGGGATACATGTCCTGTGGAGAGGGGGATACATGTCCTGTGGAGAGGGGGATACATGTCCTGTGGAGAGGGGGATTATGTCCTGTGGAGAGGGGGATACATGTCCTGTGGAGAGGGGGATACATGTCCTGTGGTGAGGGGGATACATGTCCTGTGGAGAGGGGGATACATGTCCTGTGGAGAGGGGGATACATGTCCTGTGGAGAGGGGGATACATGTCCTGTGGAGAGGGGATACATGTCCTGTGGAGAGGGGATACATGTCCTGTGGAGAGGGGATACATGTCCTGTGGAGATCCTGTGGAGAGGGGATACATGTCCTGTGGAGATCCTGTGGAGAGGGGATACATGTCCTGTGGAGATCCTGTGGAGAGGGGATACATGTCCTGTGGAGAGGGGATACATGTCCTGTGGAGAGGGGATACATGTCCTGTGGAGAGGGGGATACATGTCCTGTGGAGAGGGGGATACATGTCCTGTGGAGAGGGGGATACATGTCCTGTGGATAGGGGATACATGTCTTTTGCTCTATTTTGCGCCTTCAGGACCAGACACCGTTTAGCCATTTTTAGCACGTGTTAGTTATATGGCTATAACGTTTTTATTTGTTGGGCTAACGACGTGATTTTTGCGACGTTTTTTTCGTAGACAATGCAGGTTTCAATTTTTATCGTTTTTATACACACCTTTTTTGCTATTTTAGAATTTTTATTCATAAAGTTTGAAAATAATAGTAAAAAATAAGCTTTTTTACGTTTGAGCTATTTGTTTTTGGTAATAACATAGTTTTACCATAAAATAGACCTTTTATTTGTGATCGTCATTGTCTACCATAATTTTAATATATTAGATATCTATATTAGGGCAATTGGGTCAGCGCTAGCGTTACAACAATGATTGGCGGGGGGGACGTTTTTTTTTGGGGGGTGGGTATTTTATGTGTATTATTAAAAAAAAAATTGCACTTGACTTTATTGTTTTTTTATTACTATGGTCTGTCCCTCAAAGGTCAAAGAAGACCTTTGGGGAACTTTACATATTTTTTTTCTTTCTTTTACACCATGTTTTTCCACTGTAACTGGAGCTGCACAGCAGCCCCAGTTACAGGGGAAATCAACCCTCTCATAGTGACGATTGTCACTAATAGGGCTGTACTGGGTCTAGTAAGACCCAGCAGCAGCCTGCCACTAACGGGACCCGGCGATCATGTGACCAGTCACATGATCACCGGGAGGAATAGAGACAGCGCCGCTGCTGCTGTCTCTATTCCTGTACACAGCGCGCATTCAGCGCTGTGTACAAGTGATCAGAGAAGACAGAAGCAGCGAAAGCTGCTTCTATCTTCTCCTCAGGGTCCCCGGCAGTCACTGACAGCCGGAGACCCGACATTCAGCTGCCCGATCGCGCGGGCAGCAAGTTAAAACCCGAGCCGTAGAAAGTCTATGGCTCGGGTTTTAAGGACCCTGACCGCTGGCCGTAAAAGTACAGCCAGCGGCCGGGAACCAGTTAATGGCAGAGCGGGGAGATACCTCCCTGCTCTGCCGTAGTGTTCAGTGACGTCCCGCTGTAGCAGCCATAGCGGCTGCTAGCGGAGCCTCAGGCCATGGTGGGGGCCCGTGCCGGCGGGCGACACGGGCCCCCTCATGCCGCGGGCCCCGTAGCAGCCGCTACTGCTGCTACGGCGGTAGTTACGCCACTGTATCTATCCCATCTATCTATCTATCTATCTATCTATCTATCCATCCATCTATCTATCTATCTATCATCTATCTATCTATCTATCTATCTATCTATCTATCTATCTATCTATCTATCTATCTATCTATCTATCTATCTATCATATATCTATCTATCATCTATCTATCTATCTATCTATCTATCTATCTATCTATCTATCTATCTATCTATCTATCTATCTATCTATCTATCTATCTATCTATCTATCATCTATATATCTATCTATCTATCATCTATCTATCTATCTATCTATCTATCTATCTATCTATCTATCTATCTATCTATCTATCTATCTATCTATCTATCTATCTATCTCATATCTATCTATCTATCTATCTATCTATCTATCCATCCATCCATCCATCCATCCATCCATCCATCCATCTATCTATCTATCTATCTATCTATCTATCTATCTATCTATCTATCTATCTATCTATCTATCTATCTATCTCTCAATCTATCTATCTCATATCTATCTTTCTATCTAGTGGCGTAACTACCGCCGTAGCAGCCGTAGCAGCTGCTACGGGGCCCGCGGCATGAGGGGGCCCGTGTCGCCTGCCGGCACGGGCCCCCACCATGGCGCAGCCTCCGCTAGCAGCCGCTATGGCTGCTAGAGCGGAACACCACTGAATACTACGGCAGAGCAGGGAGGTATCTCCCCGCTCTGCCATTAACAAAATACATGTATCCCCTATCCACAGGATAGGGGATACATGTGTGATCGCTGGCATTGATAGGGAGAACGGGGGACTGAAAGTCCCCCCAAGTTCTCCATCACAAACCTCGGACTTCCGGGTTCTGTGTCGGCAGCTCCGTGGAAATGAATGGAGCGCCGGTCGCGCTTGTGCGCATGCGTGACCAGCGCTCCTTTCATTTTTATTGAGCTGCCGACACAGACACCGGAAGTCAGAGGTTAGTCATGGAGAACTTGGGGGGACTTTCAGTCCCCCGTTCTCCCTATCAATGCCAGCGATCGCACATGTATCCCCTATCCTGTGGATATGGGATGCATGTTATTTGTAGGACACAACAACACTGTAGGTCGCATTTTTTGGGGGGGTTGGGGACGCTGTATGGCGTTCCCTGCAGGGGGGGCACTGTATGGCGTTTCCTGCAGGGGGGGCCGCTGTATGGCGTTCCCTGCAGGGGGGCGCTGTATGGCGTTCCTTGCAGGGGGGGCTGTATGGCGTTCTCTACAGTGGGGGCTGTATGGCGTTCTCTACAGTGGGGGCTGTATGGCGTTAGCGCCATACAGCCCCCTCTGTAGAGAACGCCACACACTCCCCCTGTAGATAACGCCACACAGTCCCCCCTGTAGATAACGCCACACAGTCCCCCCTGTAGATAACGCCACACAGTCCCCCCTGTAGATAACGCCACACAGTCCCCCCTGTAGATAACGCCACACAGTCCCCCCTGTAGATAACGCCACACAGATAACGCCACACAGTCCCTCCTGTAGATAACGCCACACAGTCCCCCCTGCAGATAACGTCACACAGACCCCCCTGTAGATAACGCCATACAGTCCCCCCTGTAGATAACGCCACACAGTCCCCCCTGTAGATAACGCCACACAGTCCCCCCTGTAGATAACACCACACAGATAACGCCACACAGTCCCCCCTGTAGATAACGCCACACAGTCCCCCCTGTAGATAACGCCACACAGTCCCCCCTGTAGATAACGCCACACAGATAACGCCACACAGTCCCCCCTGTAGATAACGCCACACAGTCCCCCCTGCAGATAACGTCACACAGACCCCCCTGTAGATAACGCCATACAGTCCCCCCTGTAGATAACGCCACACAGTCCCCCCTGTAGATAACACCACACAGTCCCCCCTGTAGATAACGCCACACAGTCCCCCCTGTAGATAACGCCACAGTCCCCCCTGTAGATAACGCCATACAGTCCCCCCTGTAGATAACGCCACACAGTCCCCCCTGTAGATAACGCCACACAGTCCCCCCTGTAGATAACGCCACACAGTCCCCCTGTAGATAATGCCACACAGTCCCCCCTGTAGATAACGCCACACAGTCCCCCCTGTAGATAACGCCACACAGTCCCCCCTGTAGATAACGCCACAGTCCCCGCTGTAGATAACACCACACAGTCCCCCCTGTAGATAACGCCACACAGTCCCCCCTGTAGATAACACCACAGTCCCCCCTGTAGATAACACCACACAGTCCCCCTGTAGATAACGCCATGGGCACTGGGCAGAATGTCAGGGGTCAATCTTTTGGCCCCTGAACATGTGATCGCTGTGACAACCAATCACAGCGATGACATGCATTTCTGCATAGAAAACAGTGTGCACGCGATCGCGTGCACACAGCCCTGTGCCCACGCTGTTACCAACAGCTCTGGGCACTGGGCAGAGTATCAGGGACCAATCTGATGGTCCCTGAACATGTGGTCGCTGTGAAAACCTATCACAGCGACCACATTTGTTTTATTTTGACTTTTCTGGCAGTAAATCTCCTGCCTCTTTTCTTCTCCTCAAACATTGTTTCAGTTTGAGGAGAAGAAGAGACTCCAGAGAATTGCTGCCAGAAGATTACAGTGAAAAAAAATACAGTTACACTCATAAAAAATTCTCTGTATAGATAGATTTCTATCTATCTATACAATCTATCCATCTATCTATCTTTTTTTCTATCTATCTACCTTTCTTTTATTCTATTAGAATAGGCAGGTAGGGAGTATATAATTATATATATATCCACATATATATAATATATATAGCAATAGCGGTTTCTTTTTTTGTTAGCGGTAGTGTAGATATATATACCAGTTAGTTTGTGTGTTTTATAAAAAAAAAAAAAATAATTTGTTTAGTTAGTGTTAGTGTTAGTTACGTTATGGCGAGGAAGTTGTTTAGCGCCGAGGAGGCATACGCCATGCTGTGGTCTGAGTCGGAGACCGCATCAGAGATGGCGTCCGAGATGGAACCTGTTTTAGGTAGTGACGATGACAGCGTCACTTCAGGTTCATCTTCAGGGGACGTTGTCCCTGATGCAGTTGAAACTGCAGAACATGAAAGTGCAGGGCCAAGTAGCGCTGTAGCACGGGACAGCCTGGTCCCTCCAGTCCAGGCTCTTGTATGGGCACCTGCCCCATCTTTTGGGCCTAGAATCCACGGATTTACGGCCACTCCTGGCATAACCGTGGACAATACAAATTTTGTCCAAATGCATTACTTCCATTTATTTATAACGGACGACATCCTAAATCAGATTGTCCACGAAACAAATTTATATGCCACTCATTATATTATTAGTGGGGAAGCGCATGGTAAAGGGGGACTCCTGTGCTTATGCATCTGAGGAATTGCTGGCGGTCAAGTTCAGGGATCGCAAAGATGTGTATGTGCTAAGCACGATTCATACCGCAGGAACAGTGGCAGTGAGGGAAAGAGGGGCAACATCGGACAAGCACAAACCAGTGAGCATGTCCGAATATAACAAGTACATGGGGGGGGGTGGATTTAAGCGACCAGGTTTTACAGCCCTATTTAGTAAAACGCAAAACTAAAACCTGGTACAAAAAAGTGGCCATTTATCTGTTACAGGTGGCAAATCCACAACTCATTCGTGCTCTACAAAAAAAACAGAGGCAGAGACACATACCTGGATTTCCAGGGAAAAATTATTGAAGGCCTCATTTTTGATGTTCAGGACACCCGAGAATGCCCCCAGTCTGAGGATGTCACGCGACTGACTGAAAGACTCTTCATCAGTCGGATTCCCCCAACACCAACCAGAAGCAACCCCCAGAAAAAGTGCCGCGTCTGCAGAAAAGACGGGCACCGCAAAGATTCCCGATATTTCTGTCCCTCATGTCCCTCACAACCAGGCCTGTGCATTGAGCCATGTTTTAAAAAATACCACACTGTTCTGAATTATTAGATTTTAGTTAATTCGTTGAAAATATATTTGCCCTACATTACGTTTTTATTTTTCCCCTGATTTTACTCCAAGGGTGAGGGAGGGAATGGGTGGGTGGTGGATGTCATGTTTGCATATTCTCTAAAGTTCATCTGCTGGAGAGCTCCATTTGCATAAACCTGCAATTTCTTATTTTAGAAAACCCAAAAAAATAAATTCCCATTATACCCCTAGATGAATATTTTGGGATCTCGGCTTCAAGAGCAGATATTTTGGACGTGTTATATAAACTCTGTTGAGTTTTGTAAAACCAGCTTTGAAAAAAAGCGATTTGTGAAATAAGCTTCTTCTATCGTCCGCCCTCCTACATCTCTATGTGATAAATAAGGCCCACATATTTGGTAACCCCATGCACGGGAGAAGTGGAAGAATGTGAAAGGAGATGAATTTTGTCCGTGGTCTATACCGTGTGTGAAAAATACTAGCCTAAACTGACGCATGTGCTAAAAAAGCGCTGATTTTATTTTGTTCCATCTTATTCAAGAAACTTTCAGAAGAAAACTGGACTTGCTAAAAATATGATAAACCCCTTGAAGGAAACCTTGTGGGGTCTACTTGTGTGAATGAAGTCATTTATGGGGTGATTCTAATGTTTCAGCAGCATTACACCCCCCAGAAAACAGTATACGGCTATAAAATCAAATGCAGAATTCCTGGACCAAAAAGGCCAAAAAGCCTCCTTTTATGCCAAGCCCTGGCACATGCCCGCACAGTGAATAAGGCACACATATTTGGTATCCCCATGCACGGGAGAAGTGGAAGAATGTGAAAGGAGATTAATTTTGTCCGTGGTCCATACCGTGTGTGAAAAATGCTGGCATAAACTGGCGCAATTGCTAAATTCTTGAATTTTTTTCCAATTTTGCCCACTTTAGAGAAAAAAAAAAAAATGATATATACTGACAAATGCCACTAAAACAAAGCCCTATCTGTCCTTTAAAAAGAGTGTAAAATTCAAAGATGAACTTTATTCACCTGCAGAGTTATAGTCATCTAAAGAAGCGCATAGCAAAATTGTGACATTTGCTCTGGTCATTTAGCTGTAAAACAGCCTAGTCCTTAACCGGTTAAAAGAATTAAACCTATTTAGCCTTGAAAAAAGACGACTAAGGGGGGACATGATTAATTTATATAAATATATTAATGGCACATACAAAAAATATGGTGAAATCCTGTTCCATGTAAAAACCCCTCAAAAAACAAGGGGGCACTCCCTCCGTCTGGAGAAAAAAAGGTTCAACCTGCAGAGGCGACAAGCCTTCTTTACTGTGAGAACTGTGAATCTATGGAATAGTCACCGCAGGAGCTGGTCACAGCAGGGACAGTAGATGGCTTTAAAAAAGGCTTAGATAATTTCCTAGAACAAAAAAGTATTAGCTCCTATGTGTAGACATTTTTTCCTTCCCTTTTCCCGTCCCTTGGTTGAACTTGATGGACATGTGTCTTTTTTCAGCCGTACTAACTATGTAACTATGTAACTATGACATGGAATGCCTTTATTTATCCAAGGGGATTCTGAGACTTTTCTGGTGACACATTGAACTTTATGTTAGTGGTAAAATTTGGTTGATACATTCAGTGAAAAACAGAAAAAATTACAGAAAATGTGGTGTAAGGCAGATGGTTAAACCACACAAAATAGTTATTAATTAACAATTTGTTTTTTTAAATAAAGGATTTAATATTGAAAAAAGGTTTTTTTTACAACTGTTTTTTTTTTGTCTCACTAGGTGACTTGAAGTCAGGAATCCCTGATCGCTATTCTAATACACTGCACTACATGTAAAAGTGCTGTCAGTTACTCACTGACAGCAAACCTAAGGCAGGACAAACTAGGCTTCCGTAGATGACAAACCCGGAGGCCATTGTTAGGCCTCCTGTTGCCATAACATGATGGAATAGAACGTCAAGGAGCAGGAAGGGGTTAAAGGATCTGCTAACGTCTTGGTGCCAGATACCACAGGACACTTTTAAAGATCTTCTGAAATCCATGTCCCAACGGGTCAGAGCTATTATGGCAGCACGAGGAGGACTACACAAGGCAGGTGGTTTTAATGTTATGTCTGGATGGTGTATATGTTAGTAATTAATTTCTATTCATTTGTACATTGATGGAAATTAGGGTATGTTCACACGCATACTCAAAAATATCTGAAAATACAGAGCTGTTTTCAAGGTTTTCAGCGTTTTTTATGGCCGTTTTTGGAGCTGTTTTCAATATTGTCTAGGAAAAACGGCTCCAAAAGCGGCCCAAGAAGTGACTTGCACTTCTTTTGTGAACATACCCTAAAAAAAGAGTAACTTTTCTGTGCTTTTTATTTTTACAATTTATATCAATCACCCTAAATATTGTAATCTTGGGGCCTACATTGCTCCTATGTAAACATGGGAACGCCACCATTCTCACCAGTTTTAAGGCGTAATGTAAGTCTTAGGCCAAAATGTAGTAGTAGTTGAAACGCCAATCCAACCGAGATGGAATATGAAATATCCAAGATAGAAGGGAGTCCCAGGCATAAAATAAGATAAGATAACTTTATTAATCCCCGAAGGGAAATTCCAGTATCACATAAATGGATTCTGGGAAACGGCATCAGGGATCTTTTATTATTAGGTCTCTGTGCAGATTGAGATTCTGGCGTCCAAGGTGAAGATGATGAAGAAGACTAGGTGGTACTGTAGACAAAACAAAAAATAATCAGACCAGACGATAATCACTCAGCAATATACTGGTGCCGAAGCTCCAGCCATGATTTCACAAAAATACTATAGATGTCAGTGATCATACCTGTACTGCTGGTGTTTCTTCTGTACCACAGCTGTTGGTACTTATCTCCTCCTCTTTCTTTGAAAGGCATGGACGCGGCACAAGGGACAGCGTGGATTTGTCGGGATCCAATGTGCAATACAAGGCAGATGGAATATGTGAGAACATGGCAGAACGGTGACTTGCTCTCCAATCTCATAGTCCTCTAGGCATATAGTGCAGGACTGGATGTCTTCGTTTTCAGTAAAGGTTCGAGATGGGAGTCTATCAATCTGCCTGCCTCTCCTGCCTCGCCGACGTTGTCTTCTCTGCACAGGTCTGCTGTCTGTGGTCTCTGTTGTCGACTGTTGGTTGGTAAGCAGCTGACTGGTGCTTGGTGTTGGCTCCACCAGCCTGTTAGATGTTTGCTGAGGAGATCTGCTTCCTTCTCTGGATGGCTGCAGGTTTGGTAGCGGCTCACTGGTGCTGGGGTCTTGTGTTGGTTCCTCCAGCCTTTCGGATCTCTCCTGAGTAGTTGATGGAGTAGACCCAGGCTGGGATTCTCCAGGAATTCTGAGCTCGGTCTCACTATTAATACGACGGCCACTTGTCGTTTCAGACTGTTCTATTGGCTCAGGTCGTAATGGGGACCGGCTTCTGTCCGCTCCTTCTTGCTGCAACCTACGGCGCGGAGGAACTTGACCACGTCTTCGTCTCCTGTCGGGGACATTGTCATGGTCTTCATCCTGCTCCACACTCTGACGTCTTCTATGTCCAGATCTTAATCTTCCATCAGCAATGCCTAGATGTGAAACAATGTGTATAACATATATTAATTATGTACAGAAAAAATGGGAAAAAAGATCAATACCAGACATTTCCTATGGACTCGCGTGGCCTTCTTTCTAGAGGAAAGCTCCCATGTTTTTCTAATCTTGGACAACCGTTTTGATACTATGAATATATACACAGTCGAGTCACATTATTATAACTACTACTAATATCCAGAGTAACCGGCGTGTGCAGCACGGACAGCAGTAGACGGGCTGGGAGTGACTCAATAAGGTGCTGGTCAGTGGTCTCATATGTGGAGCCTCGCTGACTCCATACATCCCACATTTACTGGAGGGTGCGTGGGGGAGGATCCATAAAGCGAACAACACGATTGACGTGGTCCCACAGATGCTCAATTGGGTTCAAGTCTGGAGAAATAGGGGGCCAGGGAAGTACTTGGAAGTCTTGGTCGTGCTCTTCCAACCACTGTCGGGCATTTATAGTCGTGTGACATGTCGCATTGTCTTGCTTTAAGATTCCATTTGCTCCAGGGAAGACAATCAGCATGTATGGTGGATGTGATCTGTAACGATGGATTCATATCTAAATCGGTTCAGAGCCTTCCATATGGATGAGTGGCCCAGAGAATGCCATGGAAAAATACCCCAGATGCTGACGTCGCCGCCAGCTTTTTCCAGCAATGGTTGTAAAGTCCATCCTTTCGATGAAGCAGAAAACGTGATTTATCCGAGAAGACAACACTTTGCCAATCATCGGTGCTCTGAGACCAATACTGCCGTGCAAATTGAAGCCATTTTCTCTGATGCACCTTAGTTACATAGGAGCAGTGACCATCCGTCGGGTTCGGAGCCCCATACGCAGTCGGGTTCGCTGAACTGTTGTATTAGACACACGTCTGGTAGCCACCGTTCACCTCTCAAATACATGGCACGTGGTGCTCTGCAGTTTCCATGTCCGTTATTCCCAATGGTGCCATTTGTCCACTCACGATACACTGTCACCACAGCAGCACGCGAACAGTTCACAAACTGCGCTGTTTGAGAAATACCGCCACCCTTGGTCCGAAAGCCAATAATCATCCCTTTTTGCAACTGAAAAACGGTGCATTTTTTGCGGACGCAAAACGGACATGTTTGTGTGAAACTAGCCAAATGTATCGGATATAACAAGTTCCACTTACCTTGATTTATCCGGGAACTTTCGTCTATTGCAAGCTGCAAGAGTTCTCGGTAACTCATTGTTCCTTGTAGCAGGCGGCTTGATGTTTAAATTCAGGAACAATGGAAAAACGGGATTCCTCAAATAAGAGGGAATCTACCACGATGTTCAGAAGTTGCACTGGTGTTTAAGTGCTCTGAACAGATGATGTAGTAGTCACTTTGTAGCACAAATTCGCTCTTTGAAAAACCAAGTGAAGTTTCAGCATCAGCATCAACTCGAGATATGGCTGATGTGACCGCGCTTGGGGTCCTTAGAACTTCACGCCATTGTGATGTCACTGCTATAGATGCCACAACCTCCATTGTTCTGATGACATCACTGCCTGCAGTGATGTCATAATGCTTACGGTATGTCATAAACGGTCCCCTGCTCTGCATTATACCAATCACTGCAGCAAAGCCTCCAAATAAATAAATAAATATATATTAATTTTTTTTATATTTACATATTGCAGCTGAAAATCTCTATTATTTGTTTGGTAAATGTTTCTCTATAATTGTTTAGTAAATGTTGTAGCACACAATTCATCTAAGTAAAAGTCTAAGTAACAGATTACCACAATGGAGAGGTGGAAATGTAACTTTATTTTTCTAAAACGAGATGGTTCTGGAGTAAATAAGAATCCTTTATAACCTAAAGAGGTTGTCTGGTATAAGAAACCCATTGTAAATACCCTATTGGGGAATTCTAAGTTAAGAAAGGACAAGTCTCCTATTGATTTCACTGTGTAATGCTTAGTTTCTCCTGTGGTGGCGCTGCAGGGGAATTCAACACTTCTCAAGTTCCATCACAGATTAAATCTGATCGCTGGGGGTCACAATCAGCGACATTAAGCTGCACTATCTGGATGTACAAATTACACTGGATGAGGGCCATATTGTGACAGACATTTACACCAAACCAACTGACTGAAAATAACTTTTTAATTTTAGCTTTCAACCCAAATCAGCACAAAAATAAAATTTCACAAAGCCAACTACATAGTGATAGAAAATGCCGCAGAACTTCGCATATAAATGAGACGGATATGTGAGAGGCAGATAGATAGGGCGTGCTCTAGCAAAGTAAAAAATGAGCCCCCCATTACTTTATTTTTCTGATCTCAAATGCCAATATACAATCCGGTTAGTAAGCCCTAAATATACACCTCCTGCAATGAGCCATAATACAATTGTGGGGATCAGACCTTAACCACTTCCTGCCGCAGCCATTTTGAATTTTTTTATTTTTGTTCTTTCCTCCTCACCTTCCAAAAGCCACAACTTTTTTATTTTTCTGTTGATATATCCATATGAGGGCTTGATTTTTGCAGGACGAGTTGTAGTTTTTCATGGCACCATTTATTGTACTAATGAAATGGGAAACTGAAAGAACTTTCTTTGTGGGGTGAAATAGGAAAAAAACAGATTTCTCCATTGTTTTTTGGGTTTCGTTTTTATGGAGATCACCGCGCGGTTTTGTTTCGCCATTATCTGAGAGCCATACGTTTTGTTTTCTTTCCGTCGCTGCAGCAGTGTGAGGGCTTGTTTTTTTGTGGCACGAGCTGTCGTTTTTATTGGTTCATGAGACTTTTTGATCATCTTTTATTCCATTGTTTGTGGGAGATGAGATGACCAAAAAACAGTGATTCTGCCCTTCTGTTTGTTTTAATATATATATATATATATAAACTTCATTTAACTGTATTCTACTTTCTTTACTTGCCCTCTAGGGGACTTAAACCAGCAATCATTGGATCGCTTGCAGGATATACTGCAATACTAATGTATTGGCGTATATCGTGTTCTTTACCTGCTCTTATCAAGCCTTGCCAGGGGTGCAAAGATGGCAGACCTGAGGGTCTACATTAGTCCTCCAAGCTGCAATGACAACCATCGGCACCACGCAATCGCAGGGGGGCAATGGGCCGTCAGAGATAGCCACCCCCATATTTCTAATGGCTTAGTTACCGCAGTAACTATTGACCTCAGCATCTAAGGGGTTAAACGAGTGGGATCGTAGTAATCTACGATTTCGCTCGTCGCAGTGAACTGTCAGTTATAACATACAACCAACACCAGCAAATTATGGAGTGAGCTCAGTCCGTGACCCCACTCCATACTTCCCTCCTGGCCTACACCGTATATATACATGTTGGTTGTCATGGAAGGGGCTAGGCAGCATTGAAGGGTTAAAAACTAATGACGTTTTGGCAACCAAAGGTGCCCACCTCAGCATCAGAGCCCCATAGCAGCTTCTATGGCTACTAGGGCTATAGTTATGTCCATGTACAGGGGGAAGATTTGACAGTAACACTACAGGTGATGTATTATCACAGTATACATCTAGTATTAGGATAAAATAGAATGACGTACCAGTCCCCAGACATTAGTAGATACGGGTCACTAAGCAAATCATGGTGGTTCCAAGTACCAGGCTCAGGACCAACACCTAGAAGAGGAGGAGAGAAAATAAGGAGGTTAAAACGTGGCCAGGTGCGGTGGATTCACTGCTTGTACACAATGCATCTTAAAGGGGTTATGCGGGGACTAAAAATTATTAGCAGTGTTCTCACTGAATTATGTGATGTCACGGTTTGTGGGTATGTGGACCCACCAGGCCGCACCGCCATAGCAGCGAGGCAGCTGGCCAAACAACAGGGAACCCCAGAAATACAAAGTCCCGCACAAGGGTACCAGGATAGTCCAGACAGTGGCCGCAGCTCTGGCACGGATGGAGGTAGGTAACACAGGACGTGGCGGATGACACAGGTGCAGTAGACACGACTCCAACTAGTAGGCACAGGAACAAGAACACAGTACGGGATACAGGAACGGGTAACAGGGCAAGGGTAACAACTGGAACGGGAAACAGTAAGGGACCATTTGAAAGACAGACTTGGGGTATACTAACAATGCTCAGGCAAGGATCAGATGGGTTGGGCCCTTCTTATAGTCCAGGAAATCATGTGTGTTGATGATGGCGATTTCCTACATGTGCGTGCGCTGGCCCTTTAAGAGAGGGCACGAGCGTGTGCGTGCACCCTACGGGACAGAGCAGATCATAGCAGAAGTAAGCACTGACGTCTCCTGGGAAGGAGATGGGAACCAGCGCTCACAGATCCATGGCTGCGGGCGTCAGGTGAGTGGACCCGATGGCCCTGGACGCTACAGTATCTCCCCCTCTTACGCCCCCTCTTCTTGGGACTAGAGCGAGAGAGGAACTTCTTAACAAGAGCAGAGGCATCAAGGTTCTCCTCCGGCTCCCAGGACCTCTCCTCAGGACCAAACCCTCTCCAGTCCACCAAATAGAAAGTCCTTCCTCCTACCCTTTTGCAGTCCAGGATCTCCCTCACCTCGAACACATCAGAAGAACCGCTGGGAGCAGTTGTGGAACAGGAAGTCTTGCTGTAGCAGTTCAGGACCACTGGTTTCAGGAGAGACACATGAAAGGAGTTGGGGATTCTGAGGGTAGGAGGCAGCCGCAGTTTATAGGAGACAGGGTTAATCTGTTGCCGAATCTCAAAAGGACCGAGAAACCTGGGAGCAAACTTGTATGAAGGCACCCTCAAACGAATGTTCCATGAGGACAGCCAGACTTTGGTACCTGGAAGATACTGCGGCGGCTCTCTTCTTGTATCCGCTTTTCGCTTCATGCCCGGGTCTGTTGCCAGATTTACAGGAAGTCCCCAAATGCAGAGTCAGCAGCGGGTACCTGAGAAGTAGTAGACACTGGAAGAGGGACTCTAGGATGTTGACCGTATACAATGTAAAACGGAGTGGAAGTGGTGGACTCGCTTGTGTGGTTGTTGTACGAGAACTCGGCCCAAGGAAGAAGCTGTACCCAGTTATCATGCTGTAAGGAAATGAAGTGACGGAGATAATTCTCCATGATCTGGTTGATCCTCTCGACTTGCCCATTGGACCGGGGGTGATAGGCTGTGGAAAAGTCCAATATCACATCCAGGAGTTTACAGAGAGCCCTCCAGAACCTCGAGGTAAACTGAAACCCCCGATCGGACACAATGTGAAGGGTAAGCCATTCAAGCCGTATATGTGCTGGATGAAGAGATTCGCCATTCGGGGAACAGAAGGTAGGCCGGTCAGCGGGATAAATTGTGCCATCTTCGAGAACCGGTCCACCACCACCCAGACAGTGTTGCATCCTGCTGAGGGAGGAAGGTCAGTGACAAAGTCCATCACAATGTGCTGCAAGGTGGAATTGGGTATAGGCACAGGTTGATGGAGGCCAGCAGGCTTGGAGTTAGTAACCTTGTTAGAAGCACACACCGTGCAAGAAGAGACAAAGTCCACAACATCCTTGGGAAGCGTGGGCCACCAAAAGTGACGAGCAATCAGTTCTCGGGTTTTACGAACACCAGGGTGCCCAGCCAGTTTAGAACTGTGTCCCCATCGGAGAATTCTTCTCCTGCCAGCTAATCGAACAAAAGTACTCCCCGGAGGGATGTCTCTAACCTGCAAAGGATTGGCAGTGATAATGCAGGACGAGTCTATGATAGTTTGAAGAGACTCCACCGTGTCATCCGTTTCAAATGACCTGGACAGGGCAATGGCCCTCACATTCTTGTCAGCGGGACGTAGTGGAGCACAAATTGTAAACGGGTGAAGAACAGCGGCCACCTGGCTTGACAGGGATTTAGTCGTTGAGCGGACTGAAGGTAGGTGAGGTTCATGTGGTCGGTGTAGATTAGGATGGGGTGAGCTGCGCCCTCCAGCAGATGTCTCCACTTCTCCAGAGCCAATTTGATGGCCAGTAGCTCCTGATCCCCAACAGAGTAAATGCGCTCTGCAGAAGAAAAAAGTCTCGAGTAGTAGCCACATACTACTGCCTTTCCTTTGGGGCTCCTCTGGAACAGAAGTGCGCCTGCACCAACATAAGAGGCGTCCACCTCCAAAGAAAACTGTATATATACGTCAGTATGATAGAGGATTGAGGCAGAAGTAAAGGCTTTTTTGAGACTAAAAAATGTGGACTATGCCTCTGGGGTCCACACCTTGGCGTTCACACCGTTCTTGGTAAGGGTAGAAATAGGAGATGTCAGTGATGAGACGTTTGGGATAAACTGCCGGTAGAAATTGGCAAATCCCAGGAAACGCTGTATGGACCTCAGACCTTGAGGACGTGGCCACTCCAGGACAGCTCTCACTTTCTCAGGATCCATCTTGAGACCTTGATCCGATATGATGTAGCCCAGGGAGCGCAGAGAACTCCTCTCAAAGACGCACTTCTCCAGCTTGGCGTATAAATGATTCTCCCTTAATCGTAGTAGAACTTGACGGACATGCCTCCGATGAGTCGTCGGATCTGGGGAGAAAATCAAAATATCATCGAGATAAACAACAACACAGATATAGAGGAGATCTTGGAAGATATCATTAACGAGTTCCTGAAACACTGCAGGAGCGTTACACAGTCCGAAGGGCATCACTACGTATTCGTAGTGCCCGTCACGGGTGTTAAATGCCGTCTTCCATTCGTCACCCTGGCGGACCGGAGCGGAAGTGAGATGGGGACCAGCGCTCACAGATCCATGGCTGTGGGCGTCAGGAGGTGAGTGGAACCGACGGCCCGCGGCCATAGATGCTACATGTGAGTAAACTCGCTAATATACATTCCCGTCCCCCTTGGTGCTGTTTCTGAGATTTTCATAGATTTTTATAGCGCTGATGAGGAACCGGAAGTCTAGTTGTACAGTCTTCTTTGGTGACGACACGACTCTTCGTCATGTGATCGGCCCCGCTGTACTCTATGTACTCGCTGTACTACTGCTCCTGCAGTATACGGAGCACAGCGCCGCACTCTGAGAGGTTCCTCTGAGAGGTTCCTGTTGTTTCTCCTTTGCTTTATCCAATGCTAAAAACTAATAATGATTTTTTTTTTTTTTTAAATGCAAGCCCCTCAGTTGGAGTCACTGGGACCCAACACTAGAATTTCATCTGATTTGACAGATTATGGCACAATTTTCTATGGGGAATTTATGGTGGTTATTTTGATATTCCCATACTGTTCTTTGACACAGACCACCTACCTAAACATTGCTACAGACAAATCCACCTCTTCATGGTAAAGGTATTCTCTAATGTCAGTGCTGTCTTACAGCAGGATAATGCCCCCGCCACACTGCAAAAATCGTTCAGGACTGATGTGAGGAACATGACAAAGAGTTCAAGGTGTTGACCTGGCCTCCATATTCTTAATTCAATCGATCATCTGTGAGATGTGCTGCAAAAACAAATCCAATCCATGGAGACCCCTACTCACAACTTACAGGACTTAACCCCTTAATGACGAAGCCTAGGTTGGGCCTTAAGGCTCAGAGCCCATTTGTCTAATCTGACATTATCTAAGGGGAGACATTTCCTCTACCTGTTGCAGGAAAAAAATTTTGGGCCAGTTTGTGGAAGACCCAACTAGAGGTGAAGCTCTGTTGGATCTGGTCATTTCTAATAATGCAGAGTTTGTTGGGAACGTCAATGTTCGTGAAAACCTCGGTAACAGTGATCACAATATAGTTACATTTTACCTATACTGTAAAAAACAAGACAAACGCAGGCTGGGAGGGCAAAAACATTTAATTTTAAGAAAGCCAATTTCCCCAGGATGAAGGCGGCAATTCAGGATATAGACTGGGAAGAACTAATGTCAAATAATGGGACAAATGATAAATGGGAGATTTTCAAATCTACTTTGGGTTATTATAGTGCAAAATGTATTCCTATAGGTAACAAGTATAAACGACTAAAATTTAATCCCACATGGCTTACACCTTCTGTGAAATGGGCAATACATGACAAAAAAAATCTGAGGGTACATCTGAAGCCTTTGTAAAATATAAAGAGCTTAATTAAATCTGTAAAAATGTAATAAAATTAGCAAAAATACAAAATGAAAGGCAGGTAGCCAAGGATAGTAAAACAAATCCCAAAAAATTCTTCAAGTATATAAATGCTAAAAAGCCAAGGTCTGAACATGTAGGACCCCTAGATAGTGGTAATGGGGAGTTGGTCACAGGGGATCAAGAGAAGGCAGAGTTACTAAATGGGTTCTTTAGCTCTGTATATACAACTGAAGAAAGAGCAGCTGATGTAGCCGGTGCCAGTGCTGTTAATATATCAGTTGATATATTGAATTGGATGAATGTAGATATGGTCCAAGCTAAATTAAATAAAATAAATGTGCACAAGGCCCCGGGACCAAATGGGATACACGCTAGAATTCTTAAAGAGCTTAGTTCAGTTATTTCTGTCCCCCTTTTCATAATATTCAGGGAATCTCTAGTGACTGGAATAGTGCGAAGGGACTGGCGCAGGGCAAATGTGGTGCCTATTTTCAAAAAGGGCTCTAGGTCTTCCCCGGGTAATTATAGGCCAGTAAGCTTAACATCCATTATGGGAAAAATGTTTGAGGGGCTATTGAGGGACTATATACAGGATTATGTGACAAAAAATAGTATTATAAGTGACAGCCAGCACGGTTTTACTAAGGACAGAAGTTGTCAAACTAACCTAATGTAAAGGATCTGCCAGGCACAGCTTCGGGGTTAACGCCCATAGGTTATCAGTCTTCACCTGAGTCAATGTCTCTGAGACTGACTCCAGCTTCCACCACTCAGGCTGGCAGGCTTAGGAGTGGGAGAGCCTATCGCAGCCTGGCCAGACTCAGCTAGCTCCCGCCCTCTGTCTATTTATACCTGCCTTTCCTGTTCCTCCTTTGCTTGTGATTCTTCTCGTGTGGTTTCCTGGCCCAGCTACAGCTTCTGACTATTTGATCCTGCTCCATATTGACCCCGGCTTACTGACTACTCTCCTGCTCTGCGTTTGGTACCTCGTACACTCCTGGTTTGACTCGGCTCGTTCACCTCTCTTGTTGCTCACGGTGTTGCCGTGGGCAACTGCCCCTTTTCCCTTAGCTTTGTGTACCCTTGTCTGTTTGTCTCGTGCACTTACTGAGCGTAGGGACTGTCGCCCAGTTGTACACCATCGCCTAGGGCCGGTCGTTGCAAGTAGGCAGGGACAGAGTGGCGGGTAGATTAGGGCTCACTTGTCCGTTTCCCTACCCCTATCACTACAGGTATGCTGTGTAAAATAACCATTAGCAAGAGGAGTGGAGTCGATACCCACTACCGGGACAGGTTTAGGCAAATCAATCAAAGGCATAGCTAGAGACATAGCAAATTCCACAGACATGATATTAGCAGAAGACCCTGAATCCACGAAGGCACTGCCGGTAGCAGACCTACCACCAAAAGAGACCTGAAAGGGAAGCAAGATTTTATTACGTTTCATATTTACGGGAAATACCTGTGCGCCCAAGTGACCTCCCCGATGATCACTTAGGCGCGGAAGTTCTCCGGCTGCATTCTTACGCTTAGGACAGTTGTTCACTTGATGCTTGACATCCCCACAGTAGAAGCAGAGACCATTCTTCCTGCGGAAATCTCTACGTTGTTGGGGGGACTCGAAGGCCCCGAGTTGCATAGGTACCTCTGAGTCTTCCGGGGAGGAACGAAGCAACGGAACCTCGGGAGGCATCATGGGGGAGTCAGAGGAGAAAACATCAAGACGTTCAAGTCGTCGTTCCCTGAGACGTCGGTCAAGTCGTACCGCTAAAGCCATAACCTGGTCTAGGGAGTCAGAAGAGGGATAACTAACTAGCACATCTTTCAGGGCGTTCGACAGACCCAACCTAAACTGGCACCTTAAGGCAGGGTCATTCCACCGAGAAGCTACGCACCACTTAATAAAGTCAGAGCAATACTCCTCAACAGGTCTCTTACCCTGACGTAAGGTCACCAGCTGACTCTCGGCAAAAGCAGTCTTGTCAGTCTCGTCATAGAGGAGTCCGAGAGCAGAAAAGAAAAGATCAACGGAGGAAATTTCAGGGGCGTCAGGAGCCAAGGAGAAGGCCCATTCTTGGGACCCTTCCTGGAGCCGGGACATAATTATACCAACCCGCTGGCTCTCAGAACCTGAGGAGTGGGGCTTCAAACGAAAATAGAGCCTACAACTCTCCCGAAAGGAGAGAAAAGACTTCCGGTCCCCTGAGAACCGGTCGGGCAACTTGAGGTGGGGTTCAAGAGGTGAGGTGAGGGGGACTACCATGGTAGCATCAGGCTGGTTGACCCTCTGAGCCAGGGCCTGGACCTGTAGGGAGAGACCCTGCATTTGCTGAGCCAGGGTCTCCAGGTGGTCCATAGTGGTGTCAGGGACAAGGGTAGACTAGGTATGGCTTGTGATTATGTAATGACGGGGGTGGGGAGACAGACAAGTGAGCCCTAATCTACCCGCCACTCAGTCCCTGCCTACTTGCAACGACCCGCCCTAGGCGACGGGGTACAACTGGGCGATGGTCCTTACGCTCAATAAGTGCACGACAGACAAACAGACAAGGGTACACAGAGCTAGGGGGAGAAAGGGGCAGTTGCCCACAGCAACACCGTGAGCAACAAGAGAAGTGAACAAGCCGAGTCAAACCAGGAGAGTACGAGGTGCCAAACGCAGAGCAGAAGAGTAGTAAACAACCGGAGTCAAACCAGGAGTGTACGAGGTACCAAACGCAGAGCAGGAGAGTAGTCAGCAAGCCGGGGTCAATATGAAGCAAGGACAATAGTACAAGAAGCTGCAGCAGGGGCAGGAAACCAAACAAGAAGAATCACAAGCAAGGAGGAACAGGAAAGGCAGGTATAAATAGACAGAGGGCGGGAGCTAGCTCCGTCTGGCCAGGCTGTGATAGGTTCTCCCACTCCTAAGCCTGCCACCCTGAGTGGTGGAAGATGGAGTCAGTCTCACAGACATAGAAGCAGGTGCAGACTGATTATCTATGGGCGTTAACCCCGAAGCTGTGCCGGCAGATCCTTTACACCTTTCCAGAACACCTGCGGCATCTACAGGTCGTGTTGGAACGAATGGGAAAGTATGGACTCAAACTAAAACCCAGTAAATGCCGCCGGCAGATCAAGTACCTAGGCCATGTCGTGAATGCAGCAGGAATTGCACCTGACCCAGATAAGATCAAAGCCGTACAGGAGAGGCCCATTCCGCAGAACACCACGGAAATACGAGCTTATCTCGGATTGGTCGGTTACTATCGGAGATACATCCGAGACTTCGCAAAAATTGCGAGTCCCTTGAATCAGCTCCTCTGTGGACAACCCACACAAAAGAAGGGGAGTCGAAGCCCCAGGGTGGGGGACCATAGGCAAGAGCCACAACAAGCGGCATTCGAAGCGTTGAAGACTCGGCTGGTGACAGCACCCATCCTCGCGTTTGCAGACTTCACCCAGCCATTCCGACTGTACACTGACGCAAGTCTAAAGGGACTGGGAGCGGTCTTGGCCCAGCAGCAAGAAGATGTGGGGCGCGTTATCGCCTATGGTAGCCGTAGTTTGCGACTGTCAGAACGCAATCCGACCAATTACAGCTCATTCAGGCTCAAGTTGTTGGCCATCATGTGGCCTGTTACCGAACGGTTTGCCGAATACCTGGTCGGGACTCCAGTGGAAATCTACACGGATAACAATCCTCTGGCGTATCTTGGCACGGCAAAACTGGGGGCGATGGAACAACGATGGATGGCCCGACTGGCTCGATTCAACTATACCATTCGTTACAAACCCGGTAAGAACCATACCAACGCCGATGCACTCTCCCGACAGCCGTGTGAGACCCCGGGCGGAGAGGTGGACGATGAACGGGTGGAAGTAGAGATACCCCCACTACGCGTGGTTCATCCCCCAGTGCAGCAGCAACCGGTAGTGACAGCCATACAAGGGATTGGAGATTTGACTGAAATGTATGGTAGGGCCAAGTGGAAGAAGCGGCAACATCAAGATCCAGACATCCAACTAGTCGATGAGTGGGTGTGTCGACCGGGAAGGCCTACGGCAGCAGAGCGAAGCAGGTTGTCAGCACCAGCTAAAGCATTGGTTCGGCAGTTGGAACGACTAAAACACCATGATGGAGTGTTGTATAGAAGAGTGTGGGCCCCATGGGAACATCGTGACATATGGCAATTGGTCTTACCCATAGCAGACGTGAAGCCAGTGTGTAAGTGGATGCACGAGAACCAAGGTCATTTTGCAGTGGAAAAGACTGTACAGATCATCAGGAATCACTTCTATGTTCCAAACCTGGAATAAGTAATGAGAGATGTCTACAAGGAATGCACCGAGTGCGTCCTACACAAGGCAACAGTACAGTCGGAGAGACCCATGACCATTGTGACGGGTGAGCCACTAGAACTACTGACGGTAGACTTCTTAACAGTCCAGGAAGTTACCTCGGGGCACGGATATGCGTTAGTATGCTTGGACCATTTTCAAAATTTGCCGTGGTGATACCTACGTGGGATCAGACCGCTCCGATGACCGCAGCTGTGTTCTGGAAGCATGTTATCCGTCCGTATAGGTGCCCCAGACGCATCTTGTCAGATCAAGGACCGAATTTTGAGTCGGATCTCTTCCGTGAGCTGTGTATTTTACACGGAATTCGAAAATCCAGAACGACTCCGTATCACCCACAAGGGAATGGGGCTTGTGAGCGGTTCAATCGCACCTTGCTCGGACTATTAAAGACCATGGGGGACGAACGGCAAGAACGGTGGCCTGAATATGTAGACGACCTGGTATGGGCCTATAACAACACTGTGCATAGAGCTACCGGGTATACACCATATAAATTGATGTTCGGCCGACCCAGCTGGGTTCCTTTGGATCTTTTGTTAGAGACGCCGGAGGTGGAAGTCAACCGTTCCCCATCGCAATGGGTACAGGAACACCAACGGCGGTTGAGTGCAGCGAAGGGCGTCATGGAAAGAGCTAGGCCCACGGAGAGCCTGCCCCCTATGGAAGAACGCCAGCGAGCATTTCATACTGGGGACCGAGTGTTGGTGCGGAATCGCAGGGCAGTACTTGGCTGTAAGCTGGAGCCCCAATGTGAGAGGGAACCATATGTGGTGATAAACCGCGTCGATCCCGGGCTTCCTGTGTATGAAGCGCAACCAGAGAGTGACCAGGGACCGAGCCGGAGGCTGCATCGCAACCTGTTGCGGCCATGTACCTTTCTGACACCAGAAGCAGTTATGTCAGCAAGACAAGAAGACCCGCAGAATACGCCACCGACAGATACTGACGGAGATTGGTGGTTGATGGTTCCATCCAACGGCCCTAGTGTAATCTGCGAACCACTACCGACAGAGACAGGCCGTCCAACGGAGTGGGTGGAGATCCCTGCAACGGAAGTGAATCGTGAATTGCGTTACCCTCAGAGGTGTAACCGCAACCGACAACCGGACTATTTGCAAGACTATGAAGTTTAGTGCAGAGAAATGCACTTGATAACCAGGGGGGAAGTGTAAGGGTGCTCCTGTACTTACTTCTCCCCGGGGGCCAAAGCAGGGACACGGGCTTGCCAGGTGGCTCGGGAGTTTGGCTCCGGAGCGGACGAGCGTCTTGGGCGTCATGGCGACGGCCGCACTGCCGACAGCCATGACGCATGCGCCAAGCAGTGAAGCAGGGCGAAGTCTCGCGATGCCGGGACTTGGGGAGGAGGAGGAGACCGGATGAAGAGAGAGGACGGGAGAGGCGAGCGGAAGTTAGGGAGCGCGGCTGGAGAGAGTGTGGAGGAAGGAGCAGGGGAAGCAAGAGCGAGAACGCTAAAAGGGGGAAAGTAAGGTCAGGTGACCGACCCCAGCCGAACGAGCAGAGGGGAACCCACAGCGTGGATACAAGAGGCAGAACCACAGAGGGCTGCCGGATCAGCGACAGCAAGGAGGGAAATCAGTGTGGCAGCAGCAGAGGACCGACAGGAGGAACGTGTAAACAACTGTAACATTTGCATGGAACTGTTGTTGATGAATCACCGCCTGTTACATTTGCATGGAACTGTTGTTGATGAATCTTGTTGGATCAGAAGCAGACAGAAGGAACGATCGGGTTAACGGGACTTTATTGGACTATTAGCTGGACTTTGTGAAACCTTAGCGTCAACCCGCAGGTACAGTTGCGTCCTAGGGGGTCCACCGTTTGGACCGCCGACTGAGGAGAGAGAGGGTTTGTCGCGAAAGGTAGCGGATAGCTCCGCAAGCACCCGTGACGGTGCCAGTAGGTACGGGTAGTACACTGATTCCCACAACGCGACCCATGGGCCGGGGGTGTGACTCTTACCCTGGTAGCTCCCACCGTGACTGACAGCGGCGTGACCGTAGCCAAGCCTGGCAACGTGGGGTCAGGCACAACCTCTCTCCGGGGGACTTCCAGCGGGATCGAAAGTCCTCAACCTCAGGATTCCTGTCTGCTCCATACAAGAGAAATTCCTGTTACCTGTTCATTGCAGTAAAGAAGTTGAACAAAAGAAGTTGTGTCTCTTGCATTGCGTACCGACAGTGGTAATTCCTCCTACGCGTGTCCCAAAAGAGGGATAACGCAGAAAAAAAGAGAGTCTCCAGGGGCGCTGCTGCACTAAAGAACGTAAATAGGCATGGAATGCAAATGGTATAATGGATGATTTATTAGGTACAAGAGGCTACGCGTTTCAATGCCGCACCGGCATCTTCATCAGGCCATTGAAACGCGTAGCCTCTTGTACCTAATAAATCATCCATTATACCATTTGCATTCCAAGCCTATTTACGTTCTTTAGTGCAGCAGCGCCCCTGGAGACTCTCTTTTTTTCTGCATCATCAGCACACCTTCTGCGGTTTTCCCTGGAATACCGGCGCAGAGTCCTGGCAGCAGCAGCAACCATTCTCTCAACTGTTTGTCGTCCACATACCCTAGGTGAGCACCAATTTGGACATTTGGTATTTTGCACCTCTGTTGCCCGGTTAATCTACACTATGTGGCGCTGTGTTTTCTATCTCCTATCTGCAAAAGAGGGATAAGAAAGGACACCATCTATCAGTGAGACACCTGCCCGAAAATACCTGACCTGTCCATAAAGGATTCCGTCATAGCGTACCACACACATCTATGTATTATCCTGGTGCTGATAGCGTGCCACTGCCTTCTAAAATAGACATCATGGACCGCTTGTTAAAAAGCCATTGCTTTTTCCGATACTATCGTGTGTGTATAAACACCGTCAGGCATCACCGCCAAAAAGGGATTATTTTTGGACCGTTTTATTTAAGTTTAAAAAGCATAAAATATATGACAGTACAATGTTTTAAAACAGGCTGTTATTACCACCGGCTACCAGTCATTTACCCATAGCCATATGCTGTGTGTTGCTGTCACATTGATGTCACTAATGCTGCCTTGGCATTGAACAGCTCGATAGAGGTTGGATATGATCCTAATTGACCTTTCAGAGAAATCGTGGCACAATCGATTTGAGACAAATTTATTCTGATCTAATCGAATCTGACGGCCAGTTTGATACGGGAAATTCACTCATTACCGCTCACAAGTTTTTACTAAATAACAGCCCTCGTATGCAGACATGCAAAATATATATAAGAAAAAATTATATATTTTATAGCAGCCAAAATAAAAAAAAATTACGTTGATGTAAGACAATTTTAAAGTTTTGCAATTTAACAAACAAAAAACAAGAGTATTTTGCAATATTATTCTGAAAGAAAATGGACTACTGATGGCAGTTGTCAGAAGGCTCATATCAGCAAATTTTTAATTGCTTAATCTTTTAGTCTCTTGCACAAGGTTTGTTGACAATGCATTTCTGAAATCTACAGAATTTCATTAAATTTTACATAATCTAAATTTTTTGCAATGAGGAAAAGCAGACACTATAAAGGAAATCTATATAAAAAGGGAAGAACATACAAACTCAGTGGGGGTTAAATGGGTTGTCTCTGGATTTGACGCCTCATTTTCAAATAACGGTGCGTAAAAAGAAGCCCCGTAAAAAGAAGTGTATGTCACTTCTTGAGCCGTTTTGTTTGTTTGTGTAGCATACCCACAGAAGCAGCACAGACAACATCATACAGCAGTAATGAGCAGTGTAGCTGTGAATAAAACAGGGGGAGGGTAAAAGTGGCTCATAAGTGCAGAAAGAGGCAGTTTTCCCTAATAAGACATATTACAAAGTCTCTAATATTTGCTTGTACTATTGATTTATGCAAACATTGTTCATACTACAGTGACCATCTAAATCAGAATTTTACATTTTTGTAGATGAAAAAACAAGTAATTTCAACACTAAACACAATTTTTGGGAATTAAAGTGGTTTTCCTCGCATTTAAATAAATAACCCCTTAATGACATGCCACGTACATGTACGTGACAGCCGTTAAAGGGAAGTATGGAGCGGGCTCACGGGCTGAACGCGCTCTATACTTAACAGGTGAAGGCTGTGTAATACAGCCAAAACCTCACTGCAACGGGCGGAGTCAAAGATCACTATGATTTTGCCCGTTTAACATCTTATGTGGGACACGGTCAATCGCAACCACAGCATTTAAATAGATAGATTCACAGGGGCGTCTCCCTCCAACATGCCATCGCCCCGCCCCCCGCATGATGCATGTTATGGCAGCCTGGGGGCCCCCTGCTCTGCCATCTTTTTACTCCTTTGAAGCCCTGCCTCTTGCAGGGCTTTAAAGGAGACTGTCAGTATAGCGATATACTGCAATACATTAGTATTGCAGTATATCATGCAAGCGATCCAATGATTGCTGGTTTAAGTCCTCTAGGGGGACTAATAAAAAAAATAAAAAAAAGTTTTTCTTAATGTTGCAAAAAAAAAAATGTTTAATGTTCAAACACTCCCTTTTTCCCATTTTTTCCATAAAGCAATGTTAAAAAAAATTAAAGTTAACATAACTAGTGTCGCCGCGTCCGTAAAAAGTCTAATATAGCAGTAAATAAATATTCGGCACACAATGTGATGATTTTAGCTAATCTTTCGGTTTTATTTTATCAAAACTTAATGCCAGAGGTTTAGTGTGACGTTTCGGTCGTATATTAGACCTTCATCAGGCGCTTGTACTTCCTGGTGTCTGGTTCATCCAGTCGTTGGCGCTGCGTATATTAGTAGCAGTTTACTGCTTTCTTATGGCTCTACTAATATACGCAGCGCCAACGACTGGATAAACCAGACACCAGGAGGTACAAGTGCCTGATGAAGGTCTAATATACAACCGAAATGTCACACTAAACCTCTGGCATCAAGTTTTGATAAAATAAAACCGAAAGATTTGCTAAAATCATCACCTTGTGTGCCGAATATTTCTTTACTACGTAATTGGGTTGGGACCCTATTCGTGCACCTACCGGATCTTGTGCGCTCGGAACCACTACATATCATAATATAGCGTTGGTGAAAGCAGTAAAAAAAAAATATATATACAAATATATAAAATATAAAAAGCAAATTGCTGTTTTTTGGTCACCTTAGCGCTCCAAACAAATAGAATAAAAAGTGATCAAAAAGTCGCTTGCACCCCAAAATGGTATAGGTGAAAACTACAGCTCGCCCCACAAAATGTAAGCCCTCACACCGGTATAGTGACGGAAAAATAAAAAAAGTTATGGCTCTCAGAATAAGGTGACAGAAAACATTATTTTTCTTTAGCAAATAGTTTTATTTTTTCTAAAAGTGGTAAAACATAAAACAAAACATAACAATGTGGTATCGCTGTAATCGTATCAACCTGTAGAATAAGTTAAACATGTAGTTTTTTACCGCCTGATGGACGCCGTTAAAACAAAACCCCCCAAAAAATGGCGTAATTGATGTTTTTTGCCTATTTGACATCAGAAATAATTTTTGATTCAGCTTCCCAGTATATTATGCTGTAGAATAAATGGTGCCATGAAAAACTACAACTTGTCCCGCAAAACACAAGCCCTCATATGGCTACGTCGACGAAAAAATACCAAAAAAGTTATGGCTTTTGGAAGGCGGGAAGGAAAAGGCTAAAATGAAAAAACTCAAATTGGTCGTGTTCTTAAGGGGTAAAAGTTTATTCAGTAGGGGGCGGAGCTTGCGGAGCAAGGTGATGGACGTGTAATCCCGGCGCTCCACACTACATCCACCGATTCCTCAGGTTATTGCCCACTTTTTCTGCTACAATGGTGAAGACAGGTCGGGACAAGACTAAGGACCATACAGGTACCCCCAGATCCCATAAACAGTCGTCCGACATGGACAAATACTACGGCAAAAAGCTGACGCCTGTAGAGGGCAGATCCAAGATGGCGCCGGCATCCTCTCACTGTGAGCAGGGAGAGGACCCAGACAGCTCATGTGCGCCTTCAGACTCGGCGGGGGATGCAGACTCTGTACCGATATCTAGGGCTTATCTGAAGAAAACACTGCTCCAGGCACTTATGCCTGTGATGAAGGACTTATCGGACATCAAATCCGATATGCATCACATTGGCCACAGAGTAATGGCGCTGGAGGAAGCTCACATTTCTACTGTTAAATTTGGCGCTTCAGTTCATCAGGAGCTCTCTGCTCATCACATGCATTTGAATAATCTATATCTTCACATGGAAGATCAAGAAAACCGTAGTAGACGGAGGAATGTCTGCCTACGGGGTATTCCCGAAACGATTGACCATGATGCCTTACCTGCTGTGGTGGAATCTATTTTTCGCCCATTAGTGGGATCCGAGCTGGCTTTGGATATCACAGTTGAAAGGGTGCATCGAGCCCTTCGTCCCAGGCCTGGGGATGGTGAACCTCCGCGTGACGTCATTTGTGGGATTTTGAGCTATGTCCACACGGCGGCCATTTTAAGAGCTGCAAGAGATGCTCCGGAAGTAGTGTATGAAGGGACTAAGATCTTACTCTTCCAAGACCTGGCTGCGAGCACATTGGCCAAACGCCGTATTCTGAAGCCGGTTACAGAGGCTCTTCGTGCTAAGAAATTACCTGTTCGTTGGCTTTACCCATTTGGCCTTGCTACGATGAAAGATGGTCGGCAGATCACCATCCGCACACCTGAAGATCTGGATACCGCATGGAATAAGCTTGGGATAGAGCCTATAGAGATTCCGTCCTGGATGCCAGTGTCGCTGGATCTGGAAATGCCTTCAGTGCAGGAACCGTGGCACCCTACTCCCAAGCCCAAGTCTCCGAGAGGCAAGAAGACGCGTATGGCAGAGGACACTTGAATGATGTCTTAAAGTTATTTATATAAGTTTCAATTTCTTCACAGTAATGTTGCGATCGTTTGTACATGTTGGGGCATTATATTTTCTTCATGTAAACCCAATACATTGTGGCAAACTCACCGTGATAAGGGGGAGGAAGGTGGGTTATTGTTATATTGAGGGGTTGGAAAAGATTGTTATATAGTGGGTAGGTGAATAATTTTGGCCATTACTTATACCCCCTATGTACAGTGAAGGAAATAAGTATTTGATCCCTTGCTGATTTTGTAAGTTTGCCCACTGTCAAAGACATGAACAGTCTAGAATTTTTAGGCTAGGTTAATTTTACCAGTGAGAGATAGATTATATTTAAAAAAAAACTGAAAATCACATTGTCAAAATTATATATATTTATTTGCATTGTGCACAGAGAAATAAGTATTTGATCCCTTTGGCAAACAAGACTTAATACTTGGTGGCAAAACCCTTGTTGGCAAGTACAGCAGTCAGACGTTTTTTGTAGTTGATGATGAAGTTTGCACACATGTTAGATGGAATTTTGGCCCACTCCGCTTTGCAGATCATCTGTAAATCATTAAGATTTCGAGGCTGTCGCTTGGCAACTCGGATCTTCAGCTCCCTCCTTAAGTTTTCGATGGTATTAAGGTCTGGAGACTGGCTAGGCCACTCCATGACCTTAATGTGCTTCTTTTTGAGCCATTCCTTTGTTGCGTTGGCTGTATGTTTCGGGTCATTGTCGTGCTGGAAGACCCAACCACGAGCCATTTTTAATGTCCTGGTGGAGGGAAGGAGGTTGTCACTCAGGATTTGACGGTACATGGCTCCATCCATTCTCCCATTGATGCGGTGAAGTAGTCCTGTGCCCTTAGCAGAAAAAACACCCCCAAAACATAATGTTTCCACCTCCATGCTTGACAGTGGGGACGGTGTTCTTTGGTTCATAGGCAGCATTTCGCTTTCTCCAAACACGGCGAGTTGAGTAAATGCCAAAGAGCTCAATTTTAGTCTCATCTAACCACAGCACCTTCTCCCAATCACTCTCAGAATCATCCAGATGTTCATTTGCAAACTTCAGACGGGCCTGTACATGTGCCTTCTTGAGCAAGGGGACCTTGCTGGCACTGCAGGATTTTAATCCATTACGGCGTAATGTGTTACCATTGGTTTTCTTGGTGACTGTGGTCCCAGCTGCCTTGAGATCATTAACAAGTTCCCCCGTGTAGTTTTCGGCTGAGCTCTCACCTTCCTCAGGATCAAGGATACCCCACGAGGTGAGATTTTGCATGGAGCCCCAGATCGATGTCGATTAACAGTCATTTTGTATGTCTTCCATTTTCTTACTATTGCACCAACAGTTGTCTCCTTCTCACCCAGCGTCTTACTTATGGTTTAGTAGCCCATTCCAGCCTTGTGCAGGTCTATGATCTTGTCCCTGACATCCTTAGAAAGCTCTTTGGTCTTGCCCATGTTGTAGAGGTTAGAGTCAGACTGATTAAATGAGTCTGTGGACAGGAGTCTTTTATACAGGTGACCATATTAGACAGCTGTCTTTAATGCAGGCACCAAGTTGATTTGGAGCGTGTAACTGATCTGGAGGAGGCTGAACTCTTAATGGTTGGTAGGGGATCAAATACTTATTTCTCTGTGCACAATGCAAATAAATATATATAATTTTGACTATGTGATTTTCTTTTTTTTTTTTTTTTTATATAATCTATCTCTCACTGGTAAAATTAACCTAGACTAAAAATTCTAGACTGTTCATGACTTTGACAGTGGGCAAACTTACAAAATCAGCAAGGGATCAAATACTTATTTCCTTCACTGTATATGTATTTCTCCCAACTCTCTAATATATCCATGAGGTGACTCAGTTTAGTATTAATATGTGGATCAGTATTGGGTTTATGTCTTACGAGTTATGAAGAATTGGTGCAATGTTTTGTACAAAATGGCAATTTTCTTCTCCCCCCCGCCCCCCCTCTGGCAGGGGATCTGTTGGATGCTTAGTTGCATCATGATAGCACCTCCTATTTCCGGGATAATATGGAGGTTTGCTTTTGATACCATTTCTTATTGTTTTGTTACTAGTCGTTTTATTGTTAATTTTGTCTTATCTCCCTGGTGGTGGCACTTAGCAAACGTACCTGCGGTCCGATTGGTTCTAAATGTAAAATATCATGGGTAGACTACGTATTTGTTCCTTCAATGTGAAGGGGTTGAATTCTCCCCAAAAGAGGTCTCGTATTTTTAATTCCTTAAGGTTTAATACTCCAGATGTCTTAATGTTGCAAGAAACTAATTTCAGGCCTACACATATTCCAAACTTGTCTACACAACCATATACACAATGGTTTCATAGCACTTACTCCTCTAAATCGAGGGGGGTTTCTATTGCTATACACAAAGACACTCCATTTAGAGTAGAAGCTTCTTTGCTAGATCCTATGGGAAGGTATGTTTTCTTGAAGGGACACATCTCCAACACAAAGTTTACGATTGCAGCTGTATACGCACCTAATGTTGGACAATTGACGTCGTTGCGTAAAACTCTTTGCTCTCTTAAAATGTTTAGTGAGGGATATCTTGTTTTTGGGGGAGACCTTAATGTATCTTTGGACTTCGCTTTGGATTCTACCTCTTCTAGTACGAGGTTTTCCATATCTGCTATGCGTCGCCTTAAACTTATCTTGTCACAACTAGGTATAGTAGATGCCTGGCGTGTTAAGAATCCGTCCTTAAAAGACTTTACTTTTTACTGTAAACCACACGAGACATCATAGAATTGACTATATATTCATTCCTATGGTCCTTGTTCCCTCATTACTTCAAGCGGATATAGGAAGTATTACAGTTTCAGACTATGCTCCGATCTCGCTTTCCTTAGAATTGTTTAATTTACCTCGTAGGGAATGGACCTGGAGATTGAACGATACCATTATTGCATAGTCAAGCACTTGCCCTAAAACTAGAGGAATTCTATGGCTTTAATGATAATCCGCAAATTTCTAGACCCATTCTCTAGGAGACGCAAAAAGCCTTTATGAGAGGAGAACTTATTGCCCTGTCCTCGCGAGTTAAAAAACAAAGGAATGCTCAAATTCTAGACTTACTCCATAAAATAACCCAAATGGAATTATCGCATAAAAACTCTAACTTGACTGAGGATTATAGGGAATTATGTCAGTTACGGCAGGAACTTAAGGACCATATGAATGTAAAAGCGGCTAAGGCTTTTTTGGCTGCTCAAAGTCACATGTATCTTCATGGAGACAAAGGCTCTAAATTGATGACCCGTCTGATCCGACAAAAACAGTCCAAAACATTTATAGAGACCATAAAAGATGACAAAGGGGCAAGGGTGACTACCACCCCGCTTATAGCAAAGACCTTTCAATCCTTTTATTCTTCTCTATATAATTTGGGTGACTCGGTGGGGAATTTGGGGTTGACGCCTCAGGAGAAGACGAGCAAAATAGGGAGTTTTTTAGATTCTACCTCGGTACCTGGCCTTTCTGAGTTGGACTGTGGAGTGCTCCTGGCGCCTATCACTAAAGAGGAGGTTGAGAAAGTATTGCATTCAATACCGTCTGGGAAGAGCCCGGGGCCGGATGGTCTCCCTATTTCGTTCTATAAAAAATTTAGTCAGCAATTAATACCGAAGTTTGTGGAAGTATGCAATTCTCTGATGAAGGGTGCTTTATTACCTAAGCAAGCATTGGAAGCTTTTATAACTATTCTTCCTAAAGAGGGGAAGGATCTGGAATGCTGTGGGAGCTATAGGCCTATCTCGCTTTTGAATTGTTATGTGAAGTGGTGGGCTAAAATTCTGTCTCTCCGCATTCAACCACTATTGCCGAAACTAATAAATGAAGAGCAGGTGGGATTTGTGAAGGGACGGGAAGGTAGGCACAATGTGAGTAGGGTATTGCATGCTATATGTCAAATAAGGCGCCGGGGGCATTCTATGATCCTCCTTGGTACTGATGCAGAGAAGGCGTTTGATAGGGTCTGTTGGGAGTACATGAGAGCTAAGTTTAATTTTCCTCCTGTGTTTATTAATGCTATATTTTCTCTGTATACCTCCCCATCTGCTAGAATTCAAGTGAATGGTTCTTTGTCAGATTACTTTTCTATTACAAATGGAACTCGTCAAGGTTGCCCTTTGTCCCCGTCTCTGTTTTGTATGGTGATGGAGACATTACTTGCGAAATTACGACAGACCGTTGAGATTGAAGGACTGAGGATGGGGAGTTATACTCATAAGCTGGCAGCCTTTGCAGATGATTTGCTATTGATGGTTACGAATCCACTTGAGGCCTTTCCAAAAATAATAGACGTCTTTAATAAATTTGGAGAGATATCTAATTTTAAAATTAATTATGATAAGTCGGAGGCCTTAGGCATTAATGTACCGGTTGGTCAGCTTTTGGTTTTTAAATCTATGTCGCCCTTTAAATGGCCTTCGCATGCTATTAAGTACTTGGGGATAATGATTTCAGCTGATGTGTCCCAGCTTTTCGTACTTAATTTTAAACCCCTCCTCTCCAAGATTCATAGATATATATCCCAATTGAACATACCTTATGTCTCTTGGATAGGACGGAAAAATTTATTGGCGACTTATGTGCTCCCACAGATCCTATACATGCTGCAGAGTCTGCCTATTGAGCTGCCAAATAGCTTTTTCAACAGTTTCAAGAGCCTTTTTGTTAAGTTCTTGTGGAAGGAGAAGCATTCCCGGTTGGCTTATCGGCTCCTTACTCTTAAAAAAGTGCAAGGAGGGATGGCATTACCTGATTTAAAGACATATTATGAAGCGGTCCAACTGTCTCACTGGTCACAATTAGCCAATTTGTCTATGGGGGCTCTTCATCTGGATATGGAAAGAGCGTTCCTCTCGGAGGACTTAGCTCACTTGTTGTGGGTGAAATTACCATTACCTCCGCCAAAGGCATTAATTAGTGTACTGACTAGGGAAATGCTTAAAGTTTGTCAGAAATCGGGCGCTCTGGCCATGTCTAGTGGAAATCTCTCTTCATTGGCTCCGCTGGCTGTTCTACCACATTATGTCAATAAAATGCTAACTGTGAGTTCTTCGATGTGGCAGACACTTAAAACATATAAGGTAGCGGAGATATTAGATTCAGCAGCTCTACCTGATTTGGAGGCTCTTAGGACAAGACTTAGCGGAATTGCTCCGAACGCTTCTCTTCATAAGGTTAGGGTCTCCTTTCTACATCAATTTAATTTTAAATTAGTATGTCGTAAATTTTTGTCGGCTAATCCAAGCTCGTATCCGGACCCCACGTGGCTTGAAAATTATTCTCTTTTACCCAGTACCCCAACTAAGCCTCTGTCTAAGATACATTCTGGTCTCCTCCTACAACGAGCTCCATCTAAACCACACTTCATTAGAGAATGGGAAGTTGAGCTGGGCTCTACCTTTTCGCAGACAGAGATTGATCTGATACTATATCACTCTCATGGGTTCTCTAGATGTGTGCAGTACCAGGAAAATTTGTACAAATTGGTGACAAGATGGTATAGGACACCTGCTTATCTTTATAGAATACATCTAGTTAGCACAGACGTTTGTTGGAGATGTGGCCTAGAGACAGGGACGCTCGCACACATATGGTGGTTTTGCCCTAAAATTAAGAATTTCTGGAGGGAGGTGGAAATAGCAATAGGCAAGATCACAGGAAATAATATCCGGTTGACCCCGGAGCTGGTTTTGTTGTGGTTACCAGTGAAAGATTTTACGCCTTCGAAAAAGAATTTGATTACTTTCCTGGTGTCCACTGCAAAACTTCTAATTCCCTTGTATTGGAGGAAAACAGATCCCCCTACGATAGAGGTTTGGTGGTCTAAAATGCATCAACTATATAGACTTGAGGAGTTGGTGGGCTGGAATACTTTCACAAGGGACAGCTTTCTTAAAACATGGCAACTTTGGAAACAATATTTAGAACAATTATCCAGTAACAATATATTGACAGGGGACTAGCTAGAGATAGGCATATCTCAAGAAGCCCTTTCTAAATTAGGTAAACTAGTATCTAGGGGATTAGGGTATGAATAATTTCTATCTCATGACACTTGATTTATTTTGAAGGACGAGATCAGGGACGTTATAAGGTGCTGACATTCCATACTTTCCCACCACCAGGGAGACTGTATCTTTTGTACTGTATCTACCCTTTTATGTAATTATTATTTTCTTTCCTTCCCTTTGTGTTCTTTTACGAATATAGTAGGTTACTGATATTTGATCCTCGATGAGAGGGTTTTCGTTCATCAGGTTATAATATAGGGAAGTGAACCCCCTGGCCCACTCTCTGTAATGCATGTCTTTATTTTTCTTTCACACTTTATTTCATGCCGTTATGTCGGGATTTATCCCATTCGCTCTTAGACAAATTTTCTAAGGACATTTGATTTACGTAGCCTGCTGATACATTGTAAGAATGTTATTACGATGGATGTAAGTTTTGTTTTTCTTGTTGTTTTGTATGTTAAAACCTTTAATAAAAGAGAATTTATAAAAAATAAAAATAAAAAAAAAAAGTTTATTCAGTATACAGTAAACATTTCTACAACTTTCTAATATACTTTGTGTTTCATTGTTCGGTCATTTAGAGGCTAAAAATCTGTGACAGGATCCATCAGGCCGTCGTGGGAACGGGTAAGGTGAGTTTTCTTTTTACTGGTGCAAAGGGGGCCTAACTTATCTATGGTAAAACACAGGGGGCCTAACTTATCTATGGTAAAACACAGGGCGCCTAACTTATCTATGGTAAAACACAGGGGCCTAACTTATCTATGGTAAAACACAAGGGGCCTAACTTCTCTATGGTAAAACACAGGGTGCCTTACTTATCTATGGTAAAACACAGGGGACCTAACTTATCTATAGTAAAACACAGGGGCCTAACTTATCTATGGTAAAACACAGGGGCCTAACTTATCTATGGTAAAACACAGGGGGGCCTAATTTATCTATGGTAAAACACAGGGGGGCCTAACTTATCTATGGTAAAACACAGGGGGGCCTAACTTATCTATGGTAAAACACAGGGGGCCTAATTTATCTATGGTAAAACACAGGGGGCCTAACCAGGGCCGGCCCTAGGATAGATGGCGCCCTTTGCAAAATGATCTTTCGGCGCCCCACCCCATGCACCAGTCCTCTGGAATGCGCTACCCCAATCAGATTAATTCCCAATATCCACAGTTTTAAATGTGCCCTGAAAACACATCTATTTAGACTGGCCTATAACATTCCCTAATCTGACTCCTTTCCATGGCCCTCCTTTTAGATTAGTCATCAGAATAAGATTCCCTCACACTCCTTCTCTTCATGTCAGTCATACACGGAGACTGGCTGGTGACAGGCTCATGCAGCTTTATGTTACCACCCCATGTGTATAAAAATGGCCGGACTATTGTACAGAACAAACTGTTAAACGTTGTGTCTCCTTTATTTCCTCATAGATTGTAAGCTCTTGCGAGCAGGGTCCTCACTCCTCAGGTTTGAATTGTAAATTAACTTTGTCACTATGTAATGTCTGATATTGTTTGTTTCATGTTCCCTCTAAATTGTAAAGTGCTGCGTAATATGTTGGCGCTACATAAATAAAGATTATTATTTATTATTATTATTATTATTATTATTATTATTTATTATTATTATTATTATTATTATCATTAAAAATGCCCCATAAAAAAAATTATAATGCCCCTTTAGTGCCCCCAGACAGTATAATACTAATAATATTTAACAATATAATATATTACAACCCCTTCAAGGACACAGTATTTTGTCCTCTAATTGTGCCCACAGTATTTTGCCCCCTGTAGTACCTCTACACAGTATAATGTCCGCGTAGTGGCCCTACACAGAATAGTGCCCCCCCCTGTAGATTTTGCCATATAGCCTCCCTCTAGACAGTGCCATAATCCCCCACCGCCTTTTTGCTTTTTGTAGATCGTGCCATACAGCCCCCCACCTCCCCCTTGTAGACAGTGCCAGACAGTCCCCCACCTCCCCCTTGTAGACCGTGTCCCCAAACAAAAACAAAAATTGTACTCACCTAGGCCCCGTTCCCATGATGTACTGAGCTGCTCCACGATGGGATCCTGTGGCCTAGTACAGAGTTTCTCAACCTTTTCGGACTCGAGGCAGCACTGGAAAAATAACATTTCCTCAGGGCCCCCCTACCAAAAATTGTTTTGAGAAAGACAGAAAAAAGGCTGAGAACAAGCACTACACTCGTAGGGTTTGTTCACACACGTTTTTTGTAAGGCAAAAAAATCTGCCTCAAAATTTCTTCAGGAACTAACAGCGTTGTTTGACCTTGTTTTTGTGTTTTTTCTTAAGCTGTTGAAGCGAATGCAAAAAACGCAGAAAAAAAGCTCCAAACGAGCGCCACAGGTATTTTCTGCCTCCTATTAATTTCAAAAAGAAACCACTTGAAGACCATCAGCCCCCCACTCACAGTAAAATGACCATCAGCCCCCCACTCACAGATTACCCCTGTAGGTAGCGCCACACAGCCCCTTGTAGGTAGCGCCACACAGCCCCTTGTGGGTAGCGCCACACAGCCCCTTGTGGGTTGAACCACACAGCCCCTTGTAGGAAAGACCACACAGCCCCCTTGTGGGTAGCGCCACACAGCCCCTTGTGGGTAGCGCCACACAGCCCCTTGTGGGTAGCGCCACACAGCCCCTTGTGGGTAGCGCCACACAGCCCCTTGTAGATAGCACCACACAGCCCCCTTGTGAGTAGCGCCACACAGCCCCTTGTGGGTAGCGCCACACAGCCCCTTGTGGGTAGTTCCACACAGCCCCTTGTGGGTAGCGCCACACAGCCCCTTGTAGGTAGCACCACACAGCCCCCTTGTGGGTAGCGCCACACAGCTCCTTGTAGATAGCGCCACACAGCCCCCTTGTAGATAGCGCTACACAGCCCCCTGTAGGGAGTGCCACACAGCCCCATGTAGGGAGTGCCGCACAGCTCCCTGTAGGGAGTGCCGCACAGCCCCTTTTGGGTAGTGCCACACAGCCCCTTGTGGGTAGCGCCACACAGCCCCTTGTAGATAGCACCACACAGCCCCCTTGTGGGTAGCGCCACACAGCCCCTTGTGGGTAGCGCCACACAGCCCCTTGTGGGTAGTGCCACACAGCCCCTTGTGGGTAGCGCCACACAGCCCCTTGTAGGTAGCACCAAACAGCCCCCTTGTGGGTAGCGCCACACAGCTCCTTGTAGATAGCGCTACACAGCCCCCTGTAGGGAGTGCCACAAAGCCCCCTGTAGGGAGTGCCGCACAGCCCCCTGTAGGGAGTGCCGCACAGCCCCCTGTAGGGAGTGCCGCACAGCCCCCTGGTAGGAAGTTCCGCACAGCCCCCTGCTAAGGAGTGCCGCACAGCCCCCCTGCTAGGGAGTGCCGCACAGCCCCCTGCTAGTGAGTGCCGCACAGCCCCCTGGTAGGGAGTGCCACACAGCCCCCTGGTAGGTAGTGCCACACTGCCCACAGCCCCCCTGTAAGTAGTGCAAGGACTACGAAATGACCCTGATAGCTGGCGGGCAATAGACATTCAAAAAAGGACAACTGTGCAGGAGCACACAAAATACAGCCCCCTGTAGGGAGTGCCGCACAGCTCCCTGTAGGGAGTGCCGCACAGCCCCTTTTGGGTAGTGCCACACAGCCCCTTGTGGGTAGCGCCACACAGCCCCTTGTAGATAGCACCACACAGCCCCCTTGTGGGTAGCGCCACACAGCCCCTTGTGGGTAGCGCCACACAGCCCCTTGTGGGTAGCGCCACACAGCCCCTTGTGGGTAGCGCCACACAGCTCCTTGTAGATAGCGCTACACAGCCCCCTGTAGGGAGTGCCACACAGCCCCCTGTAGGGAGTGCCGCACAGCCCCCTGTAGGGAGTGCCGCACAGCCCCCTGTAGGGAGTGCCGCACAGCCCCCTGGTAGGAAGTTCCGCACAGCCCCCTGGTAGGAAGTGCCGCACAGCCCCCTGCTAAGGAGTGCCGCACAGCCCCCCTGCTAGGGAGTGCCGCACAGCCCCCTGCTAGGGAGTGCCGCACAGCCCCCTGGTAGGGAGTGCCACACAGCCCCCTGGTAGGTAGTGCCACACTGCCCACAGCCCCCCTGTAAGTAGTGCAAGGACTACGAAATGACCCTGATAGCTGGCGGGCAATAGACATTCAAAAAAGGACAACTGTGCAGGAGCACACAAAATACCCAGCATTCCCAGCTATCAAATAAATGTGTGGAAATAAAAGAAGATATAACTTTTATTTAGTCTAGCTAAAGGATTAATCCTTTTAGCTAGATTAAATAATAGTTATATCTTAGTTTATTTCCACAGATTTATTTGATAGCCGGGAAAGCTGGGTATTTTGTGTGCTCCCGCACAGTTGTCCTTTTTTGTAGGTAGTGCCACACAGCCCACAGCCCCCCTGTAGATAGCAACCCCCCCCCCACTTTCCAGTATAGATAGCGCCACAGTAGTTCCCTGAAGGAGCGGAATCCCTGTGTGGCTGGGGATTCCGCTCCTGGAGCGCTGCTTGGTGCTTCTGTCCATATATGGACAGTGACATCAGGGGAAACTCCTGAAGCGGAATCCCCGGTCACAGCATGGCTCACGCTGTGACCGTCGATTCCACTCCAGGAGAAGCTCCTGTCGTCTGTGTCCATGACGTCATTGGCTTCTCCTGGAGTGGAATAACTGGTCATAACGTCTGCAACGCTGTGACCGGGGATTCCGTTTCAGGAGTTTCCCCTGATGTCACTTTCCATATATGGACAGAGACTTCAAGCAGCACTCCAGGAGCGGAATCCCCAGCAGAAGGGGGATTCCGCTCCTTCAGGGAGTTACAGTGGCACAAGTAGATAGCAGAGCAGGGAGATACCTCCCTGCTCTGCTATAGTGCCGTCGCTACCGCTATAGCAGCCGCAGCAGCTGCTAGCGACGCCACCACCCTCATGCCGCTATGGCTGATACAGCGGTAGCGACGGCCACTAAGTGAAGAAGCGCCCGGGTGGAAAGGCGACTGTAGTGAGTGTGTGTATCCCCACTGCTAGTTGCAACGGCGCGTGGATACACACACCTGCTGGCGCCCCTCTTGCAGTGTGGCGGCTAGCGCCCTGTGCGACCTCCCTGGTCGAACGTATCTAAGGCCGGCCATGGGCCTAACTTACCTATGGTAAAACACAGGGTGCCTAACTTATCTATGATAAAACGCAAGGGGCCTAACTTATCTATGGTAAAACACAGGGGGCCTAACTTATCTATGGTAAAAAACAGGGGGCCTTACTTATCTATGCTAAAACACAGGGGGCCTAATTTATCTATGGTAAAACACAGGGGACATAACTTATCAATGGTAAAACAAAGGGGGCCTAACTTATCTATGGTAAAACACAGGGGGCCTAACTTATCTATGGTAAAACACAGGGGCCTAACTTTTTCTTTTTGGTGTCTAGTTTCTTCCATTTTACTGCTGCTGCCGCCGCCGAGTAAGTTGCACCGCAAAAGGGGTCACTAAGACCATGTTCACACAGTGGATTTTCTGCAGTCAGCCAAAATATTCCTACTCCCATTCACCTCAGATCGGGCAGGACGCTTTTTTTATCCGCTAGCTGAAAAAATCAGCTAGCGGTAAAAAGAAGCATCCGCCTCCCACTGAAATAGAGATCTGCAGAACATTGCTCTCTCCTCTCTACCGCCTGACAGATACATAGTGATATATTCTGCAAATTATTATACAACTGATCTCTCTAGAGATCTGCAGATCATTACTCTGTCCTCTCTACCTCCTGACAGATACATAGTGATATATTCTGCAGATTATTACACCACTGACCTCTCCAGAGATCTGCAGAACATTGCTCCTCTAACACCTGACAGATACATAGTGATATATTCTGCAGATTATTACACCACTGACCTCTCTGGAGATCTGCAGAATATTGCTTTGTCCTCTCTACCTCCTGACATACATAGTGATATATTCTGCAGATTATTACACCACTGACCTCTCTGGTGAGCTGCAGAACATCGCTCCTCTACCTCCTGACAGATACATAGTGATATATTCTGCAGATTATTACACCACTGACCTCTCTATAGATCTGCAGAACATTGCTCCTCTACCCCCTGACAGATACATAGTGATATATGCTGCAGATTATTACACCACTGACCTCTCTATAGATCTGCAGTACATTGCTCCTCTACCTCCTGACAGATACATAGTGATATATTCTGCAGATTATTACACCACTGACCTCTCTAGAGATCTGCAGAACATTGCTCCTCTACCCCCTGACAGATACATAGTGATATATTCTGCAGATTATTACACCACTGACCTCTCTGGAGATTTGCAGAACATTGCTTCTCTACCTCCTGACAGATACATAGTGATATATTCTGCAGATTATTACACCACTGACCTCTCTGGAGATCTGCAGAACATTACTCCTCTACCTCCTGACAGATACATAGTGATATATTCTGCAGATTATTACACCACTGACCTCTCTGGAGATCTGCAGAACATTGCTCTCTCCTCTTTACTGCCTGACAGATACATAGTTATATATTCTGCAGATTATTACACCACTGACCTCTCTAGAGATCTGCAGAACATTGCTCCTCTACCTCCTGACATATACATAGTGATATATTCTGCAGATTATTACACCACTGACCTCTCTGGAGATCTGCAGAATATTGCTCTGTCCTCTCTACCTCCTGATAGATACTTATTAATATATTCTGCAGATTATTACACCTATGACTTTTCCACACCCTTATGATCCCTGTAGATAAAAGGCTCCCGGGATAAATTCCCCAATATATATATGAAAACACTGAAAATTGTAAAGAAAATATATGTTTATTCCAGAATCCAGTAGAATTGCTGTGCGGTTTTCTCCGGCCCTTTAACATGTGATGATCTGTGAAATGAAGAAGAGGAGGGTCCTTCTTCACACGTGGATATGGCCGCCAGTCCACCCTTACACAGCTCAGTCCTGGATCATAAGAGAGCGTAAAACATTTTTAACATTTTTTCACAGTTGTATTCTAGAAAAGAAAAATAAATTCTGAATTAGCCCAAAAATTCACAAAACCTTCACCACAAGGAGATGAAGACGGAGCAGAAGACGTCGGACTTACCGGATCTCGCTTCTGTTCTGCGCGTCACTGGTTCTCAGCGCTGGGGAGTCTTCATGGCAAATTCAGATGGTTTAGGTGGTAAAGACCACCATGTTGGGGCGACAAAAGATGGTGAATGGGCCCCGAGCGACAGATGGAACTGAACAGGTCTCTTTCTCTCCCGGGGGTTCGGGGCCCTGATGGTAAATGGGCCCCGAGTGGCAGATGGAATTAAAATGGCCACTTTCTCTTCCGGGGGTTTGAGGCCCTGGTGGTAACAGTAACCCCTGAAAGGTCCTCCATCTCCACATCCTCTGGAAGTTGGCGTCCGCGAACTTCCTTTTTGTTTTTCTCATCCTCCATATCCTCCATCTCTATATCATCAGGAAACTGGCGTCCGCCAACCTCCATTTTCTCGTCCTCCTCCACGTCCTCCATCTCTACATCATCGGGAAATTGACGTCCGCCAACCTCCATTTTCTCTACAATCCTCATCTTGAAAAAAGTCTTCACTATCCTCCTCTTCTTCAAAGACACCTTCATGATGAGAGCCAGCAAGAGAAACCGACACCGTGGTCAATGTGTGACCCCAATTTATAGACTTGATGATGTCATAAGATGTTTACACATCCAGATTAAGAAGTGTAGAGAAATAGAATTTGCCCATATTCTAGATGACATCACAAGAAGCGTATCTCATTGAACCGGTGGCCATATAAAACGTAATATGGTACAAGAATACAGACAGTAGGGTCAGACTACACCCTCTGGGGAAGTTTCTGTCACCTCAAAGAATTCTCAAATCAATGTGGTCAATTCCACTGGCTTTCTTAAATGTTATCGCACACATAAAACGTACAACACGGGCATTTACATATACAGTAAAAATGAAACAAAACCATTTTTTTCATAAAAAGTGGGTTTTATTTTGTACAAGTGGGAAAAAAAATACACATATATGGTATCACCACGATCGTAACGACCAGAGCAATAAAGTTAACACAGTATTTAAACAGCATGGTGAAGACCGTAAAAAATAAAAAATAAATAAAAAAAACATGGCAAAAGAGTTTTTTTTTTACCCCCCACAAAAAATATAATAAAAGTTAATCAATATATCATATGTACCCAAAAATGGTGCCATTAAAGAAAATAACAAGTCTGGCAAAAAAAAAAGCCCTTATACAGCGATATTGACGGAACAATTAAAAAATTACGGCTTTTGGAAAGCGGAGATGCAAAAACCAATTATTTTTGTTTCAAAATATTTTTAATGTGCAACTAAAATTTATATTCACCCAACCCGGTGAATTGCACAACAAGCAGAGCAGATGAGGCCTCTTTTAGCCTTTAAGATTAACGGGCAGGAGCGGCGGCGTGATACAGTGATTGTAAGTCAGTATCCTACAAAACAGAGAACGGCAGGGGTCTCTGTCATAGGTTTCAACTAGAACCGCCTCCTGATAGGCCGTATAACCCCTAAGTCGACAAAGTCAATAGCGAGTGCAGCATCTAAGTGGTTGAGAGAAGGAGAGGGCATCATCTGTACAATAGCAGGCGATCGCGGGGGTGCCAATGGTTGCTATTGCAACTGGAGGCCTAACAATGGTCTCCTGGCCTGCCATGTACAGAAGCCTATTAGGCCCTGCCAGAATGCAGTGTATTATACCAGCTAAGAGGTGATCGGATCCTCAAGTCCCCTAGTGGGACAAAAAAAGAAAAAAAATGCTTTAAAAAAAAATAAAAAAAAATTGCCACTCTCTCTTTATAAAGTCATTATTAAAAAAATATATAAACCTATACACAACTGGTATTGCCACATCCATAAATACACAAAAATAATCACATCATTTATCCTGCGCGGTAAACTTTGTAAGAAAAATATTTTAAAAAAATACAGATATTCTGTTTTTTGGTCACATCTTCTCCAAAACATTGGAATATAAAGCTACCAAAAAAATGTACCCCAAGATAGGTGCAGGCCACAAATTTTAGCTTAGGGGGGCAAGCACACAGCACTGGACCAAGAGTAGTGGCCCGTCCTTAACCTGTTTACCTCCACCTATGCTATAAAGGCGGCAGAGGTAACTGGGCTTTAAATTGTTAAAAGACGGCAGCTGGTTGTGTTTTCAGGTTGGGATTGTACATGCAAACTAATCCCGCTTCAGGCCTGTTCACACCTGCGTCAGTGTTTATGTTGAGGACTAGAACCACAAAATTACCGTCTGGTTTCCGTCATGGTGTCCGTGGTTATACCAAAAACAAAAGCGCAGCAGGCTGCGCTATGGTTTCCGGTATTTTCGTCCAGATCTGTCACAGAGCCTCCAACGCAGATGTGAATAGGCTCTTACCTGCATAGTTACTCAATACTTCCGCCACACAATGACCACATAGTGACTGAATAATATTACCATACTGTTACTGAATCAAAACCACTGAACAAAAACCAATATCACCACCTTATAGTGACCATATAGTCATAGATGCCGATCCTAAACAGGGGCTCTACAGACCATATAAGTGATTACAGTACAATGACATCCAGTGACCATATAGTGGTAGATACCAGTCCTACACAGGAACTCTACAGACCATATAAGAGATTACAGAACAGTGACATCCAGTGACCATATAGTGGTAAATACCAGTCCTACACAGGAGGGTTGTAGACCATATACAGCACAGAGACATCCAGTGACTCACAGGTGGCGTTGTAAAGGTTCTGCCAGGCACAGCTTCTTTATCAACACCCATAGGTAATCAGTCTGCACCTGCTTCTAGGTCTGTGAGACTGACTCCATCTTCCACCACTCAGGATGGCAGGCTTAGGAGTGGGAGAGCCTATCGCAGCCTGGCCAGACGGAGCTAGCTCCCGCCCTCTGTCTATTTATACCTGCCTTTCCTGTTCCTCCTTGCTTGTGAATCTTCTCTGTTGGTTTCCTGGCCCTGCTGCAGCTTCTTGTACTATTTATCCCTGCTTCGTATTGACCCTGGCTTACGGACTACTCTCCTGCTCTGCGTTTGGTACCTCGTGCTCTCCTGGTTTGACTCGGCTCGTTCACTACTCTCCTGCTCTGCGTTTGGTACCTCGTGCTCTCCTGGTTTGACTCGGCTTGTTCACTACTCTCCTGGTCTGCGTTTGGCACCTCATACTCTCCTGGTTTGACTCGGCTCGTTTACTACTCTTGTTGCTCACGGTGTTGCCTTGGGCAACTGCCCCGTTTCCCTTAGGTTCTGTGTTCCCTTGTCTGTTTGTCTGTCGTGCATTTATTGAGTGTCGGGACCGTCACCCAGTTGTACCCCTGTCGCCTAGGGCGGGTCGTTGCAAGTAGGTAGGGACTGAGTGGCGGGTAGATTAGGGCTCACTTGTCTGTTTCCCTACCCCCATCATTACATATTCACAAGTCTATATACCTAGTCTACCCTGGTCCCTGACACTACTATGGACCCCCTTGATACCCTGGCTCAGCAAATGCAGGGTCTCTCCCTACAGGTCCAGGCCCTGGCTCAGAGGGTCAACCAGCCTGATGCTACCATGGTAGTGCCCCTCACCTCACCTCTTGAACCCCACCTCAAGTTGCCTGACCGGTTCTCAGGGGACCGGAAGACTTTTCTCTCCTTTCGGGAGAGTTGTAGGCTCTATTTTGGCTTAAAGCCCCACTCCTCAGGTACTGAGAGCCAGCGGGTGGGTATAATTATGTCCCGGCTCCTGGAGGGGCCCCAAGAATGGGCCTTCTCCTTGGCTCCCGACGCCCCTGAACTTTCCTCTGTTGATCTTTTCTTTTCTGCTCTCAGACTCATTTATGACGAGACTGACAAGACTGCCTTTGCCGAGAGTCAGCTGGTGACCTTACGTCAGGGTAAGAGACCTGTTGAGGAGTATTGTTCTGACTTTAGGAAGTGGTGCGTAGCTTCTCGGTGGAATAACCCTGCCTTAAGGTGCCAGTTTAGGTTGGGCCTGTCGAACGCCCTGAAAGACCTGCTAGTTAGCTACCCCTCTTCTGACTACCTAGACCAGGTTATGGCTTTAGCGGTACGACTTGACCGACGTCTCAGGGAACGACGACTTGAACATCTTGGTGTTTTCTCCTCTGACTCCCCCATGATGCCTCCCGAGGTTCCGTTGCTTCGTTCTTCCACGGAAGACTCGGAGGTACCTATGCAACTCGGGGCCTCCGTGTCCCCCCCAACAACGTAGAGAGTTCCGCAGGTAGAATGGTCTCTGCTTCTACTGTGGGGATGACAAGCATCAAGTGAACAACTGTCCTGGCCGTAAGAATAAGCTCCTAAGTGATCATCGGGGAGGCCACTTGGGCGCACAGGTATTTCCCGTAAATATGAAACGTAATAAAATCTTGCTTCCCTTTCAGGTCTCTTTTGGTGGTAGATCTGCTACTGGCAGTGCCTTCGTGGATTCAGGGTCTTCTGCTAATATCATGTCTGTGGAATTTGCTATGTCTCTAGCTATGCCTTTGATTGATTTGCCTAAACCTGTCCCGGTAGTGGGTATCGACTCCACTCCTCTGGCTAATGGTTATTTTACACAGCATACCCCTGTTTTTGAACCCCTTGTTGGCTCCATGCATTTGGAGCAGTGCTCTGTACTGTTAATGCAGGGATTATCGTACGATTTGGTTTTAGGCCTTCCCTGGTTGCAGTTGCATAATCCCACGTTTGACTGGAATACTGGGGATCTTACCAAATGGGGTAATGAATGCTTGACGTCATGTTTTTCTGTCAATTCTATTTTCTCCCCCTGAGGAGGTGAACACGCTACCTGAGTTTGTTCAGGACTTCGCTGATGTTTTCTCTAAGGAGGCCTCCGAAGTGTTACCCCCTCATAGAGAATACGATTGCGCTATCGATTTGGTACCAGGAGCTAAGCTCCCTAAGGGTAGGATATTTAATCTCTCTTGTCCCGAACGTGAAGCCATGAGAAAGTATATCCAGGAATGCCTGGCCAAGGGTTACATTCGCCCCTCTACTTCTCCGGTAGGTGCTGGCTTCTTCTTCGTTGGGAAGAAGGATGGTGGTCTTAGGCCATGCATTGACAACCGAAACTTGAATAAGGTCACTGTGAGGAACCAGTATCCCCTTCCTTTGATTCCTGATCTCTTTAATCAGGTTCACGGGGCCCAATGGTTCTCTTAGTTTGATCTACGGGGGGCTTATAACCTTATCCGCATCAAAGAGGAGGATGAGTGGAAGACTGCGTTTAACACGCCCGAAGGTCATTTCGAATACCTCGTCATGCCCTTTGGGTTGTGTAATGCTCCCGTGGTCTTCCAGAATTTCATAAATGAGATTTTAAGAGACTATCTGGGGGTATTTCTTGTAGTGTACCTTGATGACATACTTGTGTTTTCCAAGGACTGGTCCTCCCACATTGAGCATGTCAGGAAGGTGCTCCAGGTCCTTCGGGAAAACAAACTGTTTGCGAAGACCGAAAAATGTGTGTTTGGGGTGCAGGAGATACCATTTTGGGGTCAAATCCTCACTCCTCATGAATTCCGCATGGACCCCGCCAAGGTCCAGGCTGTGGCGGAATGGGTCCAACCTGCCTCCCTGAAGGCGTTACAGTGCTTCTTGGGGTTCGCTAATTATTACCGGAGATTTATTGCTAACTTCTCGGTCATCGCTAAGCCTCTTACGGATCTCACTCGCAAAGGTGCTGATCTCCTCCACTGGCCTCCTGAAGCTGTCCAGGCTTTTGAGGTCCTTAAGAAGTGCTTTATCTCGGCCCCGGTGCTGGTTCAGCCCAACCAAATGGAGCCATTTATCGTGGAAGTTGACGCATCCGAGGTGGGAGTGGGGGCTGTCTTTTCCCAGGGTACCAGGTCCCTCACCCATCTCCGTCCCTGTGCCTACTTCTCCAGGAAGTTTTCGCCCACTGAGAGTAACTATGATATTGGAAACCGCGAACTCTTAGCCATTAAATGGGCATTTGAAGAGTGGCGCCACTTCCTGGAGGGGGCTAGGCACCAGGTAACGGTCCTTACCGACCACAAGAATCTGGTGTTCCTAGAATCTGCCCGGAGGCTAAACCCGAGACAAGCTCGATGGGCGCTATTTTTTACCAGATTCAACTTTTTGGTTACCTATAGGGCTGGGTCTAAAAATATTAAGGCCGATGCACTGTCGCGTAGCTTCATGGCCAGCCCCCCTTCGGAGGAAGATCCTGCTTGTATTCTGCCTCCTGGTATAATCATTTCTTCTATTGATTCTGATTTAGTCTCAGAAATCGCGGCTGATCAAGGTTCAGCTCCCGGGAACCTTCCTGAGGACAAGCTGTTTGTTCCCCTGCAATTTCGGCTAAGCGTACTTAGGGAAAACTATGACTCCGCACTATCTGGTCATCCAGGCGTCCTGGGTACCAAACACCTCATTGCCAGAAACTATTGGTGGCCTGGGTTGCCTAAAGACGTTAAGGCCTATGTCGCCTCTTGTGAGGTTTGTGCTAGGTCCAAGACTCCCAGGTTCCGACCAGCGGGCTTACTACGTTCTTTGCCCATTCCCCAGAGACCTTGGACCCATATCTCCATGGATTTTATCACCGATTTGCCTCCATCTCAAGGCAAGTCGGTGGTGTGGGTTGTAGTAGACCGCTTTAGTAAGATGTGCCACTTTGTGCCCCTCAAGAACCTACCCAATGCCAAGACGTTAGCTACCTTGTTTGTCAAAAACATCCTGCGTCTCCATGGGGTCCCTGTCAATATTGTTTCGGACAGAGGGGTACAATTTGTTTCATTGTTTTGGAGAGCCTTCTGTAAAAATTTGGAGATTGATCTGTCCTTCTCCTCTGCCTTCCATCCTGAAACTAATGGCCAAACTGAGAGGACTAATCAATCTCTAGAACAATATTTAAGGTGTTTTATCTCTAACTGTCAATATGATTGGGTCTCATTCATTCCCCTCGCCGAATTTTCCCTCAATAACCGGGTAAGTAACTCGTCAGGGGTCTCCCCCTTTTTCTGTAATTTTGGGTTTAATCCACGGTTCTCCTCCGTTTCACCTGGTAGTTCCAACAATCCCGAGGTAGAGGTCGTTCATCGGGTACTGTGCACAGTCTGGGCCCAGGTTCAGAAGAACCTAGTGGCGTCCCAGAGCGTACAAAAAACTCAGGCTGATAGAAGACGTTCTGCTAACCCCTTGTTTATGGTCGGGGATCTGGTATGGTTATCGTCTAGGAACTTGCGCCTTAAGGTCCCGTCCAAGAAATTTGCTCCCCGGTTTATTGGGCCGTATAAGGTCATTGAAGTCCTCAATCCTGTCTCCTTCCGACTGGAGTTGCCCCCATCTTTTCGAATACACGACGTGTTTCATGCCTCCCTCCTTAAACGCTGCTCCCCGTCCTTAGCTCCCTCGAGGAGACATCCTGTTCCCGTTCTCACCCCTGAGGGGGTGGAATTCGAGGTGGCCAAGATTGTGGACAGCAAGATGGTCCAAGGCTCCCTCCAGTACCTGGTCCATTGGAGAGGATACGGGCCTGAGGAGAGGACTTGGGTACCCGCCCGGGATGTTCACACTGGGGTATTGGTCAGGAAGTTCCACCTTCATTTCCCCAATAAACCAGGTCCACTTAGAAAGGGTCCGGTGGCCCCTCATAAAAGGGGGGTACTGTAAAAGATCTGCCAGGCACAGCGGGGTTAACGCCCATAGGTAATCAGTCGGCACCTGAGTCTATGCCTCTGAGTCTGACTCCAGCTTCCACCACTCAGGCTGGCAGGCTTAGGAGTGGGAGAGCCTATCGCTGCCTGGCCAGACTCAGCTAGCTCCCGCCCTCTGTCTATTTATACCTGCCTTTCCTGTTCCTCCAGTGCTTGTGATTCTTCTCGTGTGGTTTCCTGGCCCAGCTACAGCTCCTGACTTTTTGATCCTGCTCCATACTGACCCTGGCTTACTGACTACTCTTCTGCTCTGCGTTTGGTACCTCGTACACTCCTGGTTTTACTCGGCTCGTTCACCTCTCTTGTTGCTCACGGTGTTGCCGTGGGCAACTGCCCCATTTCCCTTAGCTTTGTGTACCCTTGTCTGTTTGTCCGTGGGGACCGCCGCCCAGTTGTACCCCGTCGCCTAGGGCGGGTCGTTGCAAGTAGGCAGGGACAGAGTGGCGGGTAGATTAGAGCTCACTTGTCCGTTTCCCTACCCCTATCATTACAGCAGCCTCCTGAATACAGCTGGGGTCGAAAAACATTCCGACCCCAGCTGTTTAACCCTTTGATCGCTGGGGCATGAACAAAGGGGACTCCCCTCTGCGATTGAAGACTGCGTAATCCGTCTGCAGTCAGCCGTGGGGACCTACAGAGGACCCCACGGCGGTCTGTTCAGTTTGCCTGCTGTTGTGGCACATTATGTGATGCCCTAACAGCAGCCTGTGTCATAGTGACACCGAAGATCATGTATTAGCATATAAGAGTATGCTAATACATTATAAGTGAATAATATAAATAAAGTTATCCCTTAATGGGATTAAAACAAAATATTTAACAAAAAATAAACATATTAAAAAATCTCAAAAAAAAGTCATTATTTTGCCTAAAATAAATGTTATTGCCCATACATAACATAAAAACAAAAAATCCTACCCTTATTCGGTATCTACACGACCATAAAAACTTGAAGAATTAATTTAACAGGTTATTTAGCGTGAAACATGAACGGGATAAAAAATAAACAAAAAAGACAATGCCGAAAATCAATTTTTTCCTACATTCACGCCGTAAAAATAAATTATAGAACTTACACAGTGATTGTTTTTTACCCCCAAACTGCGCAGAAAAAAACAAAAACAATTTCCCGCATAAAACAAGGCCTCCTACAGCCACGTCAATGAAAAAATATAAAAGAGTTATGGCTGCTGAAAAGCAGAGAGGCAAAGACGGAAAAATTTAGCTGGTCATTAAGGCCTTTTCAGGCCCGGGTATTGAGGGGTTAATAGGTCCACTATCTGATGATTTCATCATCTGTAAACTGCTATGTTTCTCACCAGAGAAGTGGATCCTCAAATCAGTTTGGACCTGGCAAAACTAGGGTGCAGAGTCCAAGGTATCCTCCTGTCCCTACACCCTTAACCCCCACAAGGAGATATAGACCTTCATGGTCGGGATCCCAGTTTGCGATACCGAGAATAGTCACCGATTGGCGGCAGGAGCAATGATACAACTTTAGCCTATTTAGGAAGGGGTCATAGCCAGGGGTCATCACCAGGATAGTGGTCAGAATACGACAACCAGAGAATGAGACAGAGACATAGTTAGAGTACAGGCCAAAGGTTAAAATCAGGAGTAGAATAACCGGTACCAGGTGACAAATCCATGGGATGACACAGAAGCGAAATCCGGAAAGCCAAGGTCAGGATCAGAGTCAATAGCAAAGGATATACGTTAATAGAGAATCTGAGACGTCACCGGTGAGTCACTTAATGTAAATGTTTATTCTGCCTCTAATCAGCACTGTAGTCACTGTATGATCTGCAGCGAGATGATGGGTGGTATGATTATGATAGGATTTATTTTTTGTGAAACGGCATCTCCCAGCATATCCTTATCATTGTTTGGGCCATGCTGGGAGCTGTAGTTTTACGCCGTACACACCTATACGGCAGGAGTTGCACTAAATTGAGCTGTATTTGTGCTGGTGTTGTATATATGTAGTGAGCTTGGTTCTGGTGTTGTGTATAGAACCATATTGCTTGCAAAATGTACAAATGTTTTTATGCTCGCGTTACATAAAAATAAATGACACGTCGATTGGTAGAGAAAACAAACACGGTGAGGGGGAAGGAGATGTCGGGAAAGAGGCTGGTGGGGGGGGGGGGCGCCAAACTGAATCTTTGCCCCGGGTGCTGGAGAACCTAGCTACGCCTCTGCATTATCTGTAAACTGCTATGTTTCTCCCCGGAGAAGTGGATCCTCTAATCAGTTTGGACATGGCAAAACTAGGGTGCAGAGTCCAAAGAATCTTCCTGTTCCTACACGCTTAACCCCCACAAGGAGATATAGACCTTCATGGTCGGGATCCCAGTTTGCGATACCGAGAATAGTCACCGATTGGCGGCAGGAGCAATGATACAACTTTAGCCTATTTAGCCTATTTAGGAAGGGATAGCGGTCAGAATGCGACAACCAGAGAATGAGACAGAGACATAGTTAGAGTACAGGCCAAAGGTTAAAATCAGGAGGAGAATAACCGGTACCAGGTAACAAATCCAAGGGATGACACAGAAGCGAAGGCCAAGGTCAGCATCAGAGTCAATAGCAAAGGATATACGTTAAAAAAAAGACAAGGCTTTGAGGCTAGAGTCCGCTTTAAATAAGCTACCAGAGTGATGTCATCTAGGAGGGTTCGGTTGCCATGGCCCGCCAGAACTGCCAGCAGGAGGCATCGCCGGAGGGGGGAGAAGTCATTCAGTTTGCAAGGTAACTTGATGCAGCCTGTGGCTAGAGCCACGGCTGCCACTGGGGACCCGCTGCTGGAACAGGGTAAGGCCTCATGCACACGAACGTATTTTTTTACATCCAGGGAGGCCGTACTGGAGGAAGAAGTAGGGAGTTCTGGGTAAGTATGAACTTCTATTTTTTTTACATGTTGATCTATATTGTGATCGGAATTCACTGTCCAGGGTGCTGAAAGAGTTACTGCCGATCGTTTAACTCTTTCAGCACCCTGGACAGTGACTATCCCCTGACGTCGCCTAGCAACGCTCCCGTAATTACAGGTGCACACACGTAGTCACCAGTATTTACGGAAGCCCCATAGGCTTCTATGGGCCTGCCCGTGCAATTATTACGGCCTGAAATAGGACATATAAATAACATATCTATATATAGCAGGTGGGTATTACCCCTAGGTAGTCACTCAGGTTATTTTTAAGATCACAACTGGATATCTGCTTTTACCATATTGATCTAGAATGAGATGCGGTGAAACCAAACCTTTTTCTATTGATTACATGAATCCTTACATATGATATAGGGCTTTTCAGACCTTCATATTACAGCTCCATGTGGGGTCAGACGCCGATCAGCCAGAACATTAAAACCACCTGCCTAATATTTTGTAGTTAATCTCATACTGTCAAAGCATGTCATGCATGGACACCAAAAAGACATCTGAAGGCGTCCTGTAGTATCTGGCAGCAAGACGTAAGATACACTATATGGACAAAAGTATTGGGACACACCTCTTATTAATTAAATTTAAGTTGGTCCCATTGCTACAAGTGTATAAAATCCAGCACTCGCCATGGAGTCGCCTTTACAGCCATTTGTGATAGAACGGGTCGTTGTAAAGACATCACTGAATCCCTGCGCGGTCCTGTAATAGGATGTCACCGATGTAACGAGTCAGTTCATGAAATTTCATCCGTCCAAGTTATTCTACCATCACCTGGGAGCGATATTATTGTAAAGTGGAAGCGTATAGGAACCACAGCAACTCAGCCACGAAGTGGGGACCACGTAAAGTTACAGAGCCGAGGGCTGAGGCACATAGTGCATAAAAGTCACCAACGCTCTGATGACTCAATAACTGCAGAGCTCCAAACCTCCTCTGGCATTAATATCCACACAAAAACTGCCCCGGGAGCTTCATGGCACGGGGGCCGAGCAGCTGTATGCCAGTCTTACATCACCAAGCACATGCCAAGCGTCAGATGGAGTGGTGTAAAGCCGCCGCCACTGGACTCTGGAGCGGTGGAAACGTGTTCTGTGGAGTGATGGATCACGATTCTCTATCTGGAGTCTGATGGACGAGTCTGGGTTTGGTTAATGCCAGGAGAACGTTACCCACCTGTCTGCATTGTGCCAGATGTAATGTTTGGTGGAAGAGGATAATGCTATGGGGATGTTTTTCAGGTGTCGGCCTCTTCGTTTCTGTGAAAGGAAATCTTAATCCTTCAGCACACAAGACATTTATGATAATTGTAGCTTCCAACTTTGTTGGAAAAGATTATTAAAGAGAAGGCTTAAGGCCCCAGGCATTTTGCATCTACAGGCTCCTATGTCCCATACAAATTTACTTCTTTTTTTTCTGCAGAGTTTACTAAAGGAACCTTCTATTGACTGTAACCCTGGGTGGTCCGCTAATTTATTGCAGACCCAAATCAGGCCACTTTAAAGCCCCTTTAAATTGTACCTCTAGTTATACTGACTCATGTACTGACTGCAGGTGACCGTGGGTAGTTTTAGCAGCTGGATATCCAGGGGATATATTTACAAAGGGGGCTGTTTTGTTGAATTACCCTTAAAGTGGTTGTCCACTACCAGACAGCCTATCCAATGGATAGGTCATCAGTATATGATCTGTGGGGGTCTGACACCCAGACGCCGCACCGATCAGCTTCTCCGACTGCCTGCGGGCACCGGACGTCCATGCCGGAAGCAGATGGCTCCGGTCACGAAATAGCGGCCGATTCAAGTGAATAGGAGCAGAGCTGCAGCTCGGCCCCTATGCAATGTATGGAGCCAACTGCTTCCAGCCCCGTACATTGCATACTGTGCAATGACATCTGATGCCTGCAGGCAGACTGAGCAGCTGATCGGTCCGGGGCCCAGGTGTCAGACCCCCACAGATCATATACTGATGACCTATCCGGTGGATAGGTCATCAGTTGTCCGGTAGTGGACAACCCCTTTAATGTAATTAAATTCTAGCTGCCTAAAGTCACCACTAGAGGGAGCATATTTTGCACTTATTTATATGGAGGTGTGTAAAGGATCTGCCAGGCACAGCTTCGGGGTTAACTCCCATAATTAATCAGTCAGCACCTGAATCTACATCCCTGAGACTGACTCCAGCTTCCACCACTCAGGCTGGCAGGCTTAGGAGTGGGAGAGCCTATCGCAACCTGGCCAGACTCAGCTAGCTCCCGCCCTCGGTCTATTTAAGCCTGCCCTTCCTGTCCCTCGGTGCTTGTAACTCTTTTCGTGTGGTTTCCTGGCCCAGCTACAGCTCCTTCTATTTTGATCCTGCTCCATACAGACCCTGGCTTACTGACTACTCTTCTGCTCTTCGTTTGGTACCTCGCACACTCCTGGCTTGACTCGGCTCGTTCACCACCCTGGTTGCTCACGGTGTTGCCGTGGGCAACTGCCCCTTTCCCTTGCTTGTATTTCCTTGTATGTTTGTCGTGTTTGTCGTGCACTTACTGAGCGCAGGGACCGCCGCCCAGTTGTACCCCGTCGCCTAGGGCGGGTCGTTGCAAGTAGGCAGGGACAGAGTGGCGGGTAGACTAGGGCTCACTTGTCCGTTTCCCTACCCCCCGTCATTACAAGGTGTATACATTTGTATATGGTAAGACCCTAGTGGTGGCTGAAGAATTGCATTATTGACCTCTAGAACTATATGTATGGAGCTCTGTATAAAAAAAAACAAAGCTGCATCCTCTATAAACATATTTTATTTCATAATTCTTTATAGAAGTTTGATGCCCTAAAAATTAAATGTTTAAAGCTAAAACTAGAACTAATGAATATTAGGATTATAATAAATATGCAGATATTTTGAGTTTAAAGGCTATGTACACCTTCACCATCATTTTTTGTATTGTCCCAAAGCATCTAAAATGTAAAGTGAAGCAAATTTGCAAATAGTCCTGATTCAAAATTTTGTTTTATGTCAGGCATGTGTCTCCATGGTAACAGACTACAAGTAAACCCTATGTAGTCTGATCTCGCAGCTATGCTATCTAACATCTGTCCCCAACCTATTGCTAGCCTACCACAGGCAACTTTTCTTTATTCATTACGGGGGGGAAAAGAGCAAGCTGTCTCTATAGAACCACCTATAGGTGACTACCCAGTAAGTCAATGTCTAACCAAGGAGTATCTGTACCTTCCCAGATCTGCATTAAAGGAATCTCACACAATTGTGCTGTCTAAAATAGGGTATCTCTAGTTTGGCTATTAACCCAAATCTTGTTTCAAGTCTCTAGAAAGTTTCGGGCATTAGGTTACAGAATAGTCACCTATAGGTGGCACTAGACAGACAGTTTTCCTCCTTCTGGAGTACCGGTATTTTGTATACATTTTCCCAGGTAACATTGCCTTTAAGACTCCCTGCCAGCAAGAAGAATCAGCACTTTCCAAGAGAAAAAAAAGGAGAAGACTCAAAGTTATGTTTATAAATTTTTATTTATTTCCTACCATTATTACCCTATAATTATTAATATAATATTACTAGGATTATATTACTGCTATCATTATTACCCTAACACTATGAGATCCCTATTCCTAAAGCTGTTGATCCAGAAGAAGGCGAAAAACCCTGGACAATTTGAGCCAATTCATGTCACAGGGGGAAAATTCCTTCTTGACCCCGGGAAAAGGCGATCAGTCCGAGAACCCTGGATCAAAGCTGCTAATTCCTATTACAGTTTACTAATTATTACAGTTAATTAACCTAAATTATAATGAAATTTAATTATTATATTGTTAGTATTACTTTGGTGTTGTTAATAATAATAATATAATGATACTACTATTGCTATCACTAATATCTAAGTCCCTATTCCTAAAGCTGTTGATCCAGAAGAAGGCGAAAACCCTGGACACATTCAGCCAATTCGTGCCACAGGGGGAAAATTCCTTCTTGACCCCGGCAAAAGGCGATCAGTTCGAGGACCCTGGATCAAACTCGCTGCTAAATATTATAGTTTACTTTATTTTATAGTTAATTTCCCTAAATATGTTATTATTATATTAATTTGTTATTATTAGATTATTATTATTATTATTACTATTATTATTATTATTATAGTGATATTTCCATTACACATTTTTTAATAAGACTATACTATAATTATTAGTTTATTGAGACTATTCTATTTTTTATATCATCTTATTACTACTATATAACTACTAATATTACTAACATTTTTATTGTTATTTTCTTATTTATATTTATTATATCCCTAATCCTAAGCTGTTGATCCAGAAGAAGGCGAAAAACCCTGGACAATTTGAGCCAATTCATGCCACAAGGGGAAAATTCCTTCTTGACCCCGGGAAAAGGCGATCAGCCCGAGAACCCTGGATCAAAGCTGCTGCTATTATTATATAATTATTTTTGTTATTACTCTCTTATTAGTATACTATTTCTAATATTACTGCACTCTTGCTACCAATATTAATATGACTGACCTTTTTAATCTAACAATTATTAATATTATTATTATCATATTATTAATATTACTGTTGTTGCTGTTGATGTAATAACAGTTAAGATGTTTCCATACAAGTCTTCATCTTCTCATTGGTCTGACGAGGATGGTCCAGATGATGTTCCTCTTCCCTCTGATGTTCTTCATCATATCATGGAGGAAGGAATGCTGGCGGATTTCCTTTCTTCTTCCTGTCTGACACTGAATTCTTCTCATCGCCATGCTGACTTCTTCCTTGGTTTCTTCTTGCTCTTTAACCGTTTTCTCTTCCTCCTCCTCCTCTTTCTCTTCAACCACACTCTCTTCTTCTTCATCCTCGTTGTCTGATTTCTCATCAACCTCCATGTCTTCCACTTCATTGTCTACCTCCTCCTTGTCTTCCTCCTCCATGTCTTCCACTTCATTGTCTTCCTCCTCCTTGTCTTCCTCCTCATGGTCTTCTTGCACTTGTTCCTCCTCGCGCTCTTCTGCCTCTCCTTCCTCCTTCTTGACCTCCTCTTCCTTCAGATCCTCACACAGATGGCTTGATGTAGGTTTGGGCTCTTCTTCATCCCACGGCCATGGCAGATATTTCCTCTGAGCTTCGCGGTTCGTTGGCATGAGGCGCTAAGAAGATAAAATATTCAGTCAATTGTCTATTGAAACGTTCCAATAACATTTTTCCATCTATAGAAAGAACATGGATAAATCTGTTATAGAGAGACCATAATAACCAGTATGATCACTGACCTCCATCTTGAAGATTGGGGATGGTAAGAATTTCGTGCAGTAGATCAGGCGCTGTAGATCTCTCTCCTCCGTGGTGCTGGGGTAAGCTGAAGAGAGAAACAACCAGATAATGGGATCAGTCATAAAACGACACCATTAACCATAAGATAACATTACAAAAATATTCCTTTAATCTGTCATCAATGGAACATGACAGGTGCTTTATTTTAAAATATTCTGGATTATTGGACGGGCATAGAAAAGTAGAGAAATCTTAGTTTCAATCTTCAATTTCCTTACTGGTTCTCTCTGCGCAGTCTTCCACATTATAGTACAGTTCTGTGCTAAATGACCACATTTTCGGGATTATCAGATACAAAGGAATTTTACTGTATTTTGAGATCATCTATTAATCACTTTCTTGTGGTAAAGTCTAATTATTTAAAAAAAACCTCACTTATGAAGGGTCTAAGTCCAAAAGCCGATTCCTGCTGCCGATAGATGTCCTAAAGAGAAGAGAATCCAGTAAGTGACCACTTATCCCTCCTCAGGAATGGACAGAAGGACAAGGGGTCAGTTTTACAAAAGAGCAGCCGGTGATTTGTGGACTTGTTACCTGTCCGGGGCTCGTACTCAATAAGCCGCTACTTGTCTGAGTGGACAGCCGGCCACATGGACCTCTCCTGCTGGATCCAAGTCTCCTGCTACATGTCCATCACAGGGAAGGAAAAAACAAGACAATGAAGCCACTGACCTCCAGAGATCTGCTGCCCGCTGCCATCCTGTACCCGTCCTGAACTGTAGAATTCAAATCACAATCTGAAACACAAAAAAGAGATGTCGTCCCCGATCTGATAAAGACCCAAAATCCTGCAACTTTCCACATGTATTAATAGTGAATGTCCAAAAATATATATATATTTTTTTTAATCTAAAACGATACAAAATTCTGAGTTGAATAATTAATTGTTTGGGACGCCAATTGCATACGGTACCTTCAAGTTTGTGGCCTGTGATTGGTGCCTCATGTCACATGATCTATGACCCATAAGGAATAGCAGTGCACAAGTACAGACCGCGCAGTGCCATAATCTGGGCAGTGCAGCGCTTGGCGGTCCTATAGCTCCCATAGATCTTGTATGAGGTGTCAGTGTGCGGCTGCATCTTTTCTAACAATCTCCTCCACACTGCGGTCGTCCGGTTGTGGAGGAGAGCAGGGGCGCAGCTATAGGGGTGCAGAGGTAGCAGTAGTACCCAGACCCTGATGCCTGAGGGGACCAGAGGCTAAAAAAGAAGACACCAGTATGACAAACATCACATAGTAGATGGGGGCCCTGTTATAAATATCACACTGGGCCCCAGGAGTTTCACAATATGCCTCTGGAGAAACGGATACTGGGGACCCCAGTACTATTGATCGTGGGGGTCCCGGCAGTGATTAAACATGTATAGCCCCTCCGGTGTATAGGTGAGAAATGTTTCTGGTGGGAGAATCTCTTCATCATGTGCGATCATCGTTTTCTGCGCTGTTTATTTCTTACATCTTGACATTATAGAACATTTATCTCTGGAAATCTTCATGTAACATTCTCCACGGTGGATTTTACTGTATTTTGGGCTTTGTACTCTCATATATATATATACAGACAGTGATAATACATTGGAGTGTGGCCTGTACTGGTATTTGTAGCCGTATAGGAGGAGGAATATAGGTAATACTGGACACAAATACATATGCTATATGGGATTTCATTGCTGCCCTATAAAGATATATGTATAATATTTTGTCTATGTTAATTCCATTCACAAGTACAGAATACACCCCAAAACATCAACCAAAGAGTCCCCATTTACAGCGTCATAAGAGTGACCCTATAAACAGTTCCAGCAGACCGCCCTCATTAAAAATAATGGCAGCAATGCCCCCACATAATGCCAGCAGAGTGTCCCTAATAAACATTACTACTGGCAGCAGAGAGTCCCTAATAAACATTACTGGCAGCAGAGAGTCCCTAATAAACATTACTGGCAGCAGAGAATCCCTAATAAACATTACTGGCAGCAGAGAGCCCCTAATAAATATTACTGGCAGCAGAGAGTCCCTAAGAAATATTACTGGCAGCAGAGAATCCCTAATAAACATTACTGGCAGCAGAGAGTCCTTAATAAACATTACTGGCAGCAGAGTACCTAATAAATATTACTGGCAGCAGAGAGTCCCTAATAAACATTACTGGCAGCAGAGAATCCCTAATAAACATTACTGGCAGCAGAGAGTCCCTAATAAACATTACTGACAGCAGAGAGTCCCTAATAAATATTACTGGCAGCAGAGAGTCCCTAATAAACATTACTGGCAGCAGAGCGTCCCTTATAAACATTACTGACAGCAGAGAGTCCCTAATAAATATTACTGGCAGCAGAGGGTCCCTAATAAATATTACTGGCAGCAGAGGGTCCCTAATAAATATTACTGGCAGCAGAGAGTCCCTAATAAACATTACTGGCAGCAGAGAATCCCTAATAAACATTACTGGCAGCAGAGAGTCCCTAAGAAACATTACTGGCAGCAGAGAATCCCTAATAAACATTACTGGCAGCAGAGAGTCCCTAATAAACATTACTGGCAGCAGAGGGTCCCTAATAAACATTACTGGCAGCAGAGGGTCCCTAATAAACATTACTGGCAGCAGAGAGTCCCTAATAAACATTACTGGCTGCAGAGGGTCCCTAATAAATATTACTGGCAGCAGAGAGCCCCTAATAAACATTACTGGCAGCAGAGAGTCCCTAATAAATATTACTGACAGCAGAGAGTCCCTAATAAACATTACTGGCAGCAGAGAGTCCCTAATAAACATTACTGACATCAGAGAGTCCCTAATAAATATTACTGGCAGAAGAGAGTCCCTAATAAACATTTCTGGTAGCAGAGAGTCCCTAATAAACATTACTGGCAGCAGAGCGTCCCTAATAAACTTTACTGACAGCAGAGAGTCCCTAATAAATATTACTGGTAGCAGAGAGTCCCTAATAAACATTAATGGCAGCAGAGAGTCCCTAATAAACATTACTGGCAGCAGAGGGTCCGTATTAAACATTACTGACAGCAGAGAGTCTCTAATAAATATTACTGGCAGCAGAGGGTCCCTAATAAATATTACTGGCAGCAGAGGGTCCCTAATAAATATTACTGGAAGCAGAGAGTCCCTAATAAACATTACTGGCAGCAGAGAGTACATAATAAACATTACTGGCAGCAGAGAGTCCCTAATAAACATTACTGGTAGCAGAAAGTCCCTAATAAACATTACTGGCAGCAGAGAGTCCCTAACAAACATTACTGGCAGCAGAAAGTCCCTAATAAACATTACTGGCAGTAGAGGGTCCCTAATAAACATTACTGACAGCAGAGAGTCCATAATAAACATTACTGGCAGCAGAGAGTCCCTAATAAACATTACTGACAGCAGAGAGTCCCTAATAAATATTATTGGCAGCAGAGAGTCCCTAATAAACATTACTGGCAGCATAGAGTCCCTTATAAACATTACTAGCAGCAGAGTCCCTAATAAACATTACTGGCAGCAGAGGGTCCCTTATAAACATTACTGGCAGCAGAGAGTCCCTAATAAACGTTACTGGCAGCAGAGGGTCCCTAATAAACATTACTGGCAGCAGAGAGTCCCTAATAAACATTACTGACAGCAGAGAGTCCCTAATAAACATTACTGGCAGCAGAGGGTCCCTAATAAACATTACTGGCAGCAGAGAGTCCATAATAAACATTACTGGCAGCAGAGGGGCCCTAATAAACATTACTGGCAGCAGAGGGTCCTATATAACCAGTTCCAGCAGACGCTTCCCATCACACAGCCATAGAATAAATGATAAAATGCTGGTTGCCTGCGGCCACCACTAGGGGGAGCTCACAATTTCCATTTTTATACAGGTTATATAGAAGTTATTGGGGGTAATATAAATACAATGTGACAGCTCCCCCTCGTGGTGGTTTCCAGCACACTTTGTGGGGGACTTGTCTGCTGTGTCAGGAGATCTCCCCTATTTCTGGAAACTCACAGACAATCCGGGATTTGGGGTAAATGATAAATTCCTAATAACATGAATGAAGCATCATGGGAGATGAGATAAATGGGGGTCAGTTATATCACATTATGGGGGAACTCACCGACGTCCAACTTCACTCGCCGTTGTCCTGTAACACACTGAGGACCACTGAGCGGTTGTTGTTTCAAATCCAGCGATCCCATTGGCTGCTGCTCAGTGATGTATGTAACAGTAAATTTAAAGGGACATGACTCTTATTTCACGAGACTGCATTTATGATATGTTTGCTGTAATTCTGCTTATAACATGAAGCTGTGGAGATAATCTGCAGGGACGGGTTATATTTCTCTTAATATTGGGATTGGGATTAGAGTTTATATCATTTTCTATCCTGTATCAGGACACTTCTTTTATAATTTGACATATTATTAACTATCAATGTGCCATGAAGGATCTGATATCAGAAATCACAGTTGTTTAATGGACGTTGCAGTTTAACCCCTTCCTGAGCAGGTTATTTGGGGTGATCAGATCTCGGGGTTTCCATCTCTTTATCATTCCAGTGTTTGGTTTATTTCTATCATTTTATTGTAAATGATAATGGAAGTCGGATGACGGCAAATAAGCAGCGAGACCCTCTGTGCTAAGTGGTCAGGGGTGTCATGGTCTCATCCAGCATCAGAAGGGGGCGCTGTTTTTCTCTTTGCTATGAGGCCCCATAAATTCTTACAGAAACATTTGTGCTGCCGATCAGAGAGATTTACCATTCAGGAACATAATAAATCTGGGTGACAAGTCCTATGTGCGCTGTAATGGCAGCTGTACTGGTTGTCACCCAGCTTTCCCAGTCTCCTGAATGACAAGTCTGCCTAATTATACAGTGACCCTGCCCCTGCTGTTATACTGCTGCATTATTAGGTAGGTTTACCCTTCAGGGGTCTAGGCAAGTTGGGTAACAACCCTTATGGAGGCCGTCGTTCTCTCCCAGCTTTTCCAGAAACAGAAAAAAACAAAAACATAAGGCCTCGAGCCGCCCACAAATCGCGGCCGTGCACATGGCCACGGCCATTATTTTCTATGAGCCTGGACCGCAGAAGACGGCCGTAATAAGACATGCCCGTTCTTTCTGCGGTCCGGGCTCCTGGGCCATGTACGGACCGTGGAAACTATGGTTGTGTGCATGGCCCCATAGCAATGAATAGGGCCGCAATTCTCCCGTGGATTTTCAGGGGAACTGCGGCCGCAAAAGCACGTTCGTGTGCATGGGGCCTAAGGAAAGCAGAGAGAACGGGCAAGCCTTATTACGGCCTGTTCTGCGGTCTGGGCTCATTAAAAATAATGGCCGCGGCCATGTTCACGGCCCGCGATATGCGGGCGGCTCGCAGCTGTCACTCCGTGGCCGACCCGAAAATCGCGGCCGTGCACATGGCTACAGTCGTCTACATGAGGCCTAATATAAACATTGTACCAAAAACATGTAAAAAACAATGTAATGAGGATCCCGGGGTGTGATGTGATGGGGCAGATCAGAAGCGTGTAAGTGATTGTTGTAAAAGGCTGAGCCAACATAATGCTCCGTCTATTAAATAATTAGGACATTGCCAGCGGGCAGGGAGTGGGCATGTAAGGGGCAGGTGCCACACAGGGATAACTCCTTGGCAGAACGCCACTTATTAGGGATAATTGTAAAGTACAGAAGCCAAAACAAATAAGACTGGATAATATCTGTGTACAATCCTAATATATATATATAATGTACCGGCCGCTGGAGTCACATATTATATCTATCTATCTATCTATCTATCTATCTATCTATCTATCTATCTATCTATCTATCTATCTATCTATCTATCTGTCTGTCTGTCTATCTATCTATCTATCTATCTATCTATCTATCTATTCATCTATCTATCTATCAATTCAATTCAAAGAAGCTTTATTGGCAGGACCAAATACATATTAGCATTGCCAAAGCAAGTAAGAAGTAAGGGAATGAGGGATAGGGACTGAGGGATAGGGACACATCTAGGGTCGGGGTTATACAAGTCCATGGCATATCATGTCTCTCTCAGTCTATGGCATGCAGTGACATATTGTGCCGCTGTGCCCACTGTGGTTTCCTCTTCACCCAGCAGGATGTAGAGTTTCTCTTCCTCTTCCATGGAGCTGAAGTCCGGTAAGAGATCAGAGAGTCTCCTGAAGTGAGTGTCCCTCACTGCTGAGTATTTGAACCAGTGCAGCAGGAAGTGGGCCTCATCCTCCACGGCCTCCTGGTGGCACTGTTGGCACAGTCGGCTCTCCCTGGGCTTGTACGTCTGTCTGTGGCGATCGGATTCGATGAGCAGGTTGTGGGCGCTCAGTCTGTAGCGGCTCAGGATCTGTCTGTCTCTGGGGTTTGGCAGTTTCTCCAGATATGGCGCCAGTTTATATTCTCGCTGTAGACTCCGGTATATTGTCAGTTTCTGGGATGTATTTATGTCGTTCCTCCAGTCACTGATATACTCCTCTTGGCCTTTGTTTATTGTCTCCTTGATTTCGGCTTTTGTGAGGCCGCGCTGAGTGACATTTTCTTCAGGCCGGGTCAGGGTGAGATGTTCTGGGGGGCCTGGTTTACCTGCGACCCCTTGGTGTAGCAAGGCTTTATGGTGATAGGAACTTTGCCTGCTGCTGTGTAGATGGGCCCAGAATGATAGCGCCCTCTTCTGGATTGTGAGGTGTAGTGGGAATCTGCCCAGTTCTGCCCGACAGGCACTATTTGTGGTGCTCCGATGGACTTGGAGAAGGTGTTTACAGAATTCTAGGTGGAAAATTTCTGTTGGGCTGGAATCCCACCTTGACCAGTTTGGGTATGTGTCCGGACCCCAGACTTCACTGGCATACAGGAGGATTGGGGAGATGATGGAGTCAAAGATTTTCAGCCAGACCGTTACTGGTGGTTTGAGGTGATAGAGTTTTCTTCTGATGGCATAAAAGGTTTTGCACGCCTTGTCTTTCAGAATCTCGATGGCTTGTTTAAAGCTTCCTGATTGGTTGATTTCTAGGCCCAGGTAGGTATACCTGTCTGTCGCTGTGAGTGTGGCGTTATTTAGTGTGAAGGTCGGGTTCCTGGGGGACTTTGAGTTTCTCTTCTGGAACACCATGATGTTGGTTTTCTTTGCATTGATGGGTAGTGCCCACGTGGAGCTGAATTTTTCAAGGATTTGCAGGTTGTCTTGGAGACCTTTCTCGGTTGGCGATAGCAACAGAAGGTCATCTGCATACAACAGAAATGTCACCTGGGTGTCATGGAGGGTGAGACCTGGTGCTGAGGAGGATTCCAGAGCTGTGGCCAGTTCATTGATGTAGATGTTGAAGAGCGTTGGGCTGAGGCTGCAGCCCTGTCTGACTCCTCGGCTCTGCTGGAAATCAGCCGTTCTTCTCCCGTTCACCTTCACGCTGCATCTGTTCTCTGTGTAGGAGCTTCTGATGACGTCATAGGTTTTACCTCCTATTCCGCTCTCCAGCAGTTTCAGGAATAGGCCCGGGTGCCACACTGAGTCGAAGGCCTTCTTAAAGAGGCTCTGTCACCAGATTTTGCAACCCCTATCTGCTATTGCAGCAGATAGGCGCTGCAATGTAGATTACAGTAACGTTTTTATTTTAAAAAAACGAGCATTTTTGGCCAAGTTATGACCATTTTTGTAGTTATGCAAATGAGGCTTGCAAAAGTCCAAGTGGGTGTGTTTAAAAGTAAAAGTCCAAGTGGGCGTGTATTATGTGCGTACATCGGGGCGTTTTTAATACTTTCACTAGCTGGGCGCTCTGATGAGAAGTAACATCCTCTTCTCTTCAGAACGCCCAGCTTGTGACAGTGCAGATCTGTGACGTCACTCACAGGTCCTGCATCGTGACGGCCACATCGGCAGCAGAGGCTACAGTTGATTCTGCAGCAGCATCAGCGTTTGCAGGTAAGTCGATCTTACCTGCAAACGCTGATGCTGCTGCAGAATCAACTGTAGCCTCTGCTGCCGATGTGGCCGTCACGATGCAGGACCTGTGAGTGACGTCACAGATCTGCACTGTCACAAGCTGGGCGTTCTGAAGAGAAGAGGATGTTACTTCTCTTCACAGCGCCCAGCTAGTAAAAGTATTAAAAACGCCCCGATGTACGCACATAATACACGCCCACTTGGACTTTTACTTTTAAACACACCCACTTGGACTTTTGCAAGCCTCATTTGCATAATTACAAAAATGGTCATAACTTGGCCAAAAATGCTCGTTTTTTTAAAATAAAAACGTTACTGTAATCTACATTGCAGCGCCTATCTGCTGCAATAGCAGATAGGGGTTGCAAAATCTGGTGACAGAGCCTCTTTAAAGTCCACAAAACAGGCGTAAATCTTCCCATGCTTTGTATTGTGGACGTGGCCCTTGATGAGGCTGCGCAGGGTGTAGATGTGGTCAGTGGTGCGGTGGTTTGGCATGAACCCAGCTTGGCTTTGGTGGAGGACATTGTGCTGGGTGAGGAAGCTGAGGATTCTCTTATTCAGGATGGTGTTGAACAGTTTCCCCAGGTTGCTGCTGACACATATCACTCGGTAGTTGGCTGGGTCGTACCTGTCCCCACTCTTGTGGATTGGTGTTATAAGGCCTTGGTTCCAGATTTGAGGGAAGTAGCCGGCATTCAGCACCATATTAAATAGTTTTACTATTGCGGCCTGTATTTCTGGCGAGCTGTGTTTTATAATTTCTGGTGAAATTCCGTCTAGGCCGCTGGATTTTTTACACCTTATGTCTGCGGTTCTCTCTGTTACTTCTTGCAGTGTTATTGGTGCGTCCAGGGGGTTTTGAGAATCTTTCAGTGTTTCCTCCATCGCCTTCAATTTTGATATTATTTGTTTTTGTTCTTGGCTTTGTTCTTCTTTCGGGATATCTTTGTAGAGGTCCTTGAAATATTGGAGCCAGATGTTGCCATTTTGAATATGAAGGTTGTTTTTCTTGCAATTTTTGCCCATGTGTTTCCATAATTCCCAGAACGAGTTGTCATGGAGGGCATCTTGGAGTTGGGTAAGTTTGATGGAGATGTGCCTTTGTTTTTTCTTTCGGAGGATGGTCTTGTATTGCCTCTGTATGTTGCTGTAGGCCTCCTTCAGACCGGTGTTGTTTGGGTCTCAGTGTTTCTTATTTGAGGCATTTCTTAGGGTTTTCCGTACTTCTTTGCACTCACGGTCAAACCAACCGTTAGGATGTATTTCTTGTGGCCTCTTGTAGTCACATCTTTTCAGGTCGGACTTCTCTGCCATGGTATAGAATATATTATTGAGGTAATTTAAGGCCTGATTTACCCCTCCTGGGCTGGTCTCATACAACTTGTTGTAGAGGTTGTGAAGCATCTCCTGCATTTCTAGTCTGTTGATTGTCTCTTTATATTTTATAGTTGACGTTTTGGACCATTTAAAAGATGGCGGCAGGTTGAAGAGGCCGGTTTGATGTGGTTTTTGTGAAGATGGTTTGTTTGTGGATTTGATGTATAGAAGTAATTGGTTGTGATCTGACAGGTGCGTTTGTGGAGTGACTATGAGTGCGCCAATGTTGGCAGGGTCCATGTCCGTGATGGCATAGTCTACTACAATGCTGCCTACATGGAAGTTTAGTGTATACCTTCCTAAAGAGTCTCCCTTGGTGCGGCCATTCAGTATGTGGAGACCTAAGCTTCGACATAGATTCAGTAGTTTTTTCCCGCTTTTGTTGACGGTGCTGTCATAGCTGTTTTTCTCTTTCTGTAGGGAGTTATGACAGTCGGCCTCTGCTCCAAAGATCAAGATGTTTCCATCATTGGTCAGGTAGTCTTTATCTCTCCCCGTTCTTGCATTGAGGAGTCCGTAGATGAGAATGCTGCCCAGGGTCTGGAAATGGGCGGCTTCCCTTTGTATAATCTCAAAGCTGTCTGGGTTGGAGTACGGGGACTCTGGCTGTGCGATGTACGTTGTGCAGAGGTATATGTCAGACTGAGAGGTGAGGATGGAGCTGCCTATTCTTATCCAGATGTGGCTGTCTCCTCGCTTCACGGCTTTGATCTGCTCATGGAGCTCCTCTTTGTACCAGACTAATATTCCTCCTGAACACCGGCCCTGCTTGATGTTTTTATTTTTCAGGGCGGGGACAGAGATTTCCCTGTATCCAGTGGGCACCAGGGACTCATTCTCTGTCCTAGTCCATGTTTCCAGGAGGATTTGTATATCAATATTTTTCAGTCTTTGGTTGAAGTCTGGGATCGTTAGTTTTGCATCCAAAGGCTGAGGCGTTGAGGCCTTGAATATTCCAGCTGCTAATTATAAAGGACGTCATTGTGTGTCCATATACCTTGTAATGAGCGGCACTGTGTAGGACGGGCTGGAGATGTGACTGCTGGATGTGTTGTAGATGTTCTCGTGTTGTACAGTCACATTAGTTTTCTACATAGAGTGCTGAGCAGGGTCTTTATCTCCTCCATGTCTCTGCTCTGCATGTCTCTGTGTGAGGCAGGGGGTTTCCTCCATGTCTCTGCTCTGCGTGTCTCTGTGTGAGGCAGGGGGTTACCTCCATGTCTCTGCTCTGCGTGTCTCTGTGTGAGGCAGGGGGTTTCCTCCATGTCTCTCCCCTGCATGTCTCTGTGTGAAGCAGGGGGTTTCCTCCATGGCTTTTGCCTCTGTTGGTCTGACCTTGGGTAAAGGGGTTTTTCTCCTGGGTGTAGTGAGGTGTGTGGGGTTTGAGGTCTTTTCATTGTTAGTGATGTCTATCTATCTATCTATCTATCTATCTATCTATCTATCTATCTATCTATCTATCTATCTATCTATCTATCTATCTATCTATCTATCTACAGTGGAGGAAATAAGTATTTGATCCCTTGCTGATTTTGTACGTTTGCCCACTGTCAAAGTCATGAACAGTCTAGAATTTTTAGGCTAGGTTAATTTTACCAATGAGAGATAGATTATATAAAAAAAAATAAAGAAAATCACATAGTCAAAATTATATATATTTATTTGCATTGTGCACAGAGAAATAAGTATTTGATCCCCTACCAACCATTAAGAGTTCAGCCTCCTCCAGATCAGTTACACGCTCCAAACCAACTTGGTGCCTGCATTATAGACAGCTCTTACATGGTCACCTGTATAAAAGACTCCTGTCCACAGACTCAATGAATCAGTCTGACTCTAACCTCTACAACATGGGCAAGATTAAAGAGCTTTCTAAGGATGTCAGGGACAAGATCATAGACCTGCACAAGGCTGGAATGGGCTACAAAACCATAAGTAAGACGCTGGGTGAGAAGGAGACAACTGTTGGTGCAATAGTAAGAAAATGTAAGACATACAAAATCTGATCTGGGGCTCCATGCAAAATCTCACCTCGTGGGGTATCCTTGATCCTGAGGAAGGTGAGAGCTCAGCCGAAAACTACACGGGGGGAACTTGTTAATGATCTCAAGGCAGCTGGGACCACAGTCACCAAGAAAACCATTGGTAACACATTACGCCGTAATTGATTAAAATCCTGCAGTGCCCGAAAGGTCCCCCTGCTCAAGAAGGCACATGTACAGGCCCGTCTGAAGTTTGCAAATGAACATCTGGATGATTCTGAGAGTGATTGGGAGAAGGTGCTGTGGTCAGATGAGACTAAAATTGAGCTCTTTGGCATTAACTCAACTCGCCGTGTTTGGAGGAAGAGAAATGCTGCCTATGACCCAAAGAACACCGTCCCCACTGTCAAGCAAGGAGGTGGAAAAATTATGTTTTGGGGGTGTTTCTCTGCTAAGGGCACAGGACTACTTCACCGCATCAATGGGAGAATGGATGGAGCCATGTACCGTCAAATCCTGAGTGACAACCTCCTTCCCTCCACCAGGACATTAAAAATGGCTCGTGGCTGGGTCTTCCAGCACGACAATGACCCGAAACATACAGCCAAGGCAACAAAGGAGTGGCTCAAAAAGAAGCACATTAAGGTCATGGAGTGGCCTAGCCAGTCTCCAGACCTTAATCCCATCGAAAACTTATGGAGGGAGCTGAAGATCCGAGTTGCCAAGCGACAGCCTCGAAATCTTAATGATTTACAGATGATCTGCAAAGAGGAGTGGGCCAAAATTCCATCTAACATGTGTGCAAACCTCACCATCAACTACTAAAAACGTCTGACTGCTGTGCTTGCCAAAAAGGGTTTTGCCACCAAGTATTAAGTCTTGTTTGCCAAAGGCATCAAATACTTATTTCTCTGTGCACAATGCAAATAAATATATATCATTTTAACAATGTAAAGTATAGAAAAAAAGGGGACCGATGCAAGGCGCTGCTAATATCAATAAGGATGTTTATTAACGATGGGAAAATGGTAGGCTACGCGTTTCGACGCAGGAATTGCGTCTTCATCAGGCCATGAACCTACGTTCACCGGCCCTTGGACCTTGGCAGCAGCTACAGATCGCATTTGGCTGGACACACCTTGGGTGTGTCTCCTGACTTCGCATCTCTATAGCAGTGTGCTCCCTGGAGATCGTTCCACACCCTCCAACAGTGTTATGCCTGGTCAGCATAACCCAACTAGGTGAGTGCAAATCACCCTAGCATCTATTGTTGTTTTTTGACCTCCGGATAATTGCACTATGTGGCGCCGTGTGTTTTTTCTTCTTTTCTAGTATTTTAACAATGTGATTTTCTTTTTTGTTTTTATATAATCTATCTCTCACTGGTAAAATTAACCTAGCCTAAAAATTCTAGACTGTTCATGTCTTTGACAGTGGGCAAACTTACAAAATAAGCAAGGGATCAAATACTTATTTCCTTCATTGTATCTATCCATCCATCCATCCATCCATCCATCCATCCATCTAGTGGCGTAACTACCGCTGTAGCAGCCGTAGCAGCTGCTACAGGGCCCGTGGCATGAGGGGGCCCGTGTCGCCCGCCGGCACGGGCCCCCACCATTGCCGCAGCCTCCGCTAGCAGCCGCTATGGCTGCTACAGCGGGACGCCACTGAATACTACGGCAGAGCAGGGAGGTATCTCCCCGCTCTGCCATTAACAAAATACATGTATCCCCTATCCACAGGATAGGGGATACATGTGTGATCGCTGGCACTGATAGGGAGAACGGGGGACTGAAAGTTCCCTGAAGTTCTCTATCACAAACCTCGGACTTCCGGGTTCTGTGTCGGCAGCTCCGTGGAAATGAATGGAGCGCCGGTCGCGCTTGTGCGCATGCGTGACCAGCGCTCCTTTCATTTTTATTGAGCTGCCGACACAGACACCGTAAGTCAGAGGTTAGTCATGGAGAACTTGGGGGGACTTTCAGTCCCCCGTTCTCCCTATCAATGCCAGCGATCGCACATGTATCCCCTATCCTGTGGATATGGGATGCATGTTATTTGTAGGACACAACAACACTGTAGGACACATTTTTTGTGGGGGGGTTGAGGACGCTGTATGGCGTTCCCTGCAGGGGGGGGGCACTGTATGGCGTTTCCTGCAGGGGGGGTGGCGCTGTATGGCTTTCCCTGCAGGGGGGGTGCTGTATGGCGTTCCTTGCAGGAGGGGCTGTATGGCGTTCTCTACAGTGGGGGCTGTATGGTGTCCTCTACAGTGGGGGCTGTATGGCGTTAGCGCCATACAGCCCCCTCTGTAGAGAACGCCACACACTCCCCCTGTAGATAACGCCACACAGTCCCCCCTGTAGATAACGCCACACAGTCCCCCTGTAGATAACGCCACACAGATAACGCCACACAGTCCCCCTGTAGATAACGTCACACAGACCCCCCTGTAGATAACGCCATACAGCCCTCTCCCTGTAGATAACGCCACACATCCCCCTGTACATAACGCCACACAGTCCCCCCTGTAGATAACGCCATACAGTCCCCCCTGTAGATAACGCCATAGAGTCCCTCCTGTAGATAACGCCATAGAGTCCCTCCTGTAGATAACGACACACAGTCCCCCCTGTAGATAACGCCACAGTTCCCCCTGTAGATAACGCCACACAGTCCCCCCTGTAGATAACGCCATACAGTCCCCCCTGTAGATAACGCCACACAGTCCAACCTGTAGATAACGCCACACAGTCCCCCCTGTAGATAACCCCACACAGTCCCCCCTGTAGATAACGCCACACAGCCCCCCCTGTAGATAACGCCACAGTCCCCCCTGTAGATAACACCACACAGTCCCCCCTGTAGATAACGCCACACAGTCCCCCCTGTAGATAACTCCACACAGTCCCCCCTGTAGAAAACGCCATACAGTCCCCCCTGTAGATAACGCCATACAGTCCCCACTGTAGATATCTACAAAGGGGGCTGTATGGCGTTATCTACAGGGGGGGCTGTATGGCGTTATCTACAGGGGGTCTGTATGGCGTTATCTACAGGGGGGGCTGTAAAAAAGGCACTATCTACAAGGCGGGGGGTTGTGTGACTCCCAGGGGAGGGGGGGCCCCAGTCAAAAGTTTGCTATGGGGCCCAGTCTTTCCTAGTTACGCCCCTGTATCTAACTATCTATCTATCTATCTATCTTATATCTCATATCTATCTATCTATCTATCTATCTATCTATCTATCTATCTATCTATCTATCTATCTATCTATCTATCTATCTATCTATCTATCTATCTATCTATCTATCTATCTATCTATCTATCTATCTATCTATCTATCTATCTAGCAGATATAAAAAAATGGCGACAGCACCCTGCAACACTAATGCCACCTAAACCACTAAATATAAATAGATATGCACTAAAGCTAAATCTACCTACAAATAGGGAGGTTCTTAGTGCACATTTTGATCAAAAAGTGTTAGCCCACCTGCCACGACAAGGCGACCTCTGTAAGGTGGGAACCTACGCTGCACATACACCCAGAACTGGGACTAAGCCTACATATATACCTGGGGATGGTAGGATCCAGCATTGAACTGATTAAAATCACCCAGGGCAGAATGGGAGGAGTGCAAGAACAACAAGTGGAGGCAGTCACTAACCCCACATATATGGATACCATAAACACAACAAAAATTGAACAGCACATCCAACTAAATGATACAAAATACGCAGGTGCAAGAACACCTATGACTGCAGATATACAGCAGATATAAAAAAATGGCGACAGCACCCTGCAACACTAATGCCACCTAAACCCCTAAATATAAATAGATATGCACTAAAGCTAAATCTACCTACAAATAGGGAGGTTCTTAGTGCACATTTTGATCAAAAAGTGTTAGCCCACCTGCCACGACAAGGCGACCTCTGTAAGGTGGGAACCTACGCTGCACATACACCCAGAACTGGGACTAAGCCTACATATATACCTGGGGATGGTAGGATCCAGCATTGAACTGATTAAAATCACCCAGGGCAGAGTGGGAGGAGTGCAAGAACAACAAGTCTATCTATCTATCTATCTATCTATCTATCTATCTATCTATCTATCTATCTATCTATCTATCTATCTATCTATCTATCTATCTATCTATCTATCTATCTATCTATCTATCTATCTATCTATCTATCTATCTATCTATCTGTCTATCTCATATCTATCTATCTATCTATCTATCTATCTATCTATCTATCTATCTATCTATCTATCTCTTTTCCCATTACATACTTTTATGGCTTATTGATTCGATTTATCACCAAAAAAATTGCCGCTCCAGTGTTGCTCCAGGCATTGGGAACCCAAACAAAACCTGTTTCCTTATCGCTCATTAACTCCCATCAACAAGATTGTTGGAGGTCCGGGTGGTCAGACCCCGCTGAGCAGTTTTATTTTATATCCTGTATAATCAATATGGTCTGTCATGGGAAAAATATCCTTGAAATGTCCCTGGAGGACCCATGACAATTTGATAATCCAAAACCAAAACCATGAAAAATCCAGTAATCTAGATTTTATAGGTGTTGAGAATATCAAAAAAGAAATAAAAATACCTCTGGCTGCCCAAACACATACAATGGCTGTCGGTCGATACCCCCATACACATTAGATAGTCGTCAGACTTTTTTATGTTATGTGTTTGGGAACCTTTAGGACATGTTCACACAGCTTTTTTTTTTGAGCATTACTTCCCATCCCAAGTAATGAAATCATAAATCTGATTCTCGGCATAGAAGTAATGACGGATAATATAGATGATATCAGTGGTGAGTAATGGAAGGCGAATTACCAATAAATCGTATTTTTGGAATTCATCTCTAACATGTATATTTTGAGTCTACATCAAATATGTAATCGGAGGTTCACTATATGGACAAAAATTGGGACCCAGCTCTTAATCATTGAATTCCGGTGTTTCCTTCAGTCCCTCAGGTGTATAAATCCAGAACCCGCCGTGCAGTCGCCATTACAGACATCTGTGATAGAATGGGTCATTGTAAAGACATCACTGAATCCCAGCGCGGTCCTGTAATAGGACGTCATCGATGTAACAAGTCAGTACGTGATATTTCTTCCCTCCTAGATATTCCACCATCAGCTGAGAGTGATATTATTGTAAAGTGGAAGCTTCTAGGAACCACAGCAACACAACCACGAAGTGCAGACCACGTAAAGTTACAGAGCCGGGCGCCGAGTGTTGAGGCGTATAGTGTATAAAAGTCGCCAACGCTCTGCTGACTCAATAACTGCAGAGTACGAAACCTCCTCTGGCATTAATATCTGCACAAGCACTGCGCCCCAGGAGCTTCATGGCACGGGGTCCGAGCAGCTACAAAGTCTAAAGTGTTTTACTTTATTTTAGCTTCTAAGTGAAATTCGCGGGAAAATCTGCAGCGGCTAATGCACACTGTTTTGGGTAGCAAATTCGCACCAGGATTTTCTGGATATGCGACGGGTGTGGATTTAGTCTAACACAGTCTATCAGTGTTGTCTGAAGTGTTCCCTTAAAGGGGCTGTCCAAGATTAGAAAAAGGGTCTGGATTTTTTCCAGATACGGCGCCCCTCTTGTCTAATGGTTTTATCCGGTAATACGTTCTTTTGGATGGGAATAAGCTGTAATACCAGACACAGCCCAGAAACAGCGCCACTTTTGTTCATGGTCTGTATCTAGTATTACACTTCAGTTCCATTTACTTTAATGGGAATGGGCTGTAATACCATATACCGCTTCTGGACAGGAGTTATAGGTTTAGGTTATAGTTCTGTGATAAGGAGAAAGATCTCCAAGTTATACAAGTGTATGCTGGATTTTTATGTTTGTAAAGAGTAAAACGCTAACATCTATATGTATAGTAGATGGGGATTACAGTTGTAATGGCCGCCGCTCCCACTGTTCCCCGTCGTCATATACTGACCTCTCCATGGCATCCTCTAGCTCTTGGTGGAGACCACGTTCCTGCCTCACTCTTTTCTAATTGCGGCATCCCATGCTGCTCTCTCCTTCTGTGTTTCATACACTACCTACTGCGTGCGCTTGCTGACTCCGCCGGTCTTTAGGGCCAGCGTGCACCTACTACTTAATTCTCCCAGGGTATAAAAGGAACCTCCCCCTGTCCACCATTGCTTGAGCAATTTGGATCCTCCTAGCTTGCTAGTGATATCTGATCAATTATTTGTTTTTCCTGTGTCTGACCTCAGCTTTTACCTTGACTCTCCTTGCCTGCTGCCTGTCCTGACCTTCCTAGTGACCCGTGGCGTACCTCTGCCGCCTGCCCTGACCTTTGGCTTTACCAACCGTGCTCGTCTGCCGGTCTATGCTATACCTAACCTGGCATTCGTCTGCTGTTCCTTTACCATAACGACGGCCATCGCTAAGGGTGACTTCTCTGGGATGTAGTGAATACCTGGGGTTCCCTTAGATTCCGCTATCTGGTTTAGCCCCATGTGACCCTTGATGACACAGTGGGTTCCCACCATCCTCTGTAGGCCCTATGACAGTCTCTCTATCCACAGGCCCCGTTACAACATTCAATAGATAAATGTTACAGATACATTATGAATTGGTTATTGTACTACTTTACTGTTACACTAGGCTCTATTGCCACATGCAGGGTCATTTTAACAACTTTGTGGGACCCGTGGCAAAGATTTAAAAGGCAAATCGGCCCACACCCAGAAGATGTTCATACCACCCCTGTTATCCCACAAAACAGCTCTCAAGGGTTTATGCAATTGTGACCCAAAATAGGCGTTTATGGGAGGGTCTGTGGGTGTTCCTGGGTGGATCGAGGTAGGGCTTAAAATTTCCCTGGAATGGTGATTCAAATTTTAGGAGATCTCCACCCAGGACAACAGGCTCAAAAGCTCCATGTAGTTCCTCAGACACCGGCATAGACCGCCCCCCAGAGTGCCTGCCACTGATCGCCCACCAGAGTGCTTGTTACAGATCCTTACCCAAGCGGCTCCCTTCAGATAAGTGTATACCGCAATCAGACAGTAGATACAGCGGTCAGATAACATCACATAGCCCCAACATACATATTACACACACTGCCCAGGTGAATAGTGCCATACAGCAGAGGCGTAGCTAGGTTCTCAAGCACCCGGGGCAAAGATTCAGTTTGGCGCCCCCCCCCTCAACCTCTTTCCCGATATCTCCTTCCCCCTCGCCGTGTTTGTTTTCTCTACCAATCAACGAGTCATTTCTTTTTATGTAACGCGAGCATAAAATTATTTGTACATTTCACAAGCAATATGGTTCTATACACAACACCAGAACCAAGCTCAGTACATATATACAACACCAGCACAAATACAGCTCAATTCAGTGCAACCCCTGCCGTACAGGTGTGTACGGCGTAAAACTACAGCTCCCAGCATGGCCAGAACAATGGTGAGGATATGCTGGGAGATGCTGTTTCACAAAAAATAAATCCTATCATAATCACACCACCATCATCTCGCTGCAGATCATACAGTGACTACAGTGCTGATTAGAGGCAGAGTGAACATTTACATTAGGTGACTCACCGGTGACGTCTCAGATTCTAGTTCTTTTTCTCCATCCGGTCCAGACCTCTATGATGACTTCTCCCGGTCACAGCCCATTTCTGCAGTTTGCCGCTCACATGTCTTCAGCTTCTCACTTTTCCAACATTTCTGCACCTATAAATAAATATAAAGTTATCATTATACCACACACTACACCCCTAAATATAATAGCGCCAAACACTGCACCTCTAATTATAATAGCACCATACACCGTGTCCCACACACACACTGTGCCCCCTGTAGATAGTGCCTGCCATAGAGCCCCCTGTAGATAGTGCCTGCCATAGAGCCCCCTGTAGATAGTGCCTGCCATAGAGCCCCCTGTAGATAGTGCCCCCATATAGACCACCCCTGTATATAGTGTCCCACAAATAACTCCCCCTATAGTGCTCTACAGATAGCCCACCCCTGTATATAGCCCCCTGTAGATATAGCCCACCCCTGTATATAGAGCTCTACAGATAGCCCAACCATGTATGTAGCCCCCCTGTAGATATAGCCCACCCCTGTATATAGTGCTCCGCATATAGTCCCCCCCTGTATATAGTGTTTCACAGATAGCCCACCCCTGTATATAGCCCCCCCCTTGTACATATAGTCCACCCCTGTATATAGTGCTCCACTAGATAGTCCACCCCTGTATATAGTGCTCCACAGATAGCCCACCCCTGTATATACTATATACAAGGGTGGGCTATCTGTGGAGCACTATATACAGTGGTTGACTATATGTACAAGGGGGCTATATACAGGGGTGGGCTTTCTGTGGAGCACTATTGGGGGAGCTATTTGTGGGATACTATATACAGGGGTGGGCTATATCTACAGGGGGACTATATACAGGGGTGGGCTATATCTACAGGGGGACCATATCTACAGGGAGACCATATCTACAGGGGGACCATATCTACAGGGCTGGGCTATACACAGGGCTGGGATATACACAGGGGGGCTATATCTACAGGGGTGGGCTATACACAGGGGAGCTATATCTACAGAGGGGGGCTATATACAGGGGTGGGCTATACACAGGGGGGCTATATCTACAGGGGTGGGCTATACACAGGGGGGCTATATACAGGGGTGGGCTATATACAGGGGTGGGCTATATACAGGGGGAATATATCTACAGGGCTGGGCTATATCTACAGGGCTGGGCTATATCTACAGGGGGGCTATATACTGGGCTGGGCTATCTATGGAGCACCATATACAGGGGTGGGCTATATCTACAGGGGGCTATATACTATATAGCCCACCCCTGTATATGGTGCTCTATAGACAGCCCACTCCAGTATATAGCCCCCCTGTAGATATAGTCCCCCTGTATATAGCCCAGCCCTGTAGATATAGTCCCCCTGTATATAGCCCACCCCCTGTAGATATAGTCCCCCTGTATATAGCCCAGCCCTGTAGATATAGTCCCCCTGTATATAGCCCAGCCCTGTAGATATAGTCCCCCTGTATATAGCCCAGCCCTGTAGATATTGTCCCCCTGTATATAGCCCAGCCCTGTAGATATAGTACCCCTGTAGATAGACACCCCCCGTAGATAAAGTCCCCTGTGTAGACAAAGTCCCCCCCCCACAGATACAGCCACACTTCTATTACAATTAAAAAAAAAAAAAAAACATTTCAAACTCACCTTATTCCCGCTCCCACGCCGTCCGGCAGCCATGGAGATCTGCTCTCTCCTGCACAGGTCTCCAGGGGGTTGAACGCAGCGTTTATGAAAGGCGCTGATTGGCTGGGCAGGATGACTTTCCCTGTCAGTCAGTCAGCGCCTTTCATCGACGGAAGCGTCACTGGTACAAAAGGACACCAGTTTTCCACCCGTATTTATGGGCACGTTTTCGCTTCAAAATTGCACTAATCGGCAGCCCCTTCTCTCTAGCAGTGCAGGGTAGAGAGAAGGGGCAGCCCTTTCCATAGTAAAAGTAAAAGAAATTCATACTTACCCGGCCGTTGTCTTGGTGACACGTCCCTCTTTCGACATGCAGCCCGACCTCCCTGGATGACGCGGCAGACCATGTGACCGCTGCAGCCTGTAATTGGCTTGTGATTGGCTGCAGCGGTCACATGAGCTGAATCGTCATCCCGGGAGGCCGGACTGCAGGAAGAAGCAGGGAGTTCTGGGTAAGTATGACCGTCTATTTTTTTTACAGGTTGATCTATATTGGGATCGGAAGTCACTGTCCAGGGTGCTGAAACAGTTACTGCCGAATGTTTAACTCTTTCAGCACTCTGGACAGTGACTATCCCCTGACGTCACCTGACGTCACACGTAATTACGGAAGCCCCATAGACTTCTATGGGCCTGCCCGTGCCGTTATTACGGCCTGAAATAGGACATGTTCTATATTTTTCAATGGCCCGGGCACCTTCCCGTACGCATACCCGTGGCCAATAGAAGTCTATGGGCCCGTAATTATGGGCCGTAATTACGGGCCATAATTGAAGGCTTTTTTATGTCCGTGTGCCTATGGGAAAATATTGAAATTCAACATCAGGAAGAATGGCAGCCGGTAGAACCAAGTGACTATGGGGATTCCAGGAGAGCTAGAAGCTCCATACATATAAATAACATATCTATATATAGCAGGTGGGTATTACCCCTAGGTAGTCACTCAGGTTATTTTTCAGATCACAACTGGATATCTGCTTTTACCATATTGATCTAGAATGAGATGCGGTGAAACCAAACCTTTTTCTATTGATTACATGAATCCTTACATATGATAAAGGGCTTTTCAGACCTTCATATTACAGCTCCATGTGGGGTCAGACGCCGATCAGCCAGAACATTAAAACCACCTGCCGAATATTGTGTAATTCCTCTCATACTGCCAAAGCATGTCATGCATGGACACCAAAAATACATCTGAAGGCGTCCTGTAGTATCTGGCAGCAAGACGTAAGATACACTATATGGACAAAAGTATTGGGACACACCTCTTATTAATTAAATTCAAATCGGTCCCATTGCTACAAGTGTATAAAATCCAGCACTCGCCATGGAGTCGTCTTTACAGACATTTGTGATAGAACGGGTCGTTGTAAAGAGATCACTGAATCCCAGCGCGGTCCCGCAATAGGACGTCAGCGATGTAACAAGTCAGTTCATGAAATTTCATCCGTCCAAGTTATTCCACCATCACCTGTGAGTGATATTATTGTAAAGTGGAAGCTTATAGGAACCACAGCAAATCAGCCACGAAGTGGGGACCACGTAATGTTACAGAGCCGAGGGCTGAGGCACATAGTGCATGAAAGTCACCAACGCTCTGCTGACTCAATAACTGCAGAGCTCCAAACCTCCTCTGGCATTAATATCCACACAAAAACTGCCCCGGGAGCTTCATGGCACGGGGGCCGAGCAGCTGCATGCCAGTCTTACATCACCAAGCACAACACCAAGCGTCAGATGGAGTGGTGTAAAGCCGCCGCCACTGGACTCTGGAGAAGAGGAAACCTGTTCTGTGGAGTGATGGATCACGATTCTCTATCTGGAGTCTGATGGACGAGTCTGGGTTTGGTTAATGCCAGGAGAACGTTACCCGCCTGACCGCATTGTGCCAGCTGTAATGTTTGGTGGAGGAGGATAATGATATAGGGTTGTTTTTCAGGTGTCGGCCTCTTCGTTCCTGTGAAGCGAAATCTTAATCCTTCAGCACACAAGACATTTATGACAATTGTAGCTTCCAACTTTGTTGGAAAAGATTATTAAAGAGAAGGCTTAAGGCCCCAGGCATTTTGCATCTACAGGCTCCTATGTCCCATACAAATTTACTTCTTTTTTTTCTGCAGAGTTTACTAAAGGAACCTTCTATAGACTGTAACCCTGGGTGGTCCGCTAATTTATTGCAGACCCAAATCAGGCCACTTTAAAAGCCCCTTTAAATTGTACCTCTAGTTATACTGACTCATGTACTGACTGTAGGTGACCGTGGGTAGTTTAAGCAGCTGGATATCCAGGGGATACATTTACAAAGGGGGCTGTTTTGTTGAATTACCCTTAAAGGGGTTGTCCACTACCAGACAGATTATCCAATGGATAGGTCATCAGTATATGATCTGTGGGGGTCTGACACCCAGACCCCGCACCGATCAGCTGCTACGGCTGCCTGCGGGCATCGGACGTCCATGCCGGAAGCAGATGGCTCCGGTCACGAAATAGCGGCAGATTCAAGTGAATAGGAGCAGAGCTGCAGCTCGGCCACTATGCAATGTATGGAGCCAACTGCTTCCAGCCCCATACATTGCATACTGTGCAATGACATCTGATGCCTGCATGCAGCCGGAGCAGCTGATCGGTCTGGGGCCCGGGTGTCAGACCCCCACAGATCATATACTGATGACCGGTAGTGGACAACCCCTTTAATGTGATTAAATTCTAGCTGCCTAAAGTCACCACTAGAGGGAGCATATTTTGCACTTATTTATTTGGAGGTGTATACATTTGTATATGGTAAGACCCTAGTGGTGGCTGAAGAATTGCATTATTGACCTCTAGAACTATATGTATGGAGCTCTGTATCAAAAAAAACAAAGCTGCATCCTCTATAAAAATATTTTATTTAATAATTCTTTATAGAAGTTTGATGCCCTAAAAATTAAATGTTTAAAGCTAAAACTAGAACTAATAAATATTAGGATTATAATAAATATGCGGATATTTTGAGTTTAAAGGCTATGTACACCTTTACCACTATTTTTTGTACTGTCCCAAAGCATCTAAAATGTAAAATTAAGCAACTTTGCAAATAGTCCTGATTAAGAATGTCGTTTTATGTCAGGCCTGTGTCTCCATGGTAACAGACTACAAGTAAACACTATGTAGTCTGATCTTGCAGCTATGCTATCTAACATCTGTCCCCAACCTATTGCTAACCTACCACAGGTAACTTTTTTTTATTCATTACGGGGGAAAAAAGGGCAAGCTGTCTCTATAGGACCACCTATAGGTACCTTCCCAGAGCTGCTTTAAAGGAATCTCACTCAATTGTGCTGTCTACAATAGGGTGACTCTAGTTTGGCTATTAACCCAAATCTTGTTTCAAGTCTCTAGAAACTTTCGGGCATTAGGTTACAGAATAGTCACCTATAGGTGGCACTAGACAGACAGTTTTCCTCCTTCTGGAGTACCGTCATTTTGTATACATTTTCCCAGGTAACATTGCCTTTAAGGGCGGGTTCACACATGGCGGAATTCCACTTAAATTCCGCTGCGGACACTCCGCAGCGTTAATCCGCAGCGGAGCCGTTTCTCCATTGACTTTCACTTTAATTTAGCAGTGTTCGTTTACACGATGCGTACAATTCCGCTGCGGAGCATAGGCTGCGGAGCGGAATTTGGTGTCCGCAGCATGCTCTGTCTGTTGCGGAGCAGTGGCGGACTCATGGCGGAATTTCTCCATTGACTTCAATGGAGATTCTAAGTTCCGCAATGAAGTCCGCAGCTGTCATGCACATGTCATGTGTGCTGCGGATGCGTCTTGCTTTTTTAACTTGACATTTCTTCATTCTGGCTGGACCTAGGTATTTCTAGGTCTACAGCCAGACTGAGGAAGTCAATGGGGCTCCCGTAATGACGGGAGCGTTGCTAGGAGACGTCTGTAAATAGTCACTGTCCAGGGTGCTGAAAGAGTTAAGCGATCGGCAGTAACTGTTTCTGCACCCGGGACAGTGACTACCGATCCCAATATACATGTATCTGTAAAAAAACATATAAGTTCATACTTACCGAGAACTCCCTTCGTCTGTCTCCAGTCCGGCCTCCCAGGATGACGTTTCAGTGTAAGTGACGGCTGCAGCCAATCACAGGCCAAGCACAGGCTGCAGCGGTCACATGGACTGGCGCGTCATCCAGGGAGGTCGGGCTGGATGCCGAAAGAGGGACGCGTCACCAAGACAACGGCCGGTAAGTATGAAAATCGTTTCCTTTCACTAGGGAAAGTGCTGTCCCTTCTCTCTATCCTGCACTGATAGGGAGAAGGGAAGCACTTTTCCCGCAGTCTGCAGCAGCTAGTCCGCATCAATGTACTGCACATTTTGTGCAGATCCGCTGCAGAATCTGCAACGCAGATTCTGTGCGGCATCGATGCGGACAGTTGCGGAGGAATTCCGCCATGTGTGGTCATGCCCTAAGACTCCCTGCCAGCAAGTAGAATCAGTACTTTCCAAGAGAAAAAAAAGGAGAAGACTCAAAGTTATGTTTATAAATTGTAATTTATTTCCTACCATTATTACCCTATAATTATTAATATAATATTACTAGGATTATATTACTGCTATCATTATTACCCTAACACTATGAGATCCCTATTCCTAAAGCTGTTGATCCAGAAGAAGGCGAAAACCCTGGACACATTCGGCCAATTTATGCCACAAGGGGAAAATTCCTTCTTGATCCCGGGAAAAGGCGATCAGTTCGAGAACCCTGGATCAAACTCGCTGCTAAATATTATAGTTTACTTTATTTTATAGTTAATTTACCTAAATATGTTATTATTATATTAATTTGTTATTATTAGATTATTATTATTATTATTATTATTATTATTGTGATATTTCTATTGCACATTTTTAATAAGACTATACTATAATTATTTTTTTAATGAGTTTATTCTATTTTTTATATTATCTTATTACTACTATATAACTACTAATATTACTAACATTTTTATTGTTATTTTCTTATTTATATTTATTTTATCCCTATTCCTAAAGCTGTTGATCCAGAAGAAGGCGAAAAACCCTGGACAATTTGAGCCAATTCATGTCACAGGGGGAAAATTCCTTCTTGACCCCGGGAAAAGGCGATCAGTCCGAGAACCCTGGATCAAAGCTGCTAATTCCTATTACAGTTTACTAATTATTATAGGTAATTAACCTAAATTATAATGAAATTACATTTAATTCTTATATTGTTAGTATTACTTTGGTGTTGTTAATAATAATATAATGATACTACTATTGCTATCACTAATATCTAAGTCCCTATTCCTAAAGCTGTTGATCCAGAAGAAGGCGAAATCCCTGGGCACATTCAGCCAATTCGTGTCACAGGGGGAAAATTCCTTCTTGACCCCGGGAAAATGCGATCAGTCCGAGAACCCTGGATCAAAGCTGCTGCTATTATTATATAATTATTTTTGTTATTACTCTCTTATTATTATACTATTTCTAATATTACTGCACTCTTGCTACCAATATTAATATGACTGACCTTTTTAATCTAACAATTATTAATATTATTATTGTCATATTATTAATATTACTGTCGTTGCTGTTGATGTAATAACAGTTAAGATGTTTCCATACAAGTCTTCATCTTCTCATTGGTCTGAGGAGGATGGTCCAGATGATGTTCCTCTTCCCTCTGATGTTCTTCATCATATCACGGAGGAAGGAATGCTGGCGGTTTTTCTTTCTTCTTCCTGTCTGACACTGAATTCTTCTCATCGCCATGCTGACTTCTTCCTTGGTTTCTTCTTGCTCTTTAACCGTTTTCTCTACCTCCTCCTCCTCTTTCTCTTCAACCACACTCTCTTCTTCCTCATCCTCGTTGTCTGATTTCTCATCAACCTCCATGTCTTCCACTTCATTGTCTTCCTCCTCCTTGTCTTCCTCCTCCTTGTCTTCCTCCTCCTTGTCTTCCTCCTCATGGTCTTCGTGCACTTGCTCCTCCTTGCGCTCTTCTGCCTCTCCTTCCTCCTTCTTGACCTCCTCTTCCTTCAGATCCTCACACAGATGGCTTGATGTAGGTTTGGGCTCTTCTTCATCCCACGGCCATGGCAGATATTTCCTCTGAGCTTCGCGGTTCGTTGGCATGAGGCGCTAAGAAGATAAAATATTCAGTCAATTGTCTATTGAAACGTTCCAATAACATTTTTCCATCTATAGAAAGAATATGGACAAATCTGTTATAGAGAGAACATAATAACCAGTATGATCACTGACCTCCATCTTGAAGATTGGGGATGGTAAGAATTTCGTGCAGTAGATGAGGCGCTGTAGATCTCTCTCCTCCGTGGTGCTGGGGTAAGCTGAAGAGAGAAAACAACCAGATAATGGGATCAGTCATAACATAACATAACAAAAATATTCCTTTAATCTGTCATCAATGGGACATGAAAGGTGCTTTATTTTAAAATATTCTGGATTATTGGACGGGCATAGAAAAGTATAGAAATCTTAGTTTCAATCTTCAATTTCCTTACTGGTTCTCTCTCTTCAGTCTTCCACATTATAGTACAGTTTTGTGCTAAATTACCAAATTTTCGGGATTATCAGATACAAAGGAATTTTACTGTATTTTGAGATCATCTATCAATCACTTTCTTGTGGTAAAGTCTAATTATTAAAAAAAACTCACTTATGAAGGGTCCAAGTCCAAAAGCGGATTCCTGCTGCCGATAGATGTCCTAAAGAGAAGAGAATCCAGTAAGTGACCTCTTATCCCTCCTCAGGAATGGACAGTAGGACAAGTAGTCAGTTTTACAAATGAGCAGCCGGTGATTTGTGGAATTGTTACCTGTCCGGGGCTCTTACTCAATAAGCCGCTACTTGTCTGAGTGGACAGCCGGCCACATGGACCTCTCCTGCTGGATCCAAGTCTCCTGCTACATGTCCATCGCAGGGAAGGAAAAAACAGGACAATGAAGCCACTGACCTCCAGAGATCTGCTGCCCGCTGCCATCCTGTACCCGTCCTGAACTGTAGAATGCAAATCACAATCTGAAACACAAAAAAGAGATGTATTCCCCGATCTGATAAAGACCCAAAATCCTGCAACTTTCCATACGTATTAATAGTGAATGTCCAAAAATATATATATTTTTTTAAATCTAAAAAGATCCAAAATTCTGAGTTGAATAATTAACTGTTCGGGACGCCAATTGCATACGGTACCTTCAAGTTTGTGGCCTGTGATTGGTGCCTCAGGTCACATGATCTATAACCCATAAGGAATAACAGTGCACAAGTACAGACCATGCAGAGCCATAATCTGGGCAGTGCAGCGCTTGGCGGTCCTATAGCTCCCATAGATCTTGTATGAGGTGTCAGTGTGCGGCTGTATCTCTTCTTACAATCTGTGATACTGTCTGCTGAGCTGTGTATCTAATCCTATCATGTTTGATACTTCCTTCTGAGCCACTGTATCTACTCCTATCATGTGTGATACTGTCTGCTGAGCTGTGTATCTAATCCAATCATGTGTGATACTGTCTGCTGAGCCACTGTATCTAATCCTATCATGTGTGATACTGTCTGCTCAGCCACTGTATCTAATCCTATCATGTGTGATACTGTCTGCTGAGCCACTGTATCTAATCCTATCATGTGTGATACTGTCTGCTGGGCCCTATCTCTAATCCTACCATGTGTGATACTGTCTGCTGAGTCATTGTATCTAATCCTATCATGTGAGATACTGTCTGCTGAGTCATTGTATCTAATCCTATCATGTGTGATACTGTCTGCTGAGTCATTGTATCTAATCCTATCATGTGTGATACTGTCTGCTGAGTCATTGTATCTAATCCTATCATGTGTGATACTGTCTGATTTATCCCTCACAAAGGCGTCAGAGTGTGGAGCAGGATGAAGACCATGACAATGTCCCCGACAGGAGACGAAGACGTGGTCAAGTTCCACCGCGCCGTAGGTTGCAGCAAGAAGGAGCGGACAGAAGCCGGTCCCCATTACGACCTGAGCCAATAGAACAGTCTGAAACGACAAGTGGCCATCGTATTAATAGTGAGACCGAGCTCAGAATTCCTGGAGAATTCCAGCCTGGGTCTACTCCATCAGCTACTCAGGAGAGATCCGAAAGGCTGGAGGAACCAACACAAGACCCCAGCACCAGTGAGCCGCTACCAAACCTGCAGCCGTCCAGAGAAGGAATCAGATCTCCTCAGCAAACATCTAACAGGCTGGTGGAGCCAACACCAAGCACCAGTCAGCTGCTTCCCAACCAACAGTCGACAACAGAGACCACAGACAGCAGACCTGTGCAGAGAAGACAACGTCGGCGAGGCAGGAGAGGCAGGCAGATTGATAGACTCCCATCTCGAACCTTTACTGAAAATGAAGACATCCAGTCCTGCACTATATGCCTAGAGGACTATGAGATTGGAGAGCAAGTCACCGTTCTGCCATGTTCTCACATATTCCATCTGCCTTGTATTGCACATTGGATCCCGACAAATCCACGCTGTCCCTTGTGCCGCGTCCATGCCTTTCAAAGAAAGAGGAGGAGAGAAGTACCAACAGCTGTGGTACAGAAGAAACACCAGCAGTACAGGTATGATCACTGACATCTATAGTATTTTTGTGAAATCATGGCTGGAGCTTCGGCACCAGTATATTGCTGAGTGATTATCGTCTGGTCTGATTATTTTTTGTTTTGTCTACAGTACCACCTAGTCTTCTTCATCATCTTCACCTTGGACGCCAGAATCTCAATCTGCACAGAGAGCTAATGATAAAAGATCCCTGATGCCGTTTTCCAGAATCCATTTATGTGATACTGGAATTTCCCTTCGGGGATTAATAAAGTTATCTTATCTTATTTTATGCCTGGGACTCCCTTCTATCTTGGATATTTCATATTCCATCTCGGTTGGATTGGCGTTTCGACTACTACTACGTTTTGGCCTAAGACTTACATTACGCCTTAAAACTGGTGAGAATGGTGGCGTTCCCATGTTTACATAGGAGCAATGTAGGCCCCAAGATTACAATATTTAGGGTGATTGATATAAATTGTAAAAATAAAAAGCACAGAAAAGTTACTCTTTTTTTAGGGTATGTTCACAAAAGAAGTGCAAGTCACTTCTTGGGCCGCTTTTGGAGCCGTTTTTCCTAGACAATATTGAAAACAGCTCCAAAAACGGCCGTAAAAAACGCTGAAAACCTTGAAAACAGCTCTGTATTTTCAGATATTTTTGAGTTTGCGTGTGAACATACCCTAATTTCCATCAATGTACAAATGAATAGAAATTAATTACTAACATATACACCATCCAGACATAACATTAAAACCACCTGCCTTGTGTAGTCCTCCTCGTGCTGCCATAATAGCTCTGACCCGTTGGGAAATGGATTTCAGAAGATCTTTAACCCCTTAGTGACCACTAATACGCCTTTTTACGTCGGTCACTAATGGGCTTTAGGCTAGGCTGACGCCTTTTCACGTCAGCCTAGTCTAAGTCCTGCACGGGTCTCCCGTGCAGGCAGGAGCCGGGGCTCTGCTGTCTGATGACAGCTGAGCTCCTGCTCCAACGCCCGCGATCGAAGTTTACTTCGATCGCGGCCGTTTAACCCGTTAAATGCCGCCGTCAATAGCGACCGCGGCATTTAACTTTGTTTACAGAGGGAGTACGCTCCCTCTGTCACCCATCGGCGGCCCGCGAATGAAATCGCGGGTCTCCGATGGGGTGTCATGGCAGCCGGGGGCCTGATAAAAGCCCCCAGGTCTGCCCTGGACATATGCCTGTTAGGACGCGCCGGAGGCACGTCCTAACAGATTGCCTGTCAGATTTACACTGACAGGCAATAATGCTCTGGTATACGAAGTATACCAGAGCATTATAGCAGCGATCGGAATATCGCACAGTAAAGTCCCCTAGTGGGACTAATAAAATAAGTCATCAAAGTGAAATAAAGATTATTAATAAAAAGTACAGTAAAAAAATAAATAAAATCATTTTTTTCCATAAAAAGTGGTTTTATTTAGTAAAAGTGTAAAAAAAAAAAAAAAGTACACATATGTGGTATCGCCGCGACCGTAATGACTCCATTAATAATGTAAATATGTAATTTAAACCGCAAAGTGAACAGCGTAAAAAAAAAAACGCAAAAAACCATGGCGAAATTGCATTTTTTTTCCATTGCCCCCCAAAAAAGTCATAATAAAAATGAATCAATAAGTCCCATGCACCCCAAAACAGTACCATTCAAAACTACGTCTTGTCCTGCAGAAAACAAGCCCAAAAAATCACTACATTGATGGAAAAATAAAAAAATTACGGCTCTTGGAAAGCGACGATGCAAAAGCAAATAATTTTAGTTCAAAAGTGTTTTTATTGTGCAAAAGTCGTAAAACATAAAAAAACCTCTACATATGTGGTATCGCCGTAATCGTACCGACCCATAGAATAAAGGTAACAAGTTATTTACGTCGCACAGTGAACGGCGTCAATTTAAAAACGCATAGAACAATGGCGGAATTTCAGTTTTTTTTTATAATCCCCCCCAAAAGGGTTAATAAAAGTTAATATAAAAATTATATCTACCCAAAAATGGTGCTATTAAAAAGCACAACTAATCCCGCAAAAAACAAGTCCTCAAACAGCTATGTAGACGAAAAAATAAAAACGTTATAGCTCTTTGAATGCGACTATAGAAAAACGAATAAAATAGCTTGGTCATTAGGGCCTAAAATGGGCTGGTCACTAAGGGGTTAAAAGTGTCCTGTGGTATCTGGCACCAAGACGTTAGCAGATCCTTTAACCCCTTCCTGCTCCTTGACGTTCTATTCCATCATGTTACTGCAACAGGAGGCCTAACAATGGCCTCCGGGTTTGTCATCTACGGAAGCCTAGTTTGTCCTGCCTTAGGTTTGCTGTCAGTGAGTAACTGACAGCACTTTTACACTGGACTACGCATGTAGTGCAGTGTATTAGAATAGCGATCAGGGATTCCTGACTTCAAGTCACCTAGTGAGACAAAAAAAAAAACAGTTGTATAAAAAAACTTTTTTCAATATTAAATCCTTTATTTAAAAAAACAAATTGTTAATTAATAACTATTTTGTGTGGTATAAACATATGCCTTACACCACATTTTCTGTAATTTTTTCTGTTTTTCACTGAATGTATTAACCAAATTTTACCACTAACATAAAGTTCAATGTGTCACCAGAAAACAGTCTCAGAATCACTTGGATAAATAAAGGCATTCCAAAGTTATTACCACATAAAGTGACACATGTCAGAATAGACAAATGGGCTCTGATCCTTAAGGCCCAACCTAGGCTTCGTCATTAAGGGGTTAAGTCCTGTAAGTTGTGAGTAGGGGTCTCTATGGATTGGATTTGTTTTTCCAGCACATCTCACAGATGATCGATTGAATTAAGAATATGGAGGCCAGGTCAACACCTTGAACTCTTTGTCATGTTCCTCACATCAGTCCTGAACGATTTTTGCAGTGTGGCGGGGGCATTATCCTGCTGTAAGACAGCACTGGCATTAGAGAATACCTTTACCATGAAGAGGTGGATTTGTCTGTAGCAATGTTTAGATAGGTGGTCTGTGTCAAAAAACAGTATGGGAATACCAAAATAACCACCTTAAGTTCCCCATAGAAAATGGTGCCATAATCTGTCAAATCAGATTAAATTCTAGTGTTGGGTCCCAGTGACTCCAACTGAGGGGCTTGCATTTAAAAAAAAAAAAACATTATTCGTTTTTAGCATTGGATAAAGCAAAGGAGAAACAACAGGAACCTCTCAGAGGAACCTCTCAGAGAGCGGCGCTGTGCTCCGTATACTGCAGGAGCAGTAGTACAGCGAGTACATAGAGTACAGCGGGGCCGATCACATGACGAAGAGTCGTGTCGTCACCAAAGAAGACTGTACAACTAGACTTCCGGTTCCTCATCAGCGCTATAAAAATCTATGAAAATCTCAGAAACAGCACCAAGGGGGACGGGAATGTATATTAGCGAGTTTACTCACATGTAGCATCTATGGCCGCGGGCCGTCGGTTCCACTCACCTCCTGACGCCCACAGCCATGGATCTGTGAGCGCTGGTCCCCATCTCACTTCCGCTCCGGTCCGCCAGGGTGACGACGAATGGAAGACGGCATTTAACACCCGTGACGGGCACTACGAATACGTAGTGATGCCCTTCGGACTGTGTAACGCTCCTGCAGTGTTTCAGGAACTCGTTAATGATATCTTCCGAGATCTCCTCTATATCTGTGTTGTTGTTTATCTCGATGATATTTTGATTTTCTCCCCAGATCCGACGACTCATCGGAGGCATGTCCGTCAAGTTCTACTACGATTAAGGGAGAAACATTTATACGCCAAGCTGGAGTAGTGCGTCTCTGAGAGGAGTTCTCTGCACTTCCTGGGCTACATCATATTGGATCAAGGTCTCAAGATGGATCCTGAGAAAGTGAGAGCTGTCCTGGAGTGGCCCACGTCCTCAAGGTCTGAGGTCCATACAGCGTTTCCTGGGATTTGCCAATTTCTACCGGCAGTTTATCTCAAACGTCTCATCACTGACATCTCCTATTTCCACCCTTACCAAGAACGGTGTGAACGCCAAGGTGTGGACCCCAGAGGCAGAGTCCACATTTTTTAGTCTCAAAAAAGCCTTTACTTCTGCCTCAATCCTCTATAATCCTGACTTATATATACAGTTTTCTTTGGAGGTGGACGCCTCTTATGTTGGTGCAGGCGCACTTCTGTTCCAGAGGAGCCCCAAAGGAAAGGCAGTAGTATGTGGCTACTACTCGAGACTTTTTTCTTCTGCAGAGCGCATTTACTCTGTTGGGGATCAGGAGCTACTGGCCATCAAATTGGCTCTGGAGAAGTGGAGACATCTGCTGGAGGGCGCAGCTCACCCCATCCTAATCTACACCGACCACATGAACCTCACCTACCTTCAGTCCGCTCAACAACTAAATCCCTTTCAAGCCAGGTGGCCGCTGTTCTTCACCCGTTTACAATTTGTGCTCCACTATGTCCTGCTGACAAGAATGTGAGGGCCGATGCCCTGTCCAGGTCATTTGAAACGGATGACACAGTGGAGTCTCTTCAAACTATCATAGACCCGTCCTGCATTATCACTGCCAATCCTTTGCAGGTTAGAGACATCCCTCCGGGGAGGACTTTTGTTCGATTAGCAGGCAGGAGAAGAATTCTCCGATGGGGACACAGTTCTAAACTGGCTGGGCACCCTGGTGTTCGTAAAACCCGAGACCTGATTGCTCGTCACTTTTGGTGGCCCATGCTGCCCAAGGATGTTGTGGACTTTGTCTCTTCTTGCACGGTGTGTGCTTCTAACAAGGTTACTAACTCCAAGCCTGCCGGCCTCCATCAACCTGTGCCTATACCCAATGCCACCTTGCAGCACATTGTGATGGACTTTGTCACTGACCTTCCTCCCTCAGCAGGATGCAACACTGTCTGGGTGGTGGTGGACCGGTTCTCGAAGATGGCACAATTTATCCCGCTGACCGGCCTACCTTCTGTTCCCCGAATGGCGAATCTCTTCATCCAGCACATCTACCGTTTGCATGGCTTGCCCTTCACATTGTGTCCGATCGGGGGTTTCAGTTTACCTCGAGGTTCTGGAGGGCTCTCTGTAAACTCCTGGATGTGATATTGGACTTTTCCACAGTCTATCACCCCCAGTCCAATGGACAAGTCGAGAGGATCAACCAGATCATGGAGAATTATCTCCGTCACTTCATTTCCTTACAGCATGATAACTGGGTACAACTTCTTCCATGGGCCGAGTTCTCGTACAACAACCACACAAGCGAGTCCACCACTTCCATTCCGTTTTACATTGTATACGGTCAACATCCTAGAGTCCCTCTTCCAGTGTCTACTACTTCTCAGATACCCGCTGCTGACTCTGCATTTGGGGACTTCCTGTAAATCTGGCAACAGACCCGGGCATGAAGCGAAAAGCGGATACAAGAAGAGAGCCGCCGCAGTATCTTCCAGGTACCAAAGTCTCGCTGTCCTCATGGAACATTCGTTTGAGGGTGCCTTCATACAAGTTTGCTCCCAGGTTTCTCAGTCCTTTTGAGATTCGGCAACAGATTAACCATGTCTCCTATAAACTGCGGCTGCCTCCTACCTTCAGAATCCCCAACTCCTTTCATGTGTCCCTCCTGAAACCAGTGGTCCTGAACTGCTACAGCAAGACTTCCTGTTCCACAACTGCTCCCAGCAGTTCTTCTGATGTGTTCGAGGTGAGGGAGATCCTGGACTGCAAGAGGGTAGGAGGAAGGACTTTCTATTTGGTGGACTGGAGCGGGTTTGGTCCTGAGGAGAGGTCCTGGGAGCCGGAGGAGAACCTTGATGCCTCTGCTCTTGTTAAGAAGTTCCTCTCTCGCTCTAGTCCCAAGAAGAGGGGGCGTAAGAGGGGGGGATACTGTAGCGTCCAGGGCCATCGGGTCCACTCACCTGACGCCCGCAGCCATGGATCTGAATCTGGATCCCAGGAGACGCCAGCGCTCACTTCTGCTACGATCTGCTCTGTCCCGTAGGGTGCGCGCGCACGCTCGTGCCCTCTCTTAAAGGGCCAGTGCACGCACATGTAGGAAATCACCATCATCAACACACATGATTTCCTGGACTATAAGAAGGGCCCAACCCATCTGATCCTTGCCTGAGCATTGTTAGTATACCCCAAGTCTGTCTTTCAAATGGTCCCTTACTGTTTCCCGTTCCAGTTGTTACCCGTGCCCTGTTACCCGTTCCTGTATCCCGTACTGTGTTCTTGTTCCTGTGCCTACTAGTTGGAGTCGTGTCTACTGCACCTGTGTCATCCGCCACGTCCTGTGTTACCTACCTCCATCCGTGCCAGAGCTGCGGCCACTGTCTGGACTATCCTGGTACCCTTGTGCGGGACTTTTCTATTTCTGGGGTTCCCTGTTATTTTGCCAGCTGCCTCGCTGCTATGGCGGTGCGGCCTGGTGGGTCCACATACCCACAAACCGTGACATCACATAATGCAGTGAGAACACTGCTAATAATTTTTAGTCCCCGCATAAACCCTTTAAGATGCATTGTGTACAAGCAGTGAATCCACCGCACCTGGCCACGTTTTAACCTCCTTATTCTCTCTCCTCCTCTTCTAGGTGTTGGTCCTGAGCCTGGTACTTGGAACCACCATGATTTGCTTAGTGACCCGTATCTACTAATGTCTGGGGACTGGTAGGTCATTCTATTTTATCCAAATACTAGATGTATACTGTGATAATACATCACCTGTAGTGTTACTGTCAAATCTTCCCCCTGTACATGGACATAACTATAGCCCTAGTAGCCATAGAAGCTGCTATGGGGCTCTGATGCTGCGGGGGGCACCTTTGGTTGCCAAAACGTCATTAGTTTTTGTAAGGGAAGATCTGCTTTATTGCAGCATAACCCTTCCACGACAACCAACGTGTATATATACGGTGTAGGCCAGGAGGGAAGTATGGAGTGGGGTCACGGACTGAGCTCACTCCATAATTTGCTGGTGTTGGTTGTATGTTACAACTGACAGTTCACTGCGACGAGCGAAATCGTAGATTACTACGATCCCACTCGTTTAACCCCTTAGATGCTGAGGTCAATAGTAACTGCGGTAACTAAGCCATTAGAAAGATGGGGGTGGCCATCTCTGACGGCCCATTGCCCCCCTGCGATTGTGGGGTGCCAATGGTCGTCATTGCAGCTTGGAGGACTAATGTAGGCCCTCAGGTCTGCCATCTTTGCACCCCTGGCAAGGCTTAATAAGAGCAAGTAAAGAACACGATCAGGGGCGTAACTAGGAAAGACTGGGACCCATAGCAAACTTTTGACTGGGGCCCCCCCTCTCCTGGGTGTCACACAACCCCCCCCCTCTTGTAGATAGTGCCTTTTTTACAGCCCCCCCTGTAGATAACGCCATACAGCCCCCCCCTTTGTAGATAGCGCCATACATCCCCCTGTAGAGAACGCCATACAGCCCCCCTGTAGATAATGCCATACAGCCCCCTGTAGATAACGCCATACAGCCCCCCTGCAGAAAACGCCATACAGCCCCCCCTGTAGGGAACGCCATACAGCCCCCTTTGTAGAGAACGCCATACAGCCCCCCCTGTAGAGAACGCCATACAGCCCCCCTGTAGGGAACGCCATACAGCTCCCCCCTGTAGGGAACGCCATACAGCCACCCCCCCCCCCTGTAGGGGACGCCATACAGCGTTCCCCCCCCTGTAGGGAACGCCATACAGCGTCCCCCCTCCCAAAAAAATGCGACCTACAGTGTGTCCTACAAAATACATGTATCCCCTCTCCACAGGATCTCCACAGGATAGGGGATACAAGAGTGATCGCTGACAGCGATAGGGAGAACGGGGGACTGAAAGTCCCCTGAACTTCTCCATGAAAAACCTTTGACTTCCGGCGTCTGCGCAGCTCAATAAAAATGAAAGGAGCGTTGGTCACGCATGCGCACAAGCACGACCGGCGCTCCATTTATTTCTACGGAGCTGCCGACACAGAACCCGGAAGTCCGAGGTTTGTGATGGAGAACTTCAGCGGACTTTCAGTCCCCCGTTCTCCCTATCAATTCCAGCGATAACACATGTATCCCCTATCCTGTGGATAGGGGATACATGTCTTTTGCTCTATTTTGCGCCTTCAGGACCAGACACCGTTTAGCCCTTTTTAGCACGTGTTCGTTAAATGGCTATAACTTTTTTATTTGTTTTTGCGAACGACGTGATTTTTGCGATGTTTTTTCCATAGACAATGCAGGTTTAATTTTTATCGTTTTTATACACACCTTTTTTGCTATTTTAGAATTTTTATTCATAAAGTTTGAAAATAATAGTCAAAAAATAAGCTTTTTTACATTTCAGCTATTTTTTTTTTGGTAATAACATAGTTTTACCCTAAAATAGACCTTTTATTTGTGATCGTCATTGTCTACCGTAAATTTTAATATATTACATGTCTATATTAGGTTAATTGGGTCAGCGCTAGCGTTACAGCAATGATGGGCGGGGGGGAACTGTTTTTTTTTTTGGGTGGGTATTTTATGTGTATTTATTATTTACATTTTTTTTGCACTTTACTTTATTATTTTTTTATTACTATGGTCTGTCCCCCAATGGTCAAAGAAGACCTTTGGGGAACTTTATATATATTTTTTCTTTCTTTTACACCATGTTTTTCCACTGTAACTGGAGCTGCACAGCAGCCCCAGTTACAGGGGAAATCAGCCCTCTCATAGTGACGATTGTCACTAATAGGGCTGTGCTCGGTCTAGTAAGACCCAGCAGCAGTCTGCCACTAACGGCACCCGGCGATCATGTGACCAGTCACATGATCACCGGGAGGAATAGAGACAGCGGCGCTGCTGCTGTCTCTATTCCTGTACACAGCACGCATTCAGCGCTGTGTACAAGTGATCAGAGAAGACAGAAGCAGCGAAAGCTGCTTCTATCCTCTCCTCAGGGTCCCCGGCAGTCACTGACAGCCGGAGACCCGACATTCAGCTGCCCGATCGCGCGGGCAGCAAGTTAAAACCCGAGCCGTAGAAAGTCTATGGCTCGGGTTTTAAGGACCCTGACCGCTGGCCGTAAAAATACAGCCAGCGGTCGGGAACCAGTTAATGGCAGAGCGGGGAGATACCTCCCTGCTCTGCCGTAGTGTTCAGTGGCGTCCCGCTGTAGCAGCCACAGCGGCTGCTAGCGGAGCCTCCGGCCATGGTGGGGGACCGTGCCGGCGGGCGACACGGGCCCCCTCATGCCGCGGGCCCCGTAGCAGCCACTACTGCTGCTACGGCGGTAGTTACGCCACTGGCCTCTGGCTTCATACTCTTCTGCCCAGGTGATATAGAGTTGTGCGTGTAGAGTACCAATACCTTGGCTGTGTAACTAGCTGTACAAGTCTACAGGCTCTGTACAAAAACGTGTATATATTATATATTTTATGAGAAGGATGTAAAATCTTGTACATAAGGTTTACGTTTACTACACCCATCATCTCAGGTTTACAAGTATAAATGAAATTTTACAGCCTGATGTCCGACAAAAGTTAACATTGAAGGGGTTATCGGACTTCAATAAAAAAAAACCTGCATTACACTAAAAAATACTCACAGGTTCCTCACGAGTAGTTTTCTGTGAAAGTTTCTGCAAATAATGGTAATTCCCACTGGGCCATTGTTTACATTCCCTGTTACTCTGAATTAGGTGGTCCCTCAGTTTCCCATGATTCCCCATCATCTGCTATTCCCTCCCCCGTCTGAGTTTTCACCGACCCCTGCCGTTTTGTAAATATCCCTTCCTCTGCTGGCTTTTCATCTGAGCACAAACTTTATTTGCCTGCATCCTAAAGGCTACTCCTCCTGTGACTTCTTGTGGACGATGCGTCACATGACCTGTGACATTCGCATAAGGGAGCGTTCCTGAAAGAGCCACAGAAGACACAAGAGAAAGGACATATCGTTCTAGGGGCGGATAGAAGAGGAAGTGTCACGTTAACAGTGATTTTTCGTTTTCTCGGTGCACTCTGAAAAAAATTTTTTTTTTCCTATCCTCCGTTATTTAGATATTGGTGGCATTATATTTGGAACCCGATTTTTAAATAACCCCCTGAACTGTCAATTGGGTGTGTAATTGGCAAGGGGGCGTGTAACATCGCTGTGACACTGTCCAATCAGCTACGGACAGTGCCATAGCAAGAGCTGGAGAGAGGAGTGTGCGAGCGCACGCACGCAGCTCCGTGCTAAGCACACTCGCTCACGGCAGACAAGAGATCAGTCTTGTCGTTTGTCTGGCGAGAACTTTAAGAGAGAGTGTGAAAGTGTGCATGCACGCACACATGTACGCGCGCTCTATCCTCACTCCAGCTCTTGCTGTGGCACGGTCCGTAGCGGCAACGTTACACGCCCCCTTGCCAAATACACGCCCCATTGACCATTCAGGGGGTTATTTAAATATAAATGGTACCAATATCTAAATAACAGAGGAGGAAAGGAAAAAAATGTAAAGTGCCCCAGGGTTTGCGCACCCCTTCCCATTACATGCTGCACCTGTATGGGCAGGTGACAGGTTCTCTTTACGTCAGGAGCTTACCCAGGGCTAGAGTACTTATTTGGGCAATGTCACTTGCACAAAACCGCTCTGTGCAGTGGCTCTCTGCTCTGGCTCCTAGTGGAGGGGCCTGACCGGGAGTCCCATCTCAATGACATCCATATGCCCGAATAAACACGGAATTCTGATCTAGGCTTTCAATTAAAGGCTTTGGACACCTTTGCAATGAAATTTTATAATTGATTTGCTTCCTAGATGCAAAATTAAACAACTCTCAAAAGAGTCCGTTAAAAACCCTACCATTTTGCTGCTGTAGAGTCTGTTTAACTCCTTTACATAGCTGGTTGTCCTGCTGCTTATTCATGTATTTTATTCATTTGTATAGCGCCAACTTATTCTACAGTGTTGTATATAGTAATCACTCACATCGGTCCCGGTCCTCATTGGAGCTTACAATCTACATTCCAAATAAGCCTAATGATTTTGAAGTGTGGGAGGAAACGGGAGTGCCTGGAGGAAACCCACGCAAACACGGGAAGAACATACAAACTCCATGCAAATGTTGTCCTTGGTCGGATTCAAACCTATAAACCCAGCGCAGTAAGGCAAAAGTTATTGCGGACGGGTGCTGACACCTGCTTTCTTTGCTCTACACCCTCACTTTTCTTAGTGTTAGATATAACAGTAGGGAGGAGGAGGAGAAGAAGGTTGTACATGGCAGATCAGAGTGTAGAGAGTGAGGAAAGTATCCAGGAAGGGCAGATCACACAGGCTGTTCGTATAGGGTGAAAATAAAGAGCACACATGGCAGTCTGCAGGGAGTGAAGCCCACAGGCTGTAAATCAGTATATAAAAGAACCCACGGCAGAGTCTGCTGGGGAAGGTAGGGGGAAAATCAACCTCCTCAGCATCAGTGCTGGTCAGCACAAGGGAGAAGAGATCCCTCATGAGCTGTAGAAAGAGAAAGCAGTACAGAAATGAACCTGTGCTGATACATGAGATAGTGAATGCTGCAGCATCCTGGAATCAGACCTCAACATCCAGCATGTAATCCTGGGAGGGACATGAAAAAAAAAAAAAAAGTGAATATCAGGGGTGTGAAAGTGAATGAAGGATTGAGGATTACAGCTTGCAACTTTTTTTTTTTTTTTTTATTTAACTCCAGGTAACCACTAACCTGTAAAAATATAATATATTTTTTTTTACATAAAAGGTGTCTGTATTCTATTAGGCTATATTCACACATTAGGAATTTGTGAAACAGCATCTGTTTTCGGTTTTGCTTTGCTGGTGTGTGTGTGTGTGGGGGGGGGGGGGTCTTTTTTATAGAACAAAGAAAAACTAATATGCTTAAAAAGCGATGGAAATTGATGTGCATCCATGTTAATTCACTGTAATTTAATCCAATTGCACATATGCCGTTAAATGGATTACATGGTGTCAACATAGCCTTACAAAGAAAATGAGAAATTATTTTGCTGAACTTACAAACTTGAGGCAAATATTGAGATAGCGCAGATCTCCATAATACTTCTGCTCTTGGTGGAATATCCTGACCGCTCTCTCTAGCAGTGGAGACAAGTTGCTCTCTTTACCTCCCTGGGGATATGCTTGTTCTGCCCATTTTATATACCTACAACATAGAATAAGTTCAAGTATGAGAACGGTTTTTAACAATCCGATAGCTAGCACAGGGATTGCACAGGATCATAAAAACATGGCGGCTTTCTTCCAAAAAACACTGCTACAGCCGCCCACAGGTTGTGTGTGGTACTGCAGCTCAGCGCCATGTTGAGCAGCCATGATTTCCTTATCCTGTACAACCACTTTAAAATGAAAACCTCTATGAATAAAATAAAAAAAATGATAGAGTTATACTAGTGGGCACAATGACCTCCACTAAACACCCAAAGTGCCAATAAGAGGGACTGAAAAGCAAGAACTTCCTGGTTATGTGATCACATGATCCCTCTTAGCCAGTCAGCAGTTAAGAAAAGGATCATATGATGGAGTTTGAGAAGTCCTGCTCACATGGGTTTAGGGTAATGGTTTCCACTTTCTCGGCATAAAACAGATGCATAAAACCTTTTCCAGGTCACTCATCTATGAAGTCTTCTAAAAAAAAATAAAAAAAATGGCACTTTTCTGGAGCTCCGTCCTACCCATTCACAAATCAAAGGTTTAAAGATTATGACATTCTTGACAGAAAAAGCAGTCCCCACAGAGGGGCCACAATATTCTCAAATAAGGACAGCAATGTAATGATTATGCTTTACAGGATTTCATCCCCCATGGCTGCTCCACCAAGTCATGCTGTAAACCCCCTCCTTTATCCTTCTTCCATAATCCCCATATGCTTAGTAATGACTCTTGTAACTCGACCTCATACAAATAAGTGCAATATGACGGTCAATGAAAACAACTTTCTTTTAGGTGATTTTTTTTCTGTAAAATTGAAATGAAACAAAATAAAAACTTCTCTCCATACAAGCACCCCATCTATCCTGTGCTCACTTACAATGCACCAACAAACTATTAGCCAACCTAAATATCATTACTGTTATAGAAGAGTCCATCAACAATTGACATACCGGTCCCAAACATCCAAAGGATCATCTCCAGTGTAAAAGTGAAGTTCCAATTCAAAGGCCCTTAAAAAAAAAAAGAACTAAATGAATAAAGAACCAAAACATTATCCCTCCATGTTTTGGCAATACAAATATTGGTTACACATCTCAGCTTTTTTAGGCGCTTATTTCATGTCACTATAGATCCTTCATCCACTGATCCCCCTATATAATCATATACTACAAAGACGTGGAGGATCTCGTTGTAAGACGGCTTCAGATGGAAACAATTTTTTTTTTGTTGCATTTGTGACCATTTTAGTTTTGTTAGTAAATTTTTAAACGGAGGAGCCCATGGCACCTAAGCACATGGCCGAGGAACATTCTGGTGAATAGGCACTTACAGCTCCCGCACATGTTGCATAAATGCTGCAGAAATTGACCCGCGGCGCAGATTCTCAATTTGCAGCATTTCAACTTATCTTGCGTAAAACGCTGCAGACTTTCGGTACGGAGATTCTACAGGAGCTCTAAGGCGGAGGTCTCCAACCGGTGACACTACAGCCGTTGTGGGACTACAAGGCCTTACATGTCACTCAGAGCACGTGGGTAAGTCACATGCGGACTTGAGTATGTTCACACTAGTGTCAGGGATCATTACCATGTATATTGTTTGCAAAAATATTATCCTCACACATATGTATATACATTTCAGTTCTTTGTGTAATATACTGATATATATATAACAAGTTCTTTGTTCATGACGGACACACCTATGGAAGACACCGCCCCCTGGAATGCAAGAAGAGTGTACAGAAGAACTTGCAGCTGAGAAGCCGGTGGGGGCTTGGGCACTCCCACATCCCTAGTGAGGGAGCATGTGTCTTTTCCTGTGTTTCTTTGTTCTGAATAAAGTTAGTTCGCTTCCTGTCCTATCTGAGGAAAGCTGTGTACCAACATCTCTTTGGCTGGTTTACTTCTTTCCAGGCATGCCTTCAGCTTTCAATTTACAGAGGTGGTTATTCGGTGTGGAATAACAGGGAGAAGGAAGCTACCCTGAAATTCGGACTTGACACTAGTATCATGGCTTACATTTTATGTGAACGATGATGGAAATGATGAATCCGTTTTGCAAAGGATCCGGATAGATCCAATTAACTCACGATGGGTCCATCAGATTTTACAGTTTACTATGCTATCCGGGTTGTCACGGAGAACCGGAAAATAAATTATTGAAGTGTGAACATAGCCTAACTCATGTTATTTTACCCTCCCCAGAACATACATATTTATTGCCAGTGGAGAAGTAACTGGAGGAACGGTTTGTAACATGCTGATACAATATACAGGTGTATACACGGTAATGACTCCTCCTTGGACTCTCCTGATGTAGTAGTTATTGTCTGTTTAGTGAATTACTCACTGTTTCCTTTGCAGGATGGCATTATGGTTGGCATGGACTTGCTGGGAGAGAACCTCCTGCAGAGTCGACATATCCCTCCCATGTCGAAGAGGTTGAACATTTTCCTTACTGAGTTCCCACTCATCTCCGTCCTGTGCCATACTCTGCTGTACAAACGGATACAAAATATTGTAAAGATAACAGGTATATCAGCAATGACCAATATCTTCCCTATGATACATCTGCATCGGAGGCATCATTCAGGGCCGCTGTCGCAGATTCCGTAAAATTTGACAGGGAAAACGGTGCAGCATGCTGCACTATATTCTCCTATCAAAAAAAGACACCTTGGCGGAACTCACTGTAAGTCAATGGGGTCTGTCAGGCATGTTGGTATTTGCGGTGTGACGGATCCTGAACGCTTTGAAAACCGAAACACCAACGCAGATGTTTACAAAGACTAAAGCTGAGAAGCTCGCTGTGAAATACTGGGGATGAGCATGTATTACATGATGGCCCATAGATTTTAGTGGCCACTGAGTAACACTAAATTTCTTCAGCTAATTTTAGTATCCCCATGGTCACGTGGCTGCACCTATTCCTTTCATTTGTACACATAACTGAATGACTATAGGAGAAAGAGAAAGAGAGAGAGGGGGGGGAGAAAGAGAGAGAGGGGGGGAGGAGAAAGAGAGAGGAGAGAGAGAGAGAGAGAGAGGGGGGAGGAGAGAGAGAGAGAGAGGGGGGGAGGAGAGAGAGAGAGAGAGGGGGGAGGAGAGAGAGGGGGGGAGGAGACAGAGAGAGAGGGGGAGGGAGAGAGAGAGAGAGAGAGAGGGGGAGGGAGAGAGAGAGAGGGGGGGAGAGAGAGGGGAGGAGAGAGAGAGGGGGGGAGAGAGAGAGGGGGGGAGAGAGAGAGGGGGGGAGGAGAGAGAGAGAGAGGGGGGGAGGAGAGAGAGAGGGAGAGATAGAGAGAGAGGGGGGGAGGAGAGAGAGGGAGAGAGAGAGAGAGGGAGAGAGAGGGAGAGAGAGGGAGAGAGAAGATTGCGCCTGTCGAGGGAGACTGTCCGCTACGGGAGAGAGGTAAGGTGTTAGCTCATTGGTCCAGTGTCCATGTGCAGAATACCAAGGAACTGATATCCAATGAACTGAAATTAATTCATCTCTGTAGACGGCTGTGAATGCAATGGCCCCACACGTAGCAATTGTGTGTCAGTTGTGATTTTTTTTTGGGGATGTTTGTGGAGTTTGAAACGGAAGCTGTGGTTTCACTTTCAATTTCCGTTGCGGGGTTCACCCGATGGAAACCACAGACGGAACCCCGGAACAGAAAGCGAACGGTGATGTGAACAGGCCCTTACATTGACACCAGTGATAAAGAACCATCCATTACACATCCATTTTTTTGAATAGAGAAATTACGGCACGTTTTTATGGGCCCATGGACTTCTATTGGCCACGTGTACCTCCCCGTATGCTTACGGGAAGGTGTCGGGCCGTTGAAAAATTATAGAACATGTCCTATTTCAGGCCGTAATTACGGCACGGGCAGCCCATAGGAGTCTATGGGGCTCCCGTAATTACGGGTGACTACGTGTGTGCACCCGTAATTACAGGAGCGTTGCTAGGCGACAACAGTAAATAGTCACTGTCCAGGGTGCTGAAAGCGTTAAACGATCAGCAGTAACTCTCAGCACCCGGGACAGAAACTACCGATCAAATATAGATAAAGCTGTAAAAAAAAAAAAAAAAAAAAAGACATTCATATTTACCCAGAACTCCCTGCTTCTTCCTCAAGTCCGGCCTCCTGGGATGACGTTACAGCCAATCACAGGCCAATCACTGGTTGCAGCGGTCACATGGACTGCCGCGTCATCCAGGGAGGTCGGGCTGGATGTGAAGAGAGGGGTTATGAATTTCTTTTACTTTTATATCGGTAAGGGCTGTCCCTTCTCTCTATTCTGCACTGATAGAGAGAAGGGGCTGCCGATTAGCGCAGCGCAATTTTGCAGAGAAAACGTGCCCGGAAATACGGGTGCAATACGGGTCGCATACGTGTGACCAAGGACCCGTATTTACGGGTGGACAAAAATACGTTCGTGTGCATGGGGCCTAAGAGATTATACAACGAAAGTGTGAATTTAGCCTTACATTTTAGGCCAGTCTGCTGGGGACGTGCAGATGCAACGGTTATAAATGTTGTAGATTAGAAAAAATGTGCTACAGCCAAAGCTGTGCCCATGACCCCGCGCCTCCGCGAATAAAATAAGCCTGTTCTTAAAAATGCACATGTGCCCATCGCAGAGATAAGGATATACACACATATATACCACACACGGTGTATACCCTCCACAACGCCCCTCCCCAAAGTCACTGTCTCCCAAGATCAGCCCATTGGTAGAGAATTGAAAGGCAATTATACATTATATACACTCCGTTGTATAAGTACTGATAACGCCTACTCACATATTGCTTATAAACCCTCCCCCCAGGTTACAGTGCACATAATCTACGACATGGAGGGCAAACTGTGGCAGCGCCGCTACAGGGTCCAGCGGGGGGCGGCGCACACCACGAGCTGCCCTCCATCACTAGCGATATATTCCACCGGCACATCACGTCACTCACCGCCCGTGCAGTTATCTCCGCAGCTCAAGGAGTCTACGCCGCTACACAAACCAGATTTGAAATAAAGTAACTGTTGTCTGATTGGTCTACTACGAGACCTGTCACGTGACGCGCCTGCCCACCGCAGCTGTCTTCTCGAGTACCTTGAGATGATTTGCTAAAACATACCACGTGATTGTAAAGGAAGCACAAAAGCATCTTGGGAGATGTAGTCTTTCGTTTAGCTGTTCGGCGGCGCGCGCTGTTCCATGGAGTTCCCTGGAGAGGAATGATTATGTCAGTTTTCCTGTAGGATGAAATAATTCCTTCATATTTGACACTTTTATGCATGGGCCCGACCTTTAGTAATGGAAGCAGCCGAATGGTTTAGCTAATTTGGTGGTGCATTTTAGGTACACTGAGCATGTGACTACAGCCAACGCTGGAAAACGACTTCCAAGACCGTGTGGCCTAAATAATACGGCGCGGCCCCATGCACACGTCCGTATTTTTCATCCGTTATTACGGACCCATTCATTTCAATGGCCTATGGACACCTTTGCAGATTTTTAGGGATGGGTGTCCATGCCCCATGGCGGATCATCATAGGGTGTTTTGGATGGCCGCCCGGGGCCCGAGACTCCCAGGGGGCCCATAGCCACCCAAAGTACAATGTCGTTTTTGGCACTATTTGCAGCGAATTGCGGCAAAAAACGCGACGAAACAGCATTGTATTTGTCCTGCAAAAAGACCTTTAGACATAAGGTCACATGACCGCAGCTCTGTCACCCCATTATAAGTGCCCTATATTCTACATAATGTGATCGGCGCTGTAATGTAGATAACAACAGTGATTTTTATTTACACCGCGTTCCAAATTATTATGCAAATGTTATTTTTCGCTGATTTTACGAAATAGTCGATGCAAATGACGGTCAGTATAATCTTCACGCCATCAACCGTTGGAGTATAATGCAAATTTTATTGAACAAATCTCCTAATGATAACAGATTTTTTTTTTAGAAGTAAAAAACTCAAAATGCTAATTATTATGCACAACAGATATCAATTTTTTTTAACCCCTGCAGGACTGAGCCTTTATGTGGTAATAACTCCGGAATGCTTTTACCTATCCAAGCGATTCTGAGATTGTTTTCTCGTGACATGTTGTACTTTATGTTAGGGAAAAAATTTGGTCGATAAATTCAATATTTATTTCTAAAAAACACCAAGATTGAGAAAATTTGCAAAAATTTGCATTTTTCTAAATTTAAATGTATCTACTTTTAAAACAGATAGTAATACCACACAAAATAGTTACTAGTTAACATTTCCCATATGTCTACTTTATGTTTGCATCGTTTTTTGAACATTCTATTATTTTTCTAGGACGTTTCAAGGCTTAGAACTTTAGCAGCAATTTCTCATATTTTCAAGAAAATGTCAAAAGGCGATTTTTAAAAAGGACCAGTTCAGTTGAGAAGTGGCTTTGAGGGCCTTATATATTAGATAGTCCCCATAAATAACCCCATTTTGAAAACGGCACCCCTCAAAGTATTCAAAACAGCATTCAGAAAGTTTTTTAACCCTTTAGGCGTTTCACAGGAATTAAAGCAAAGTAGAGGTGAAAGTTACACATTTCATTTTTTTTTTACAAAATTCATTTGCAATACTTTTTTTTTCTATACCACAGAAGGTTTTACCCGAGAAATGTAACTTATTATTTATTGCCCAGATTCTGCAGTTTAGAAATATCCCACATGTGGCCCATGTACGCTAATTTACTGAAACACCGGCCTCAGAAGCAAAGGAGCACCTAGTGGATTTTGGGGCCTCCTTTTTTTTTTTGCATATATTTTAGGCAGCATGTCAGGTTTGAAGAGGTCTTGTGGGGCCAAAACAATAAAGACCCCCAAAAGTGACCTCATTTTGGAAACTACACCCCTCACGGAAATTATCTAGGGGTATAGTTAGCATTTTGAACCCACAGTTTTTTTGCTAAATTTATTTGAATTAGTATGTGAAGATGAAAATCTACTTTTTTCTGAAAAAACTTAGAAATTGTTAATTTTTGCAAGGAATAAAAGAGAAAAAACACCCCAACATATGTAAAGCAATTTCTCCCGATTATAGCAATATCCCATATGTGGTAATAAACTGCTGTTTGGACCCACAGCAGGACTCAGAAGGGAAGGAGCAACATTTGGATTTTGAAATTCTGATTTTGCTGGAATAGTTTTCAGTGCAGTGTCGCGTTTGCAATGCACTGGAGGGAACAAAATAGTGGAAACCCCCGGAAAGTGACCCCATTTTGGAAACTACACTCATCAAGGAATTTTTCTAGGGGAGTAAAGTTAGCATTTTGACCCCACAGTTGTTTTGCTGAATTCATTGGAATTATTCTGTAAAGGTAAAAATCTACTTTTTTTCTGAAAAAAGGTAGCCATTTTTAATTTTTACAAGGAATAAAGGAGAAAAAGCACCCCAACATTTGTAAAGAATTTCTCCCGATTACGGAAATATGCCATATGTGGTAATAAACTGCTGTTTGGACCCACAGCAAGGCTCAGAAGGGAAGGAGCGCTATTTGGCTTTTGGAGTTCAAATTTAGCTGAAATGGTTTTTGGGTGCCATGTCGCATTTGCAAAGCCCCTGAGAGGCCAAAACAGTGGAGACCCCCCAAAAGTGGAAATTACACCACTTAAAGAATCTATCTAGGGATATAGTGGGCATTTAGACCCCACAAGTCTTTTGCAGGATTTATTAGAATTAGGCCGTGAAAATGAATATCAACATTTCTTCCACTAAAATTGTGCATTTTTTCAATTTCACAAAGGATAAAGGAGAAAATGCACCCCAACATTTGTAAAGCAATTTCTCCCGAGTACGGCTATACCCCACGTGTGATCATAAATGGTTTTTCTGGAGCTGCCCCAATCCTTTCGCATACATGACGTCTTCCATGCCTCCCTCCTTAAACGCTGCTCCCCGTCCTGGTCCCCCTCGAGGAAACCTCCTGTTCCCGTTCTCACCCCTGAGGGGGTGGAATTCGAGGTGGCCAAGATTATGGACAGTAGGATGGTCCAGGGCTCCCTCCAGTACCTGGTCCATTGGAGAGGATACGGGCCGGAGGAGAGGACTTGGGTACCTGCCCGTGATGTTCATGCTGGGGTATTGATCAGGAGGTTCCACCTTCTCTTCCCTACTAAACCGGGTCCTCTTAGTAAGGGTCCGGTGGCCCCTCATAAAAGGGGGAGTACTGTTAGGGATCTGCCAGGTACTACGTCTAGGTATACTCCTGTGATTAATCAATCCACACCTAAGGCCAGACCTGTTCGACTGACACCATCTCCCACCAACCAGGGTGGCAGGCTCAGGAGTGGGAGAGCCTATCGCGGCCTGGTCAGTCGGAGTTAGCTCCGCCCCCTGTCCTTTATTACCTGCCGTGCTCTCTTCCTCAGTGCTTGTAATTCTTCTGGATTCCTGGCCTCACTGCTGCTTGCTCCAGCCTGCTTCTGCCGTGCTTCTGCCTTGCTGCAGTTCCGCTTAACCTGCTTTGCTTTTTCCCTGGCTTGCTTCCTTCTCCGTGCTCACTTTGGTATACTCCACTTCATCCTGGTCCTGACTACTCATTCACCGCTCCGTTTCCTCGCGGCGTTCCGTGGCTACTGCCCCTTCCCTTGCGTGGTCCCTGTTTGTTCTCCTGTGCACTTAGACAGCGTAGGGACCGCCGCCCAGTTGTACCCCGTCGCCTAGGGCGGGTCGTTGCAAATAGACAGGGACAGTGCGGTGGGTAGATTAGGGCTCACTTTCCCTTCACCACTTTCCTGCCACTACAAACAGGTTGCTGTATATTGTGTTCGGCATTCACTGTCGAGGGTGCTGAAAGAGTTACTGCCGATCAGTTAGCTCTTTCAGCACCTTGGACAGTGACGGGCGTCGACTAGCCTCATCTCTATGATGGCGGCTGCGCGAAAATCACGCAGCCGCGCATCATACACGGATGACACACGCAGCTGTCAAATGTTTTTTGCGCGCGCAAAACGCTGTGTTGTTTGCGCACGCAAAAACGCAACATCCGTCTGTATCTGCCCTTAGGCAAATAGTTTTATTTTTTCTAAAAGTGGTAAAACATAAAACAAAACATAACAATGTGGTATCGCCGTAATCGTATCAACCTGTAGAATAAGGTAGACATGTCGTTTTTTTTACCGCCTGATGGACGCCGTTAAAACAAAACCCCCCAAAAAATGGCGTAATTGCTGTTTTTTTGCCTATTTCACATCACAAATAATTTTTGATTCAGCTTCCCAGTATATTATGCTGTAGAATAAATGGCGCCATGAAAAACTACAACTTGTCCCGCAAAACACAAGCCCTCATAAGGCTGCGTCGACGAAAAAATATAAAAAAAGTTATGGCTTTTGGAAGGCAGGAAAGGAAAAGGATAAAATGAAAAAACTCAAATTGGCCGTGTACTTAAGGGGTTAAAGTTTATTCAGTATACAGTAAGCATTTCTACAACTTTCTAATATACTTTGTGTTTCATTATTCCGTCATTTAGAGACTAAAAATCTGTTACAGGGCCCATCAGGGTAAGGTGAGTTTTCTTTTTATTGGTGCAAAGGGGGCCTAACTTATCTATGGTAAAACACAGGGGCCTAACTTATCTATGGTAAAACACAGGGGCCTAACTTATCTATGGTAAAACACAGGGCGCCAAACTTATCTATGGTAAAACACAGGGGCCTAACTTATCTATGGTAAAACACAGGGGGCCTAACTTATCTATGGTAAAACACAGGGGGCCTAACTTATCTATGGTAAAACACAGGGGCCTAACTTATCTATGGTAAAACATAGGCGGCCTAACTTATCTATGGTAAAACACAGGGGCCTAATTTATCTATGGTAAAACACAGGGGGCCTAACTTATCTATGGTAAAACACAGGGGCCTAACTTATCTATGGTAAAACACAGGGGGCCTAACTTATCTATGGTAAAACACAGGGGGCCTAACTTATCTATGGTAAAACACAGGGGGCCTAACTTATCTATGGTAAAACACAGGGGCCTAACTTATCTACGGTAAAACACAGGGGGCCTAACTTATCTATGGTAAAACACAGGGGACCTAACTTATCTATGGTAAAACACAGGGGGCCTAACTTATCTATGGTAAAACACAGGGGGCCTAACTTATCTATGGTAAAACACAGGGGGCCTAACTTATCTATGGTAAAACACAGGGGGCCTAACTTATCTATGGTAAAACACAGGGGACCTAACTTATCTATGGTAAAACACAGGGACCTAACTTATCTATGGTAAAACACAGGGGCCTAACTTATCTATGGTAAAACACAAGGGGCCTAACTTATCTATGGTAAAACACAGGGGGCCTAACTTATCTATGGTAAAACACAGCGGGCTTAACTTTTTATTTTGGGTGTCTAGTTTCTTCCATTTTACTGCCGCTGCTGCCGAGTAAGTTGCACCGCAAAGGGGTCACTAAGACCATGTTCACACGGTGGATTTTGCTTGGTGGGTCCCGCTGCAAAATCGGACGCAGAATTATTCCTGCCGTCAACCAAAAGATTCCTACTCCCATTCACTTCAGATCGGGCAGGACGCTTCTTTTGCCCGCTAGTTGAAAAAATCAGCTAGCGGTAAAAAGAGGCATCCGCCTCCCACTGAAATAGAGATCTGCAGAACATTGCTCTCTCCTCTCTACCTCCTGACAGATACATAGTGATATATTCTGCAGATTATTGTCCAACTGACTACTCTAGAGATCTGCAGAACATTGCTCCTCTACCTCCTGACAGATACATAGTGATATATTCTGCAGATTATTACACCACTGACTTCTCTAGAGATCTGCAGAACATTGCTCCTCTAACTCCTGACAGATACATAGTGATATATTCTGCAGATTATTACACAACTGACCTCTCTGGAGATCTGCAGCACATTGCTCCTCTACCTCCTGACAGATACATAGTGATATATTCTGCAGATTATTACACCACTGACTTCTCTAGAGATCTGCAGAACATTGCTCCTCTAACGACTGACAGATACATAGTGATATATTCTGCAGATTATTACACCACTGACCTCTCTAGAGATCTGCAAGACATTGCTCCTCTACCCCTGACAGATACATAGTGATATATTCTGCAGATTATTACACCACTGACTTCTCTAGAGATCTGCAGAACATCGCTCCTCTAACTCCTGACAGATACATAGTGATATATTCTGCAGATTATTACACCACTGACCTCTCTGGAGATCTTCAGAACATTGCTCCTCTACCTCCTGACATACATAGTGATATATTCTGCAGATTATTACACCACTGAACTCTCAAGAGATCTGCAGAACATCGCTCCTCTAACTCCTGACAGATACATAGTGATATATTCTGCAGATTATTACACCACTGACCTCTCTAGAGATCTGCAGGACATTGCTCCTCTACCCCTGACAGATACATAGTGATATATTCTGCAGATTATTACACCACTGACCTCTCCCGAGATCTGCAGAACATTGCTCCTCTACCGCCTGACAGATACATAGTGATATATTCTGCAGATTATTACACCACTGACTTCTCTAGAGATCTGCAGAACATTGCTCCTCTAACTCCTGACAGATACATAGTGATATATTCTGCAGATTATTACACAACTGACCTCTCTGGAGATCTGCAGCACATTGCTCCTCTACCTCCTGACAGATACATAGTGATATATTCTGCAGATTATTACACCACTGACTTCTCTAGAGATCTGCAGAACATTGCTCCTCTAACTCCTGACAGATACATAGTGATATATTCTGCAGATTATTACACCACTGACCTCTCTAGAGATCTGCAGAACATCGCTCCTCTAACGACTGACAGATACATAGTGATATATTCTGCAGATTATTACACCACTGACCTCTCTAGAGATCTGCAGAACATTGCTCCTCTTCCTCCTGACAGATACATAGTGATATATTCTGCAGATTATTATACCACTGACCTCTCTAGAGATCTGCAGAACATTGCTCCTCTACCTCCTGACAGATACATACTGATATATTCTGCAGATTATTACACCACTGACCTCTCTGGAGATCTGCAGAGCATTGCTCCTCTACCTCCTGACAGATACATAGTGATATATTCTGCAGATTATTACACCACTGACCTCTCTAGACATCTGCAGAACATTGCTCCTCTACCTCCTGACAGATACATAATGATATATTCTACAGATTATTACACCACTGACTTCTCTAGAGATCTGCAGAACATCGCTCCTCTAACTCCTGACAGATACATAGTGATATATTCTGCAGATTATTATACCACTGACCTCTCTAGAGATCTGCAGAACATTGCTCCTCTACCTCCTGACAGATACATACTGATATATTCTGCAGATTATTACACCACTGACCTCTCTGGAGATCTGCAGAACATTGCTCCTCTACCTCCTGACAGATACATAATGATATATTCTGCAGATTATTACACCACTGACCTCTCTAGAGATCTGCAGAACATTGCTCCTCTTCCTCCTGACAGATACATAGTGATATATTCTGTAGATTATTATACCACTGACCTCTCTAGAGATCTGCAGAACATTGCTCCTCTACCTCCTGACAGATACATACTGATATATTCTGCAGATTATTACACCACTGACCTCTCTGGAGATCTGCAGAACATTGCTCCTCTACCTCCTGACAGATACATAGTGATATATTCTGCAGATTATTACACCACTGACCTCTCTAGACATCTGCAGAACATTGCTCCTCTACCTCCTGACAGATACATAATGATATATTCTACAGATTATTACACCACTAACTTCTCTAGAGATCTGCAGAACATCGCTCCTCTAACTCCTGACAGATACATAGTGATATATTCTGCAGATTATTACACCACTGACCACTCTAGAGATCTGCAGAACATTGCTCCTCTACCTCCTGACAGATACATAGTGATATATTCGGCAGATTATTATACCACTGACCTCTCTAGAGATCTGCAGAACATTGCTCCTCTAACTCCTGACAGATACATAGTGATATATTCTGCAGATTATTACACAACTGACCTCTCTGGAGATCTGCAGCACATTGCTCCTCTATCTCCTGACAGATACATAGTGATATATTCTGCAGATTATTACACCACTGACTTCTCTAGAGATCTGCAGAGCATTGCTCCTCTAACTCCTGACAGATACATAGTGATATATTCTGCAGATTATTACACCACTGACCTCTCTAGAGATCTGCAGAACATCGCTCCTCTAACTCCTGACAGATACATAGTGATATATTCTGCAGATTATTACACAACTGACCTCTCTAGAGATCTGCAGGACATTGCTCCTCCACCCCTGACAGATACATAGTGATATATTCTGCAGATTATTACACCACTGACCTCTCTAGAGATCTGAAGAACATTGCTCCTCTTCATCCTGACAGATACATAGTGATATATTCTGCAGATTATTACACCACTGACCTCTCTAGAGATCTGCAGAACATTGCTCCTCTACCTTCTGACAGATACATAGTGATATATTCTGCAGATTATTACACCACTGACCTCTCTAGAGATCTGCAGAACATTACTCCTCTACCTCCTGGCAGATACACAGTGATATATTCTGCAGATTATTACACCACTGACCTCTCTAGAGATCTGAAGAACATTGCTCCTCTTCATCCTGACAGATACATAGTGATATATTCTGCAGATTATTACACCACTGACCTCTCTAGAGATCTGCAGAACATTGCTCCTCTACCTTCTGACAGATACATAGTGATATATTCTGCAGATTATTACACCACTGACCTCTCTAGAGATCTGCAGAACATTGCTCCTCTACCTTCTGACAGATACATAGTGATATATTCTGCAGATTATTACACCACTGACCTCTCTAGAGATCTGCAGAACATTACTCCTCTACCTCCTGGCAGATACACAGTGATATATGCTGCAGATTATTACACCACTGACCTCTCTGGAGATCTGCAGAGCATTGCTCCTCTAACTCCTGACAGATACATAGTGATATATTCTGCAGATTATTACACCACTGACCTCTCTAGAGATCTGCAGAACATCGCTCCTCTAACTCCTGACAGATACATAGTGATATATTCTGCAGATTATTACACAACTGACCTCTCTAGAGATCTGCAGGACATTGCTCCTCCACCCCTGACAGATACATAGTGATATATTCTGCAGATTATTACACCACTGACCTCTCTAGAGATCTGAAGAACATTGCTCCTCTTCATCCTGACAGATACATAGTGATATATTCTGCAGATTATTACACCACTGACCTCTCTAGAGATCTGCAGAACATTGCTCCTCTACCTTCTGACAGATACATAGTGATATATTCTGCAGATTATTACACCACTGACCTCTCTAGAGATCTGCAGAACATTACTCCTCTACCTCCTGGCAGATACACAGTGATATATTCTGCAGATTATTACACCACTGACCTCTCTAGGGATCTGAAGAACATTGCTCCTCTTCATCCTGACAGATACATGGTGATATATTCTGCAGATTATTACACCACTGACCTCTCTAGAGATCTGCAGAACATTGCTCCTCTACCTTCTGACAGATACATAGTGATATATTCTGCAGATTATTACACCACTGACCTCTCTAGAGATCTGCAGAACATTGCTCCTCTACCTTCTGACAGATACATAGTGATATATTCTGCAGATTATTACACCACTGACCTCTCTAGAGATCTGCAGAACATCGCTCCTCTAACTCCTGACAGATACATAGTGATATATTCTGCAGATTATTACACAACTGACCTCTTTAGAGATCTGCAGGACATTGCTCCTCCACCCCTGACAGATACATAGTGATATATTCTGCAGATTATTACACCACTGACCTCTCTAGAGATCTGAAGAACATTGCTCCTCTTCATCCTGACAGATACATAGTGATATATTCTGCAGATTATTACACCACTGACCTCTCTAGAGATCTGCAGAACATTGCTCCTCTACCTTCTGACAGATACATAGTGATATATTCTGCAGATTATTACACCACTGACCTCTCTAGAGATCTGCAGAACATTACTCCTCTACCTCCTGGCAGATACACAGTGATATATTCTGCAGATTATTACACCACTGACCTCTCTAGAGATCTGAAGAACATTGCTCCTCTTTATCCTGACAGATACATAGTGATATATTCTGCAGATTATTACACCACTGACCTCTCTAGAGATCTGCAGAACATTGCTCCTCTACCTTCTGACAGATACATAGTGATATATTCTGCAGATTATTACACCACTGACCTCTCTAGAGATCTGCAGAACATTGCTCCTCTACCTTTTGACAGATACATAGTGATATATTCTGCAGATTATTACACCACTGACCTCTCTAGAGATCTGCAGAACATTACTCCTCTACCTCCTGGCAGATACACAGTGATATATGCTGCAGATTATTACACCACTGACCTCTCTGGAGATCTGCAGAGCATTGCTCCTCTAACTCCTGACAGATACATAGTGATATATTCTGCAGATTATTACACCACTGACCTCTCTAGAGATCTGCAGAACATCGCTCCTCTAACTCCTGACAGATACATAGTGATATATTCTGCAGATTATTACACAACTGACCTCTCTAGAGATCTGCAGGACATTGCTCCTCCACCCCTGACAGATACATAGTGATATATTCTGCAGATTATTACACCACTGACCTCTCTAGAGATCTGAAGAACATTGCTCCTCTTCATCCTGACAGATACATAGTGATATATTCTGCAGATTATTACACCACTGACCTCTCTAGAGATCTGCAGAACATTGCTCCTCTACCTTCTGACAGATACATAGTGATATATTCTGCAGATTATTACACCACTGACCTCTCTAGAGATCTGCAGAACATTACTCCTCTACCTCCTGGCAGATACACAGTGATATATTCTGCAGATTATTACACCACTGACCTCTCTAGAGATCTGAAGAACATTGCTCCTCTTCATCCTGACAGATACATAGTGATATATTCTGCAGATTATTACACCACTGACCTCTCTAGAGATCTGCAGAACATTGCTCCTCTACCTTCTGACAGATACATAGTGATATATTCTGCAGATTATTACACCACTGACCTCTCTAGAGATCTGCAGAACATTGCTCCTCTACCTTCTGACAGATACATAGTGATATATTCTGCAGATTATTACACCACTGACCTCTCTAGAGATCTGCAGAACATTACTCCTCTACCTCCTGGCAGATACACAGTGATATATGCTGCAGATTATTACACCACTGACCTCTCTGGAGATCTGCAGAACATTGCTCCTCTACCTCCTGACAGATACATAGTGATATATTCTACAGATTATTACACCACTGACTTCTCTAGAGATCTGCAGAACATCGCTCCTCTAACTCCTGACAGATACATAGTGATATATTCTGCAGATTATTACACCACTGACCTCTCTAGAGATCTGCAGAACATTACTCCTCTACCTCCTGGCAGATACACAGTGATATATGCTGCAGATTATTACACCACTGACCTCTCTAGAGATCTGCAGAACATTGCTCCTCTACCTCCTGACAGATACATAGTGATATATTCTGCAGATTATTACACAACTGACCTCTCCGGAGATCTGCAGAACATTGCTCCTCTACCTCCTGACAGATACATAGTGATATATTCTGCAGATTATTATACCACTGACCTCTCTAGAGATCTGCAGAACATTGCTCCTCTACCTCCTGACAGATACATAGTGATATATTCTGCAGATTATTACACCACTGACTTCTCTAGAGATCTGCAGAACATTGCTCCTCTACCTCCTGACAGATACATACTGATATATTCTGCAGATTATTACACCACTGACCTCTCTGGAGATCTGCAGAACATTGCTCCTCTATAACACCTGACAGATAAATAGTTTTATATTCTGCAGATTATTACACCTCTGACCTCTCTGGAGATCTGCAGAACATTGCTCTCTCCTCTCTACCGCCTGCCAGATACATAGTGATATATTCTGCAGATTATTACACCACTGGCCTCTCTAGAGATCTGCAGAACATTGCTCCTCTACCTTCTGACAGATACATAGTGATATATTCTGCAGATTATTACACCACTGACCTCTCTAGAGATCTGCAGAACATTGCTCCTCTACCTCCTGACAGATACATAGTGATATATTCTACAGATTATTACACCACTGACTTCTCTAGAGATCTGCAGAACATCGCTCCTCTAACTCCTGACAGATACATAGTGATATATTCTGCAGATTATTACACCACTGACCTCTCTAGAGATCTGCAGAACATTACTCCTCTACCGCCTGGCAGATACACAGTGATATATGCTGCAGATTATTACACCACTGACCTCTCTAGAGATCTGCAGAACATTGCTCCTCTACCTCCTGACAGATACATAGTGATATATTCCGCAGATTATTACACCACTGACCTCTCTAGAGATCTGCAGAACATTGCTCCTCTACCTCCTGACAGATACATACTGATATATTCTGCAGATTATTACACCACTGACCTCTCTGGAGATCTGCAGAACATTGCTCCTCTACCTCCTGACAGATACATAGTGATATATTCTGCAGATTATTACACCACTGACCTCTCTAGAGATCTGCAGAACATTGCTCCTCTATCTCCTGACAGATACAGAGTGATATATTCTGCAGATTATTACACCACTGACCTCTCTGAAGATCTGCAGAATATTGCTCCTCTACCTCCTGACAGATAAATAGTGTAATATTCTGCAGATTATTACACCACTAACCTCTCTAGAGATCTGCAGAACATTGCTCCTCTACCTCCTGACAGATAAATTGTGATATATTCTGCAGATTATTACACCACTGACCTCTCTGGAGATCTGCAGAATATTGCTCTGTCCTCTCTACCTCCTGATAGATACTTATTGATATATTCTGCAGATTATTACACCTGACTTTTCCACACCCTTATGATCCCTGTAGATAAAAGGCTCCCTGGATAAATTCCCCAATATATATATGAAAACACTGAAAATTGTAAAGAAAATATATGTTTATTCCAGAATCCAGTAGAATTGCTGTGCGGTTTTCTCCGGCCCTTTAACATGTGATGATCTGTGACATGAAGAAGAGGAGGGTCCTTCTTCACACGTGGATATGGCCGCCAGTCCACCCTTACACAGCTCAGTCCTGGATCATAAGAGAGCGTAAAACATTTTTCTATTTTTTCACAGTTGTATCCTAGAAAAGACAAACAATGTGAATTAGCCCAAAAATTCACAAAACCTTCACCACAAGGATATAAAGACGGAGCAGAAGACGTCGGACTTACCGGATCTCGCTTCTGTTCTGCACATCACTGGTTCTCAGCGCTGGAGGAGTCTTCATGACAATTTCAGATGGTTTAGGTGGTAAAGACCACCATGTTGGGGTGACAAAAGATGGTGAATGGGCCCCGAGCGACAGATGGAACAAAACAGGCCCCTTTCTCTCCCGGGGGTTCGGGGCCCTGATGGTAAATGGGCCCCGAGTGGCAGATGGAATTAAAATGCCCACTTTCTCTTCCGGGGGTTTGAGGCCCTGGTGGTAACAGTAACCCCTGAAAGGTCCTCCATCTCCACATCCTCTGGAAGTTTGCGTCCGCGAACTTCCTTTTTGTCTTTCTTATCCTCCATATCCTCCATCTCTATATCATCAGGAAATTGGCGTCCGCCAACCTCCATTTTCTCGTCCTCCTCCACGTCCTCCATCTCTACATCATCGGGAAATTGACGTCCGCCAACCTCCATTTTCTCTACAATCCTCATCTTGAAAAACATCTTCACTATCCTCCTCTTCATCAAAGACACCTTCATGATGAGAGCCAGCAAGAGAAACCGACACCGTGGTCAATGTGTGACCCCAATTTATAGACTTGATGATGTCATAAGATGTTTACACATCCAGATTAAGAGGTGTAGAGAAATAGAATCTGCCCACATTCTAGATGACATCACAAGAAGCGTATCTCAGTGATCCGGTGGCCATATAAAACGTAATATGGTACAAGAATACAGACAGTAGGGTCACACTACACCCTCTGGGGAAGTCTCTATCATCTCAAAGAATTCTCAAATCAATGTGGTCAATTCCACTGGGTTCCTAAAACGTAATCGCACCCATAAAACGTACAACACGGGCATTTACATATACAGTAAAAATTAAACAAAACCATTTTTTTCATAAAAAGTGGGTTTTTTTTTTGTACAAGTGGGAAAAAAAATACACATATGTGGTATCACCACGATTGTAACGACCAGAGCTATAAAGTTAACACAGTATTTAAACAGCATGGTGAAAACCGTAAAAAACTAAAAAAAATAAAAAAAACATGGCAAAAGTGTTTTTTTTTTACCCCCCACAAAAAATATAATAAAAGTTAATCAATATATCATATGTACCCAAAAATGGTGCCATTAAAGAAAATAACTCGTTTGGCAAAAAAAAAGCCCTTATACTGCGTTATTGACGGAACAATACAAAAATTACGGCTCTTGGAAAGCGGAGATGTAAAAACAAATTATTTATGTTTAAAAATATTTTTAATGTGCAACTAAAATTTATATTCACCAAACCCGGTGAATTGCACAACAAGCAGAGAGATGAGGCCTCTTTTAGCCTTTAAGATTAACGGCCAGGAGCGGCGGCGTGATACAGTGATTGTAAGTCAGTATCCTACAAAACAGAGAACGGCAGGGGTCTCTGTCATAGATTTCAACTAGAACCGCCTCCTGATAGGCCGTATAACCCCTAAGTCCACAAAGTCAATAGCGAGCGCAGCATCTAAGTGGTTGACAGAGGGAGGGGCTTCTTCTGTACAATAGCAGGTTATCGCGGGGGTGCCAACGGTTGCGATGGCAACTGGAGGCCTAACAATGGCCTCGTGGCCTGCCATGTACTGAAGCCTATTAGGCCCTGCCAGAATGCAGTGTATTATACCAGCTAAGACGTGATTGGATCCTCAATTCCCCTAGTGGAACAAAAAACGAAAAAGAATGCTCTAGAAAAATAAAAAAACAAAAACTGCCACTCTCTCTTTATAAAGTCATTATTAAAAAATATATATAAAACTATACACAACTGGTATTGCCACATCCATAAAGACACAAAAATAATCACATCATTTATCCTGCGCGGTAAACGCTGTAAGAAAAATATAAAAAAAAATTACAGATATTCTGTTTTTGGTCACATCACCTCCAAAACATTGGAATATAAAGCTACCAAAAAAAGCCCTCACAGCTCTGCAGATGGAAAAAGTTATGGCTCTCAGAATATGGCGACTTTATGTAAGGCTATGTTCACACTGAGTTTTTTTACAAGTTTTTTGACGCGGAAACCGCGCCGGAAAACTCGTCAAAAACGGCCCGAAAATGCCTCCCGTTTATTTCTCGCGGGACAAAGAAGGGACATGCCCTATTTTCGGGCGTTTACGCCTCTGACCTCCCATTGACTTCAATGGGAGGCAGAGAAAGCGTATTTTGCGGCGTTTTATGCCCGCGGTGCTCAAAGGCCGCGGGCAAAAACGCTGCGAAAAATGCCGCGAAAATCGGCGTGCAGGGAGAGGAAAATCTGCCTCAAACTTACAAACGAAATTTTGAGGCAGAAATTCCGCCTGCAAAAAAACTCTGTGTGAACATAGCCTTAGTGTTTTTATTGTGAAAAAGTAGTGAAACATAAAAAAAAGAATATAAATTTAGTATGGCCGTAATCATAGTTAACCGCCGAATAAAGTTAACAGGTCGTCTATGCCATGAATAGAGATGAGCGAACCGGGACAACCGAACCTGGTCAAAAATATTATACAAATCGGCAGCCACTTATTTCTATCAATCACTGATAGAGAAAAGAGGCTGCTGATTAAAAATAAAATAAAAAGCATTTCATACGTACCCGGTCGTTGTCTTGGTGACGAGTCCCTCTTCCTCCTCCAGTCCGACCTTCTTTCCTGACGCGGCAGCCTGTGATTGGCTGCAGAGGCCGCTGCAGCCTGTGATTGGCTGCAGAGGCCGCTGCAGCCTGTGATTGGCTGCAGAGGCCGCGGCAGCCTGTGATTGGCTGCAGCGGTCACATGGGCTGTAACGTCATCCAGGAATGTCGGGCCGGATGTCGAGAGGGACGCATCACAAAGGCAACGGCCGGGAGACCGGACTGGAGGAAGCAGAAAGTTCTCGGTAAGTATGAACGTCTTTTTTTTTACAGGTTACTCTATATTCTGATCGGAATTCACTGTCCAGGGTGCTGAAAGAGTTACTGCCGATCAGTTAACTCTTTCAGCACCCTGGACAATGACTATTTACTGACGTCGCCTAGCAACGCTGCCGTAATGACGGGTGCACACATGTAGCCACCCGTCATTACGGGGCCTCATGCACCCGACCGTAAAAACACCCGTTATTACGGGTCGTAATTACGACCCGAAATAGCGGGCCCATAGACTTCTGTTAGCCACGGGTACCTTCCCGTTTTCTCACGGGAAGGTGCCCGTGCCGTTAAAAAGATAGACCATGTTCTATTTTTTTTTTTTACGGGCCGTGCTCCTATACTTTATAATGGGAGCACGGCTCGGAAAAACGACCGGCTGCGCGTGGCCGGCCGTGCCCGGCCGTGCTCATCTCCTGAAATACTCTGTGCTGCCTTAAACTCTGTGGACAGGTCAGGATCCTGTTTCTTTTAAATGCTGCTGGGGAACCCGCTCGATCCACTATATAAGGCTGCGCTACAGTGCTTGGGAATAAGTGACTGGGGCAGAAGAGGATGGAGGCGCAGCCTTATATAGTGGATCGAGCGGGTTCCCCAGCAGCATTTAAAAGAAACAGGATCCTGACCTGTCCACAGAGTTTAAGGCAGCACAGAGTATTTCAGGAGATGAGCGTGCGGATCTTGTGCGGGGTGGTGACTTGACAATCATGTGAAGGTGTTATTGAGGACAGGAGTGGGGGAGAGGTAACAGACTGAGAGCTACGTAATGGTAAGAGCAGAGTTCACAGCAGCACTGAATCTGCACGCTCCTCTCCTGAAATATTCTGTGCTGCCTTAGGCCTCATTTACACGAGCGTAATATACGCGCGTGCGATGCGCGTGCTTTTCACGCGTGTCGTACGCACCTATATTACTCTATGGGGCAGTTTAGACGATGCGTGAATTTTGCGCAGCGTGAGTGCGTTGCGTAAAACTCACGACATGTTCTATAATCGTGCGTTTTTCGCGCATCACGCACCCATTGAAGTCAATGGGTGCGTGAAAACCACGCATGCCGCACGGAAGCACTTCCGTGCGAACTGCGTGATTCGCGCAAGAGCTGTCAAAAGGATGAATGTAAACAGAAAAGCACCACGTGCTTTTCTGTTTACAAACATCCAAACGGAGTGTCAAATTAGAGATGAGCGCACCGAACTTCACCGGGTTCGGCCGAACTCATTTTGACCGAACCCGGCAAAAAAATTTCCAGTACGCGACGTCGGGAGACAGTCACTCTCCACGGTGCTGAAAGAGTTAAACTGGTTCAGCACCATGGACAGTGACTTCCGATCACAATATACATGTACGTGTAAAAAAAAACAGAAGTTCTGACTTACCGAGAACTCCCGGGTTCTTCCTCCAGTCTGACCTCCCGGGATGACAATTCTGTCCAAGTGACAGCTGCAGCCAATCACAGGCCAAGCACAGGCTGCAGCCAATCACAGGCTGCAGCGGTCACTTGGACTGCCGCGTCATCCTGGGAGGTGGGGCCGGATGACAAGAGAGGGACGCGTCACCAAGGCAACGGCCGGGAGACCGGACTGGAGGAAGCAGGACGTTCTTGGTAAGTATGAACGTCTTTTTTTTATTCACAGATTGGTGTATATTTTGATCGGCATTCACTGTCGAGGGTGCTGAAAGAGTTACTGCCGATCAGTTAGCTCTTTCAGCACCCTGGACAGTGACGGACGTCGACTGGCCTCATCTCTATGATGGCGGCTGCGCGAAAATCATGCAGCCGCGCATCATACACGGATGACACACGGAGCTGTCAAGTGCCTTTTGCGCGCGCAAAACGCTGCGTTTTTTGCGCGCGCAAAACGCACACGCTCGTGTAAATCAGGCCTTAAACTCTGTGGACAGGTCGCTTTAAAAAAAATAAAAAATTCCTGTTTTATGATCACCTCTCATCCCAAGAAATTGTATAAAAAAATATCCTGATGTGCAGGCCACAAATTTTAGCTTAGGGGGACAAGCACACAGCACTGGACCAATAGTAGCTGCCCGTCCTTAACCTGTTTACCTCCACCTACGGTATAAAGGCGGCAGAGGTAAATGGGCTTTAAATTGTTAAAAGATGGCAGCTGGTTGTGTTTTCAGGTTGGGATCGTACACGCAAACTAATCCCGCTTAGGGCTTGTTCACACCTGCATCAGTGTTTATGTGGAGGCCTAAAACCACAAAATTACCGTCTGGTTTCCGTCATGGTATCTGTGATTATGCCAAAAACAAAAGCGCAGCAGGCTGCGCTATGGTTTCCGGTATTTTCGTCCAGATCTTTCACAGAGCCTCGAACGCAGATGTGAATAGGCTCTTACCTGCATAGTTACTCAATACTTCCGCTACACAATGACCACATAGTGACTGAATAATATTACCATACTGTTACTGAATCAAAACCACTGAACAAAAACCAATATCACCACCTTATAGTGACCATATAATCATAGATTCCGGTCCTACACAGGGGCTCTACAGACCATATAAGTGATTACAGTACAGTGACATGCATTGACCATATAGTGTTAGATACCGGTCCTACACAGGAACTCTACAGACCATATAAGTGATTACAGTACAATGACATCCAGTGACCATATAGTGGTAAATACTGGTCCTACACAGGAGGGTTGTAGACCATATACAGCACAGTGACTCACAGGTGACGTCTTCTCAGATTAGATTTGTTCACTTTCCCTTTTCTTCTCCATCCTGCCCAGAAACCTAAAACGACTTCTACCCATGAATCCCCTCTGCAGAATTTAAAATACAGACAAGTTGGTTTCCTGCTTTTCTTGCATTCATCCCACCTATACCCCATCCTCTAAACAAACTCGTCATCTACAGTGCGCCAGATAGTAGTAATGCCACCCACTTGGTGCCCCACACCATAATAGCGCCCCCTTTGTGCACCCATACAGTAATAGTGCCCCCTTTATGCCCCCATATACTAATGTTGCCATTAACAGGCCCGCTTCTCTTCCAGGCCCAGTTGTGATTGTAGTGGTTGCTACCTGACCCAGATGGGAGACGGACCCACTGATAACAGTGGGCTGATATTTTTATCCTCAGACAGGAGACCCTGTGGGGATGGTGGCCCTGGGCATTTGCCCAGTTTGACCCCCATCCTAACACCAACCCTGTAGAAAAGTGTTCTAACAGACGCACAGGTGTAGCGCGGCCACGGGGGTGGTCATGGGAATGATGGTGTCACGTACTCTAAGCCTACGGCTCCCTCGGTCTCCAGGACATTGAGAGTTACTCGTTAGGGTGTCTCCCGGCCTGCCAGACTGAGGCAATTATTTAGTTCAGCCTGGGATAGTTGACCTTTGTCTGTAATTAGAGTTTCCTTGCCTGGTGATTTCCCTTGTCTTGAGACTCCCCTGAGCGACTTGCTTTTTGACTTTTTGTGACCTCTGACTCCTGGACTCCTGACTTGTCATTGCCTTCTGACTTTTGTTTTTCCGTACTTTCCCGGTTTGACCCTGCCTGCCTTTTGCATCCGAAAGACGAGGGGCTCCGACCCTGTATCGACTACCATCAGCTTAACAATATTACTATAAAGAACCAACACAGCTCATCCCCGATCTATTTAATCAGGTTCAGGGGGCCAAATGGTTCTCTAAGTTTGGCATGCGGGGGGGGGGGGGGGGGCTTATGACCTGATTAGAGTTTATAAGGGGGATGAGTGGAAGACTGCCTTTAACACCCCCAAAGGGCACTTTAAGTACATGGTGATGCCCTTCGGTCTATGTAATGTGCCGGCTGTGTTCCAGACTTTCATAAATTATATTTTTAGAGACTATCTGGGGCTCTTCTTGGTGGTATACTTAGATGACATTTTGGTGTTTTCCAAAGACTGGGACCCGCACGTCAAACATGTCTGGACTGTCCTCCACATTCTCAGGGCCAATAATTTGTTCGCTAAATTTGAAAAATGTAGTTTTGGTATTCAAGAGATGCCTTTCATGGGACGCATCCTTAGCCCTGAGGATTTCCGCATGGATCCTGCCAGGCTCCAGGCGGTATCTGACTGGGTTCGGCCTGTTCCCTGAAAGCCCTCCAAAGGTTTTTAGGGTTCGCTAATTATTACAGACGTTTTATCGAAAAATTTTCAGTAATTGCCAAACCCCTTACTGACCTCACCCGTAAAAGTGCGTATCTCCTCCACTGGTCTCTGTAGGCGGTCCGAGCCTTCGAGCTCCTTAAGGGGTGCTGTTCCTCTGCCCCAGTACTAATCCAACCGGATTATACTCAACCCTTTATTGTGGAGGTGGATGCTTCCGAGGTGGGTGTGGGAGCAGTATTGTCTCAGGGTCCTACTTCTCACTCACCTCCGACCCTGTGCCTTCTTTTCCCATTAGTTCTTTCCCTCTGAGCAAAATTATGATGTGGGTAATCGGGAACTGCTGGCCATCAAATGGGCCTTGGAGGGATGGCATAATTTTCTCGAAGGGGCAAGACATCGGGTCACAGTCCTCACTGACCATAAAAATTTAGTCTTTCTAGATTCAGCCAAGAGACTCAAACCCAGAAAGACTAGATGGGCTCTATTTTTTACCAGGTTCAATTTTGTTCTTACCTACAGGCCTGGTTCAAAGAATATTAAAGCGGATACTTTGTTCCGTAGTTTTCTGGCCACCCCTCCTCCTGAGACCAAACCCGAAGGAGTATTGCTTCCTGGTGCGGTACTGGCAACCGTAGACTCTGACCTGACCACAGAGATCACGGCCAGCCAGGACTCTGCCCCTTCCAGAGGGCAAATTGTTTGTACCCCTAGACCTCCGGCTTAGGCTCCTCCAGGAGTGTCATGACTCAGTCCAGTCAGGTCACCAGGGACCTTGTCATCCGTGGTTTCTGGTGGCCAGGGCTGCTACGGGATGTCCGAGTCTACGTGGTCTCATGTGAGACCTGCGCCCGGTCTAAAACTCCCAGATCCCGACCTGCAGGCTTGCTGTGTCCTTTGCCGGTGCCCGAAGGACCCTGGACCCATCTAGCCATGGATTTTATCACCGATCTGCCTTCATCCCAGGGCAGGTCGGTGATCTGGGTAGTTGTAGACCGGTTTAGTAAAATGGCTCACTTCATTCCCCTGAAGAAATTGCCCAATGCTAAAGAGTTAACCTCTTTATTAAACATATTTTACGTTTGCACGGGGTACCTGTTAACATCGTCTCTGACAGGGGGGTCCAATTTGTATCATTGTTTTGGAGGGCGTCCTGCAAGCAGTTTGGACTAGACTTGTCCTTTTCATCGGGCTTTCATCCAGAAACTAATGGCCAGACTGAGAGGACCAATCAGTCTCTGGAACAGTATCTCAGATGTTTCGTGGCCGACGCTCAGGATAAATGGTTCAGGTTTTTGGTGCTTGGGTAACTTGCCCTCAATAATCACATCAGCACATCGCCAGGAGTTTCTTTGCTATTTATGGTTTTAATCCCCGGTTTTCTTCATTTTCCCCATGTGTATCAGATAACCCTGAAGTGGAGCTTCTCACTGGGAAATTGAGGGTCATCTGGGACCACGTCCAGAGTAATCTCAGGGCAGCCCAGGACCACCAGCGGCTTCAAGCCAATAAAAGGCGTTCGGCTAATCCTGATTTCTCGGTGGGAGATCCGGTTTGGTTATCTTCCAAGAACCTCTGCCTGAGGGTAGCCTCCTGAAAGTTCACCCCCAGGTACATCGGTCCTTATGAAGTCATGGAGAGGATCAACCCCGTCTCCTTTCGCTTAAAATTACCCCCCCACCTTCTTCGCATCCACGATATGTTTCATTCCTCCCTTCTGAAAAGATTTGTCCCCCCCCATCCTTCCCATAGGGAAACCGCCATCCCAGTTTTAACATCCGAGGGACAGGAGTTTGAGGTGGCCAGGTTGCTGGACAGTATAAAGGTTCAGGGGTCTATCCAGTACCTGGTCCATTGAAAAGGATATGGTCCAGTGGAAAGGACTTGGGTCCCAGTCCGAGATTTCCACGCTCGGACCCTTATAAATAACTTTCATAAAAAGTTTCCGAATAGACCTGGTACGGGGGTTGAGGGTCCAGTGGCCCCTCGTAAAAGGGGGGTACTGTCACGTACTCTCCAGGACATCGAGAGTTACTTGCTCGGGCGTCGCCCGGCCTGGCAGACTGAGGCAGTCTGCAGCCAATAGGAGCTCATGAGCGTCAGGCCAATCAAAGCCTGGCTGATGTTCCTGAGCTCCCGTCCTCACCTTAATTAGTTCAGCCTGGGATAGTAGGCCTTTGTCTGTAATTAGAGTTTCCTTGCCTGGTGCTTTCCCTTGTTTTCAGACTCCCCTTGCTTTTTGACATCTTGTGACCTGACCTCGGCTGGTCTCTTGATGTAAAGGATCTGCCAGACACAGCTTCTGTGTCGACCCCCGTGGTTAATCAGTCTGCACCTGCTCCTAGGTCTGATAGAGTGACTCGATCTGGGCTCCTATATGACAAGGTAGATGTCGTTCATCGGGAACTGTGCATAGTATGGGCCCAGGTTCAGAAGAACCTAGAGGTGTCCCAGAGCTTACAAAAGACTCAGGCAAATAGAAGACGTTCTGCTAATCCCTTGTTTGTGGGCGGGGTTCTGGTGTGGCTGTCTTCAAAAAATTTGCGCCTTAAAGTCACGTCCAAAAAATTTGCTCCCCGGTATATAGGGCCGTACAAGGTCATTGAGGTCCTTAACCCTGTCTCCTTCCGACTGGAGTTACCCCCGTCTTTTCGAATATACAACGTGTTTCATGCCTCCCTCCTGAAACGCTGCTCCCCGTCCTTGGCTACCTCGAGGAAATCTCTGGTCCCTGTTCTCACCCCTGAAGGGGTAGAATTCGAGGTGGCCAAGATTGTGGACAGCAGGATAGTCCAAGGCTCCCTCCAGTACCTGGTCCATTGGAGAGGATACGGGCCTGAGGAGAGGACTTGGGTACCTGCCCGGGATGTTCACGCTGGGGTATTGCTCAGGAGGTCCCATCTTCGGTTCCCCAAAAAGCCAGGTCCACCTAGAAAGGGTCCAGTGGCCCCTCATAAAAGGGGGGGTACTGTAAGGAACCAGTATCCCCTTCCTTTGATTCCTGATCTCTTCAATCAGGTTCAGGGGGCCCAATGATTCTTTAAGTTTGATCTTCGTGGGGCTTATAACCTTATCCGCATCAGAGAGGGGGATGAGTGGAAGACTGCGTTTAACACGCCCGAAGGTCATTTCGAATACCTCGTCATGCCCTTTGGGTTGTGTAATGCTCCCGCGGTCTTCCAGAATTTCATAAATGAGATTTTAAGAGACTACCTGGGGATATTTCTTGTAGTGTACCTTGATGACATACTTGTGCTTTCCAAGGACTGGTCCTCCCACATTGAGCATGTCAGGAAGGTGCTCCAGGCACTTTGGGAAAACAAACTCTTTGCTAAAACCGAAAAATGTGTTTTTGGGGTGCAGGAGATACAATTTTTGGGTCAAATCCTCACTCCTAATGAATTCCGCATGGACCCTGCCAAGGTTCAGGCTGTGGCTGAATGGGTCCAACCTGCCTCCCTGAAGGCGTTAGAGTGCTTCCTGGGGTTTGCTAATTATTACAGGAGATTTATTGCTAACTTCTCGGTCATCGCTAAGCCTCTTATGGATCTTACTCGCAAAGGTGCTGATCTCCTCCACTCGCCTCCGGAGGCGGTTCAGGCTTTTGAGGTCCTTAAGAAGTGCTTTATCTCGGCCCCACTGCTGAATCAGCCTAACCAAATGGAGCCATTCATCGTGGAGGTTGACGCCTCCGAGATGGGAGTGTGTACTGTCTTGTCCCAGGGTACCAGGTCCCTCACCCATCTTCGTCCCTGCGCCTACTTCTCCAGGAAGTTCTCGCACACTGAGAGTAACTATGACATTGGCAACCGCGAACCCTTAGCCATTAAATTGGCATTTGAAGAGTGGCGCCACTTCCTGGAGGGGGCTAGGCACCAGGTAACGGTCCTTACCGACCACAAGAATCTGGTTTTCCTAGAATCTGCCCGGAAGCTAAACCCGAGGCAAGCTCGATGGGCGTTGTTTTTTACTAGATTAAACTTTTTGGTCACCTATAGGGCTGGGTCTAAAAATATTAAAGCTGATGCACTGTCGCATAGCTTCATGGCCAGCCCTCCTTCGGAGGAAGATCCTGCTTGTGTTTTGACCCCAGGTATAATCATTTCCTCTGTTGCTTCTCACTTAGTCTCCGAAATTGCGGCTGATCAAGGTTCATCTCCCGGGAATCTTCCTGAGAACAAGCTGTTTGTTCCCCTGCAATTCCGGCTAAGGGTACTCAGGGAAATTTATGACTCTGCACTATTTGGCCATCCAGGCATCCTGGGTACCAAGCACCTCATTGCCAGAAACTATTGGTGGCCTGGGTTGCCTTAAGATGTTAAGGCCTACGTCGCCGCTTGTGAAATTTATGCTAGGTCCAAGACTCCCAGGTCCCGACCAGCGGGCTTACTATGTTCTTTGTCCATTCCCCAGAGACCTTGGACCCATATCTCCATGGATTTTATCACCGATCTGCCTCCATCTCAAGGCAAGTCGGTGGTGTGGGTTGTAGTAGACCGCTTCAGAAAGATGTGCCACTTTGTGCCCCTTAAGAAACTACCCAATGCTAAGACGTTAGCTACCTTATTTGTCAAACACATCCTGCGTCTCCATGGGGTTCCTGTAAATATTGTTTCTGACAGAGGGGTACAATTTGTTTCATTGTTTTGGAGAGCTTTCTGTAAAAAGTTGGAGATTGATCTGTCCTTCTCCTCGGCCTTCCATCCTGAAACTAATGGCCAACCCGAGAGGACTAATCAGTCTCTAGAACAATATTTAAGGTGTTTTATCTCTGACTGTCAATATGATTGGGTCTCCTTAATTTCCCTTACCGAATTTTCCCTTAATAACCGGGTCAGTAACTCGTCAGGGGTCTCCCCCTTTTTCTGTAATTTTGGGTTTAATCCACGGTTCTCCTCCGTTTCACCAGGTGGTTCCAACAATCCCAAGGTAGATGTCGTTCATCGGGAACTGTGCACAATCTGGGCCCAGGTTCAGAAGAACCTAGAGGTGTCCCAGAGCATACAAAAGACTCAGGCAGATAAAAGACGTTCTGCTAACCCCTTGTTTGTGGTCGGGGATCTGATGTGGCTGTCTTCAAAAAATTTGTGCATTAAAGTCCCGTCCAAAAAATGTTCTCCCCGGTATATAGGGCCGTACAAGGTCATTGAGGTCCTTAACCCTGTCTCCTTCCGACTGGAGTTACCCCAGTCTTTTCGAATACACAACGTGTTTCATGCCTCCCTCCTGAAACGCTGCTCCCCGTCCTTGGCTACCTCGAGGAAATCTCTGGTCCCTGTTCTCACCCCTGAAGGGGTGGAATTCGAGGTGGCCAAGATTGTGGACAGCAGGATGGTCCAAGGCTCCCTCCAGTACCTGGTCCAATGGAGAGGATACAGGCCTGAGGAGAGGACTTGGGTACCCGCCCGGGATGTTCACGCTGGGGTATTGCTCAGGAGGTTCCATCTTCGGTTCCCCAATAAGCCAGGTCCACCTAGAAAGAGTCCAGTGGCCCCTCATAAAAGGCGGGGTGCTGTAAAGGATCTGCCAGACACAGCTTCTGTGTCGACGCTCACGGTTAATCAGTCTGCACCTGCTCCTAGGTCTGATAGAGTGACTCGATCTGCTAACACTCAGGCTGGTAGGCTCAGGAGTGGGAGAACCTATCACAGCCTGGCCAGACGGTTCTAGCTCCCGCCCTCGGTCTGTTTATACCTTCACTTCCTGCTTGACTTTGCCTGTGATTCTTTCCTGTTTCCTGGCTCTGCTGCTCCTTCTATTATCATTATTGACCTTGCTTCATTTTGACCCTGGCTTTTCTGACTACGCTCCTGTTTGGTACCTCTTACACTCCTGGTTTGACTCAGCTCGTTCACTACTCCTGTTGCTCACGGTGTTGCCGTGGGCAACTGCCCCATTTCCCTTAGCTTCTGTGTACCCTTGTCTGTTTGTCTGTCGTGCACATATTGAGCGTAGGGACCGTCGCCCAGGTGTACGCCGTTGCCTAAGACGGGCCGTGCAAGTAGGCAGGGACTGAGTGGCGGGTAGATTAGGGCTCACCTGTCTGTCTCCCTACCCCATCATTACACCTGACTTTTCTTTGCCTTCTGACTTTTGTTTTTCCGCATTCTCCCGGTTTGACCCTGCCTGCCTGACTCCGCCTTTTGTGCCCGGACTTGTCCGCGGCGCAATTACCCTGCCTCTCCCTACGTGTACTTCCCAGGTGACCCTTTGTTATTTCGCACTGTCTCTGTCTTATTTCTTTGTCAGTTTCACTTTTACTAGTATAGAGAACGCCGCCCAGTTGTGCGCTGTCGTTTAGGTCGGGTCGTACAAGTAGGTAGGGAAAAAGGTTTGAGAAAAACAGGGACCTCACTGTTCACTGTTCACGCCGTTAAAACAAAACCCCCCAAAATATGGCGTAATTGCTGTTTTTTTGCCTATTTCACATCACAAAAATTTTTTGATTCAGCTTCCCAGTATATTATGCTGTAGAATAAATGGTGCTATGAAAAACTACAACTTGTCCCGCAAAACACAAGCTCTCATATGGCTATGTCGACGAAAAAATACAAAAAAAGCTATGGCTTTCGGAAGACGGGAAGGAAAAGGCTAAAATGAAAACACTCAAATTGGCCGTGTCCTTAAGAGCTTAAAGTTTATTCAATATACAGTAAAAATGTCTACAACTTTCTAATATACTTATACTTTGTGTTTCATTGTTCGGTCATTTAGAGACTAAAAATCTGTGACAGGACCCATCAGGCCGTCGTGGGAATGGGTAAGGTGAGTTTTATTTTTATTGGTGCAAAGGGGGCCTAACTTATCTATGGTAAAACACAGGGGGCCTAACGTATCTATGGTAAAACACATGGGCCTAACTTATCTATGGTAAAACACAGGGGGCCTAACTTATTTATGGTAAAAAACAGGGGGCCTAACTTATCCATGATAAAACACAGGGGGCCTGACTTATCTATGGTAAAACACAGGGGCCTAACTTATTTATGGTAAAAAACAGGGGGCCTAACTTATCCATGATAAAACACAGGGGGCCTGACTTATCTATTGTAAAACACAGGGGCCTAACATATCTATGGTAAAACACAGGGGGCCTAACTTATCTATGGTAAAACACAGGGGGTCTAACTTATCTATGGTAAAACACAGGGGGCCTAACTTATCTATGGTAAAACACAGGGGGGCTTAACTTATCTATGGTAAAACACAGGGGGCCTAACTTATCTATGGTAAAACACAGGGGGTCTAACTTATCTATGGTAAAACACAGGGGGCCTAACTTATCTATGGTAAAACACAGGGGGCCTAACTTATCTATGGTGAAACACAGGGGCCTAACTTATCTATGGTAAAACACAGGGGGCCTAACTTATCTATGGTAAAACACAGGGGGGCCTAACTTATCTATGGTAAAATACAGGGGGGCCTAACTTATCTATGGTAAAACACAGGGGCCTAACTTATCTATGGTAAAACACAGGAGGCCTAACTTATCTATGGTAAAACACAGGGGCCTAACCAGGGCCGGCCCTAGGATAGATGGCGCCCATTGCGAAATGATCTTTCGGCGCCCCACCCCATCATTAAAAAAAAATGCCCCATAAAAACAATTATAATGCCCCTTTAGTGCCCCTAGACAGTATAATAATAATATTTAACAATATAATATATTACAACCCCTTCAAGGACACAGTATATTGCCCACAGTATTATGCCCCCTGTAGTACCCCTACACAGTATAATGTCCGCTTAGTGGCCCCCACACAGTATAGTGCCCCCTGTAGATTTTGCCATATAGCCTCCCTCTAGACAGTGCCATAATCCCCCACCTCCTTTTTGTAGATCGTGCCATACAGCCCCCCCACCTCCCCCTTGTAGACAGTGCCATACAGTCCCCCACCTCCCCCTTGTAGACCGTGTCCCCAAACAAAAACAAAAATTTTACTCACCTAGACCCATGACGAACTGAGCTGCTCCACGATGGGATCCTGTGGCCTAGTACAGAGTTTCCCAACCTTTTCGGACCCGAGGCAGGACTGGAAAATTAAAATTTCCTCAGGGTCCCCCTACCAAAAATAGTTCTGAGAAAGACAGAAAAAAGGCTGAGAACAAGCACTACACTCGTAGGGTTTGTTCACACACATTTTTTTAAGGCAAAAAAATCTGCCCCAAAATTCCTTCAGGAACTGACAGCGTTGTTTGACCTTTTTTTTGTGTTTTTTCTTAAGCTGTTGAAGCGAATGCAAAAGACGCAGGAAAAAAAAGCTCCAAACGAGCGCCGCAGGTATTTTCTGCCTCCTAAAAAAAAAAAAAAAAGACGACTAAGGGGGGACATGATTAACTTATATAAATATATTAATGGCACACACAAAAAATATGGTGAAATCCTGTTCCTTGTAAAACCCCCTCAAAAAACAAGGGGGCACTCCCTCCGTCTGGAGAAAAAAAGGTTTAACCTGCAGAGGCGACAAGCCTTCTTTACCGTGAGAACTGTGAATCTATGGAATAGCCTACAGCAGGAGCTGGTCACAGCAGGGACAGTAGATGGCTTTAAAAAAGGGTTAGATAATTTCCTAGAACAAAAAAGTATTAACTCCTATGTGTAGAAATTTTTCCTTCCCTTTTCCCGTCCCTTGGTTGAACTTGATGGACATGTGTCTTTTTTCAGCCGTACTAACTATGTAACTATGTAACTATGTAACTATTAATTTCAATTGGAGGTCAGAGTCGGAAACCACTTGAAGACCATCAGCCCCCCACTCACAGTAAAATGACCATCAGCTCCCCACTCACAGTAAAATGACCATCATCCCACCACTAACAGTAAAATGACCATCAGCCCACCACTCACAGATTCCCCCTGAAGGTAGCGCCACACAGCCCCTTGTAGGTAGCGCCACACAGCCTCTTGTGGGTAGCGCCACACAGCCCCTTGTGGGTAGTGCCACACAGCCCCTTGTGGGTAGTGCCACACAGCCCCTTGTGGGTAGCATCACACAGCCCCTTGTAGGTAGCACCACACAGCCCCCTTGTGGGTAGCGCCACAAAGCCCCCTTGAGGGTAGCGCCACACAGCCCCTTGTAGATAGCGCCACACAGCCCCCTTGTAGGGAGCACCACACAGCCCCCTGTAGGGAGTGCCGCACAGCCCCATGTAGGGAGTGCCGCACAGCCCCCTGGTAGGAAGTGCCGCACAGCCCCCTGGTAGGAAGTGCCGCAGAGCCCCCCTGCTAGAGAGTGCCGCACAGCCCCCTGCTAGGTAGTGCCACACAGCCCACAGCCCCCCTGTACGTAGTGCAAGGACTACGAAATGACCCTGATAGCTGGCGGGCAATAGACATTCAAAAAAGGACAACTGTGCAGGAGCACACAAAATACCCAGCTTTCCCAGCTAACAAATAAATGTGTGGAAATAAAATAAGATATAACTTTTATTTAGTCTAGGTAAAGGATTAATCCTCTTAGCTAGATTAAATAAAAATTATATCTTAGTTTATTTCCACACATTTATTTGATAGCTGGGAAAGCTGGGTATTTTGTGTGCTCCTGCACAGTTGTCCTTTTTTGTAGGTAGTGCCACTCAGCCCACACCCCCCTGTAGATTGAAACCCCCCCCTTCCAGTATAGATAGCGCCACTGTAGCTCCCTGAAGGAGCGGAATCCCCATGTGGCCAGGGATACTGCTCCTGCAGCGCTGCTTGATGTCTCTGTTCATATATGGACAGTGACATCAGGGGAAACTCCTGAAGCGGAATCCTCGTCCACAGCGTTGCTGACGCTGTGACCTTCGCTTCCACTCCAGGAGAAGCTCCTGTCGTCTGTGTCCATGACGTCATTAGCTTCTCATGGAGTGGAATCCCCGGTCATAGCGTCTGCAACGCTGTGACCAGGGATTCCACTTCAGGAGTTTCCCCTGATGTCACTGTCCATATATGGACAGAGACATCAAGCAGCGCTCCAGGAACGGAATACACGGGGATTCCGTTCCTTCAGAGAGCTACAGTGGCGCTAGTAGATAGCAGAGCAGGGAGATACCTCTCCGCTCTGCTATAGTGCCGTCGCTACCGCTATAGCAGCCGCAGCAGCTGCTAGCGGCGCCACCGCCCTCATGCCCGGTGTCACCGCTAGCAGCTGCTATGGCTGATACAGCGGTAGCCACTAAGTGAAGAAGCGCCCGGGTGGAAAGGCGACTGTAGTTAGTGTGTGTATCCGCGCTGCTAGTTGCAACGGCGCAGGGATACACACACCCGCTGGCGCCCCCCTTGCAGTATGGCGGCTGGCGCCCTGTGCGACCGCTCTGGTCGAACGGATATAAGGTCGGCCATGGGCCTAACTTATCTATGGTAAAACACAGGGGGTCTAACTTACCTATGATAAAACACAGGGGGCCTAACTTATCTATGGTAAAACACAGGGGGCTTAACTTTTTATTTTTGGTGTCTAGTTTCTTCCATTTTACTGCCGCCGAGTAAGTTGCACCACAAAAGGGGTCACTAAGACCATGTTCACATGGTGGATTTTGCTTGGTGGGTCCTGCTGCAAAATCGGCCGAAGAATTATTCCTGCCGTCAGCCAAAAGATTCCTACTCCCATTCACTTCAGATCGGGCAGGACGCTTCTTTTGTCCACTAGTTGAAAAAATCAGCTAGTGGTAAAAAGAAGCATCCGCCTCCCACTGAAATAGAGATCTGCAGAACATTGCTTTCTCCTCTCTACCGCCTGACAGATACATAGTGATATATTCTGCAGATTATTATACCACTGATCTCTCTAGAGATCTACAGCAGAGGCTGGACGGCAGCACCGAGGGCTCAACGGGAAGCCTCCATGATTGCCGTAGGAGGGAGGGTTCAACCAATAGGAAGGACAGGTTAGGTGAGGGAGGAGGGGGAGATGCGAGGAGCCGGGGTGTGTTAACTGTTCCTCCCGCTGTTTTCGGCATTGAGCCGGAGGCAGCGGGAGGAGAAACAAGCAAAAAACTTAGGTCAGGTTAGATAGTGCTACTTTCCTGTTATGGCGTCTCCGGCCTTGCTGCTCGATCAGCTGCGGGCAGAAGCTGCTTATCACGATCCGGGCTGGCTGGAGGAGACTGTGGCATCGCTGGCCCAGATCCCTCAGGCGGGCCCGTCGTCTTGGTCGGCAGCCCGCGCTGATGCGCTCCCTTCCCCCGCCCCCCTCTCAGACGCTGGGGATATGGCGGTGGGGGGAGAGCTGTTAATGTCGGCCCCTGCTGTAATAAAGCAGAGGGCTTCGGCGGGAGCGGCGGTTGCCCAGGCTAAGTCACCCCGCCGCTCCCATAGGACTCGCCAACCAGAGCGTCTTAGTCCAGACGTGGCCCCGCGGGCCCTGCGTCGCAGGGGGAGCCCTTCTAATGACGCTGCAGGCCAGGCTGCTCGGACGGGTGCCTCTTCCTAGGGCCTGCGTCCTGGCAGGAATCCCCAGCCGCGACGGGGCTCGGCGGTTAACTGGGAGTCGCAGGCCGGGCTCCCTGTCACACCCCCGCCTTCAGACGCTGTGTTCGGAGGGCAGTATACGGCCGCCCCGCATGGTGATGTTCCGGCCAGGGGGCAGGCTTCCTCGAGAGCATCGGTGAGGACGCCAAGATCAGCGACGACGACGAGGCAACAGGTCCGGTCGGAAGTCTGGGTCCCTGCGGTCGGGCGGCAGGTTGTCGGCCCACCTGTCAGCGTGCCGGGATCCCCGTGTCGAAGATGTCGGTGCGAGTACCAGTCGGCGGCGAGAGAGGATTTGGAAGATGGAGAGCTGGATGAGTCGCAACGTGGTCAGGATTTTCCGGCTGGCGGGAATACAGCGCCTGGGCAGTCTGGTGAGTGTGTAACTCCTACGTTACCGTATCCAGCAATTTTCATGTCGGGTGTAGGGGATGGGTCAGCGAGCGGGGTAGCGGCTGTCGGTAGTGGCGTTGCCGGGCGCGATGGCTTGACAGATTTAGTGGGTTGTTTGCGCGAGCTAGTCCGGCGCTTAGATAGGGCAGCGGCGCCTGTAGTGCCGGCGGGGTCTCCGGTTGTGGTATGGGAAGGTCCTCGTGATGTACAGTCGCGGTCCATGGTGGGGGAGGTTCCGGGGGTGGCAAAAGAAGTGGTAGCAGTGTCTGTCCAAACCGAGGCGCAGAAGGATGGGGATAGGGTTCGGCTTGATGATCGCGCTCGGGGCGAGGTTTACGTCTGTTTTGAGGGCCCTTTAGGGGCTCACCTTAAGCAAGAGGTACGTGAACGGATTTGGAAGGATGAATACGTGGAGATATTTTCTCTTCTGCCGCTTGCGAAATTCAAATTGGATAAGGGCAAGCGGGATGAAAGTAAGAAAGAGGAGGAAGAACGTCGGCGGTATAGGCTTATCCCGCAGACGTTCGCCAACTGGTCGCAAGCTTTCGCTATTTTGGCAAGCGTGATCGGGGAAAAGGCGCCGGAAAATTGCTCGGCGTTGTTTTGTTATTTTGATGCCATCGGGAGGCCTATTGTGCGTACGGGGGCCAGGCGTGTTTGCGGTACGACGAGCAATTTCGCCAGCGGAAGGCGGTCCGGACGGCGATCCGATGGGATCAAAAGGATATTGCATTGTGGTTGCGGGTTACGGCGCCGGTTAAGCAGTCCTTTCCCGGGAGCGTTGGCCAAGGGGGCCAGTCTAGTCAATCCGGGCCTTTTGCCGAGCCGCCGATTGAGAATTTAGTGGTATCACCCTTGGGAGTTGTGCCAAAGCGGGAGCCTCACAAATTCCGTTTGATCCAGCATTTGTCGTTTCCCAGGAGAGCGTCGGTGAATGATGGGATAGATCACGACTTATGTTCGGTTGTTTACACGTCATTTGACAAAGCGGTGGCGTTAGTGCGGGAGGCAGGGCCCGGTGCGTTGTTGGCAAAGACTGACATTGAGGCGGCCTTTCGCTTGCTGCCGGTACATCCAGAAAGCCAACGGCTGTTGGGTTGCTTCTGGAGCGGGGAATTTTATGTGGATAGGTGCCTTCCAATGGGTTGCTCCCTTTCTTGCGCATACTTCGAGGCGTTTAGTAGTTTCATGGAATGGGTGACGAAGGGTGTAGCTGGAGTCGATTCCTTAATACATTATCTTGATGATTTTTTGTGCGTAGGCCCTAGCGGTTCCCCGGTTTGCGGTAATTTATTGTATTCCTTGCAGAAGGTTGCGACGGATTTTGGAATCCCTTTGACGCCTGGATAAACAGAGGGCCCGGTATCTACGATCAGTTTTTTGGGGATGCAAATTGATTCGGTGGCAATGGAGTGCAGGCTTCCTGAGGATAAATTATTGCCACTACGGCAGGTCAGGCGGGCTTGCCAATTGAAGAAGATCACTTTTCGGGATCTTCAGTCGCTGCTTGGAAAGTTGAACTTTGCCTGTCGAATTATGCCAATGGGTAGAATTTTTAGTAGGAGGTTGGCGTCAGCGACGGCGTGTATCCGGGCGCCCCATCATTTTGTGAGGATTGGTGGGGATCACAGGGCGGATCTGCAGGTTTGGGACGAGTTCCTCGGGCAGTATAATGGTAGATCGTTGTGGATGTCGCAGGTACAGGAGATGGGCGAGTTGGAGCTGTTTACTGACGCGGCAGGGTCTGGTGGTTTTGGCGCGTATGCAGGAGGACAATGGTGTGCGGGGAACTGGCCGGACAGCTGGGTGACTGGTGGTCTTACGCGAAATCTGGCCCTGCTCGAGCTGTTTCCCATCGTGGTGGCGGTGACCATTTGGGGGGATAGGCTCAGGGATAAAAAGGTTCGTGTCCACTGCGATAACATGGGGGTGGTGTTAGCAATTAACAACTTATCAGCATCTTCTCCACCGGTGGTTCAGTTGTTGCGTCACCTAGTTTTGGTGTGCTTGTCTTTAAACACGTGGGTGGTTGCGGTGCATGTACCTGGGGTTTCCAATTGTATTGCTGATGCTCTTTCTCGCTCGCAGTGGGATCGTTTTCGTCAAATGGCACCGGGAGCGGAGCTGGTCGGTTTGGCTTGCCCGGAACATCTCTGGGGTCTGGTTTCGGTCCCGTGGAACGGTTGATTGAAAGGTCATTGGCTAGCGAGACTTGGAGCGCTTATTCGGCGTGTTGGCAGCAGTGGGAGGAGTGGGTAAGAGTGTTGGGTAACGTCAGCACGGCGCAAGACAGGTTGGTGCCATTATTGTACTGGTTGGGGGATGCTTGGGAGGCGGGGTTTTCCCCGGCAAAAGTGAATCGTTTTGTTGCTGGTTTGGCGTTTGAATTCAAATTACGGGGTTTTCAGGATGTGTCCAAACATTTTTTAGTAAGGCAAGCTCTAAAAGGTTTGCGTCGGGGCAGGGCGGTAGCAGATCAGAGGCAACCCGTTCTTTTTCCCTCCTTGGGTCGTTGGGAGCATCGCTGGGGGCTGTTTGTAATTCGCCTGATGAGGTAGTCTTGTTCCGTTTGGCTTTTTCCCTCGCGTTTTTCGGAGCACTCAGAATTGGGGAGTTGGTTTCTCCTAGTGCGGCTAGTGCTGGGGGATTGCGGCAGGCGGACATGGGGCTATATGAGGATAGACTCGAGTTGTTTTTGCGGCGGTCCAAGACTGATCAAGCGGGTCGGGGTAAGCGGATAGTGTTGTTTGCCCTCCCAGGGTCGGCGATGTGTCCAGTTGCTTGTATGGTGGCTTTTAAGCCACTGGTTGGGGTGCCGGAGTCGCCATTGCTCCGTCATGAGAATGGCTCGTTTTTGTCCAGGTATCAATTTGGTGTGGTGTTTAAGAAATGCTTGGCTGCGGTTGGCGTGGGGCAGGGGTATTACTCGTCTCACTCGTTTAGGATCGGCGCTGCTACTGAGGCGGGGCGTTGGGGGTTGGACGACGAGGGTGTGCGGCGCATCGGTCGGTGGGAGTCCAACAGGTTTCGGACTTATGTGCGCCCTCATTTGTTGTGAGTCGGTAAGGTAGCTTTGATTGTTTGACATGTGCGGTTTTGTTCTTTCTTTTCAGATCACCACCCTTGCTTAGTGTGGATTTTAGGACTTTCTTTTGTGCACTGGGGGGCATTGCGGGTGGACGTTCGCCCAGATGGCCGCCAGCTTCGCATTCTGCGGCACGATGCGGTTTTACACTGGCTGGGCTTCCGAGGTATGTTGTGGAGCCGGGTACTTGCTGAGTTTCAGACATACTCTCAGTTAGATAGGGTTCCGGAGGTTCTGGTGTTACATGCGGGTGGGGAATGATCTGGGGGTGCGCCCGTTTCGCGAGTTAGTGCGGGATATTAAACACGATCTGTTGTGTTTATGGGCATCTTATCCTCACCTGGTGATTGTTTGGTCGGACATCGTTCCGAGGAAGTTTTGGCGTTTGGCAAGATCGGTTGAGAGGGTCAATAAAGCCCGTATTAAGGTAAACCGGGCGGTGTCGCATTTTGTTGCTAGGAACGGGGGCATTTTTGTTCGACACAAGGATCTGGAGTCAGGAGTCGGTAATTATTGGAGGAGTGATGGAGTACATTTGACCCAGGTTGGAATTGATATGTGGAGCCTGGCTTTAGCAGAAGGAATTGAGAGGGCGGTGGTGGTTTGGAGGGACTCACAGGCTTAAGGTGGTCAAGGCCTGTTTCGCTGTGGCGGGGGGAGTCCTTGAGGTTGGTCAGTACAAAATGGTGGGGGGGTCGCATCGGGGGTATGCGTCCCCCAAAAAATGGTAGATCATTTGAAGACTTCATAGGGTGTTATCCCTTTGAAGTGGTCTTCTGGTGGTTGGAGCCATCTGCAGGGGTGAGCGGTGCTTCCGAGCTGGTTTACGGCTGGAGGTAAATAGTTGGTGGTGGTTTGCAGATGGCTAATTTAAAGGAAATCGGAAAAATGGCTTCAAGGACTTCCCCTGCTCTGTTTAGTGTTAATTGACCCATGTTGGGTCATGTGAATTATAGTAGGAATTCTCTGGTCGAATTCCTAAAAGAGTTATCCGAATGTTTCGGATTAAATTGCATTTAATTAATGTTAAATAAATAAACGGCTGCTGTGGCCATTTCACATCCAACCTCGGTTGTCACGTGTCTTTATTGGGAAGGCGAAAGAAGGGGAATAAAGGTAAAATGGTTACTCAGCACATGACTCTACTTAGGCTAGTCAAGATGGCTCTGTCCTCTCTACCTCCTGACAGATACACAAAGATATATTCTGCAGATTATTACACCACTGACCTCTCTGGAGATCTGCAGAACATTGCTCCTCTACCTCCTGACAGATACAGAGTGATATATTCTGCAGATTACTACACCACTGACCTCTCTGGAGATCTGCAGAACATTGCTCTGTCCTCTCTATCTCCTGACACATAAATAGTGATATATTCTGCAGATCATTACACCACTGACCTCTCTGGAGATTTGCAGAACATTGCTCCTCTACCTCCTGACAGATACATAGTGATATATTCTGCAGATCATTACACCACTGACCTCTCTGGAGATTTGCAGAACATTGCTCTGTCCTCTCTACCTGTTGATAGATACATAGTGATATATTCTGCAGATTATTACACCACTGACCTCTCTGGAGATCTGCAGAACATTGCTACTCTACCTCCTGACAGATACATAGTGATATATTCTGCAGATTAATACACCACTGACCTCTCTATAGATCTGCAGAACATTGCTCCTCTACTTCCTGACAGATACATAGTGATATATTCCGCAGATTATTACACCACTGACCTCTCTGGAGATCTGCAGAACATTGCTCCTCTACCTCCTGACAGATACATAGTGATATATTCCGCAGATTATTACACCACTGACCTCTCTGGAGATCTGCAGAACATTGCTCCTCTACCTCCTGACAGATACATAGTGATATATTCTGCAGATTATTACACCACTGACCTCTCTGGAGATCTGCAGAACATTGCTCCTCTACCTCCTGACAGATAAATAGTTTTATATTCTGCAGATTATTACACCACTGACTTCCCTAGAGATCTGCAGAACATTTCTCCTCTACCTCCTGACAGATACATAGTGATATATTCTGCAGATTATTACACCACTGACTTCTCCAGAGATTTGCAGAACATTGCTCTTCTACCTCCTGACAGATACATAGTGATATATTCTGCAGATTATTACACCACTGACCTCTCTAGAGATCTGCAGAACATTGCTCCTCTACCTCCTGACAGATACATAGTCATATATTCTGCAGATTATTATACCACTGACTTCTCTAGAGATCTGCAGAACATTGCTCCTCTACCTTCTTACAGATACATAGTGATATATTCTGCAGATTATTACACCACGGATTTCTCTAGAGATCTGCAGAACATTTCTCCTCTACCTCCTGACAGATACAGAGTGATATATTCTGCAGATTATTACACCACTGACCACTCTAGAGATCTGCAGAACATTGCTCTGTCCTCTCTACCTGCTGATAGATACATAGTAATATATTCTGCAGATTATTACACCACTGACCTCTCTGGAGATCTGCAGAACATTGCTCCTCTACCTCCTGACAGATACATAGTGATATATTCTGCAGATTATTACACCACTAACCTCTCTAGAGATCTGCAGAACATTGCTCCTCTACCTCCTGACAGATACATAGTGATATATTCTGCAGATTATTACACCACTGACCTCGCTGGAGATCTGCAGAACATTGCTCCTCTACCTCCTGACAGATACATAGTGATATATTCTGCAGATTATTACACCACTGACCTCTCTAGAGAATCGCAGAACATTGCTCCTCTACCTTCTGACAGATACATAGTGATATATTCTGCAGATTATTACACCACTGACTTCTCTGGAGATCTGCAGAATATTGCTCTCTCCTCTCTACCGCCTGACAGATACATAGTGATATATTCTGCAGATTATTACACCACTGAAATAGAGATCTGCAGAACATTGCTCCTCTACCTCCTGACAGATACATAGTGATATATTCTGCAGATTATTACACCACTGACCTCTCTGGAGATCTGCAGAACATTGCTCCTCTACCTCCTGACAGATACATAGTGATATATTCTGCAGATTATTACACCACTGACCTCTATGGAGATCTGCAGAACATTGCTCCTCTACCTCCTGACAGATACATAGTGATATATTCTGCAGATTATTTCACCACTGACCTCTCTGGAGATCTGCAGAATATTGCTCCTCTACCTCCTGACAGATACATAGTGATATATTCTGCAGATTATTACACCTCTGACTACTCTAGAGATCTGCAGAACATTGCTCCTCTAACTCCTGACAGATACATAGTGATATATTCTGCAGATTATTACACCACTGACCTCTCTGGAGATCTGCAGAACATTGCTCCTCTACCTCCTGACAGATACATAGTGATATATTCTGCAGATTATTACACCACTGACCTCTATGGAGATCTGCAGAACATTGCTCCTCTACCTCCTGACAGATACATAGTGATATATTCTGCAGATTATTACACCACTGACCTCTCTGGAGATCTGCAGAATATTGCTCTGTCCTCTCTACCTGCTGATAGATACTTATTGATATATCCTGCAGATTATTACACCTGACTTTTCTACACCCTTATGATCCCTGTAGATAAAAGGCTCCCTGGATAAATTCCCCAATATATATATGAAAACACTAAAAATTGTAAAGAAAATATATGTTTATTCCAGAATCCAGTAGAATTGCTGTGCGGTTTTCTCCGGCCCTTTAACATGTGATGATCTGTGACATGAAGAAGAGGAGGGTCCTTCTTCACACGTGGATATGGCCGCCAGTCCACCCTTACACAGCTCAGTCCTGGATCATAAGAGAGCGTAAAACATTTTTCTATTTTTTCACAGTTGTATCCTAGAAAAGACAAAAAATCTGAATTAGCCCAAAAATTCACAAAACCTTCACCACAAGGAGATGAAGACGGAGCAGAAGACGTAGACTTACCGGATCTCGCTTCTGTTCTGCACATCACTGGTTCTCAGTGCTGGGGGAGTCTTCATGACAATTTCAGATGGTTTAGGTGGTAAAGACCACCATGTTGGGGTGACAAAAGATGGTGAATGGGCCCCGAGCGACAGATGGAACAGAACAGGCCTCTTTCTCTCCCGGGGGTTCGGGGCCCTGATGGTAAATGGGCCCCGAGTGTCAGATGAATTAAAATGCCCACTTTCTCTTCCGGGGGTTTGAGGCCCTGGTGGTAACGGTAACCCCCGAAAGGTCCTCCATCTCCACATCCTCTGGAAGTTTGCGTCCGCGAACTTCCTTTTTGTCTTTCTTATCCTCCATATCCTCCATCTCTATATCATCAGGAAATTGACGTCCGCCAACCTCCATTTTCTCGTCCTCCTCCACGTCCTCCATCTCTACATCATCAGGAAATTGACGTCCGCCAACCTCCATTTTCTCTACAATCCTCATCTTGAAAAACATCTTCACTATCCTCCTCTTCATCAAAGACACCTTCATGATGAGAGCCAGCAAGAGAAACCGACACCGTGGTCAATGTGTGACCCAAATTTATAGACTTGATGATGTCATAAGATGTTTACACATCCAGATTAAGAGGTGTAGAGAAAAAGAATCTGCCCGCATTCTAGATGACATCACAAGAAGCGTATCTCAGTGAACCGGTGGCCATATAAAACGTAATATGGTACAAGAATACAGACAGTAGGGTCTCACTACACCCTCTGGGGAAGTTTCTATCATCTCAAAGAATTCTCAAATCAATGTGGTCAATTCCACTGGCTTTCTTAAACGCAATCGCACCCATAAAACGTACAACACGGGCATTTACATATACAGTAAAAATGAAACAAAACCATTTTTTTCATAAAAAGTGGGTTTTATTTTGTACAAGTGGGAAAAAAAATACACATATATGGTATCACCACGATCGTAACGACCAGAGCAATAAAGTTAACACAGTATTTAAACAGCATGGTGAAGACCGTAATAAAAATAAAAAAAATACCCCCCACAAAAAATATAATAAAAGTTAATCAATATATCATATGTACCCAAAAATGGTGCCATTAAAGAAAATAACTTGTCTGGCAAAAAAAAAAGCCCTTATACAGCGATATTGACGAAACAATACAAAAATTACCGCTCTTGGAAAGCGGAGATGCAAAAACAAATTATTTTTAATCTGCAACTAAAATTTATATTCACCAAACCCGGTGAATTGCACAACAAGCAGAGCAGATGAGGCCTCTTTTAGCCTTTAAGGTTAATGGCCAGGAGCGGCGGCGTCATACAGTGATTGAAAGTCTGAATCCTACAAAACAGAGAACGGCAGGGGTCTCTGTCTTAGAGTTCAACTAGATCCGCGTCCTGATAGGCCGTATAAGCCCTAAGTCGACAAAGTCAATAGCGAGCGCAGCATCTAAGTGGTTGACAGAGGGAGGGGGCTTCTTCTATACAATAGCAGGTTATCGCGGGGGTGCCAACGGTTGCGATGGCAACTGGAGGCCTAACAATGGCCTCCTGGTCTGCCATGTACTGAAGCCTATTAGGCCCTGCCAGAATGCAGTATATTATACCAGCTAAGAGGTGATCGGATCCTCAAGTCCCCTAGTGGAACAAAAAACTAAAAAAAATGCTTTAGAAAAATAAATAAACAAAAACTGCCACTCTCTCTTTATAAAGTCATTATTAAAAAAATATATAAAACTATACACAACTAGTATTGCCACATCCATAAATACACAAAAATAATCACATCATTTATCCTGCGCGGTAAACGCTGTAAGAAAAATATAAAAAAAAATTACAGATATTCTGTTTTTGGTCACATCTTCTCCAAAACATTGGAATATAAAGCTACCAAAAAATGTACCCCAAGATGGTACCAATAAAAACTACAGCATGTCCCGCAAAAAACGCGCCCTCACAGCTCAGCAGATGGAAAAAGTTATGGCTCTCAGAATATGGCGACTTTATGTAAGTGTTTTTATTGTGAAAAAGAAGTAAAACATAAAAAAAACTATATAAATTTGGAATGGCCGTAATCGCAGTGATCCGCCGAATAAAGTTAATATGTTGTTTATACCACCCGGTGAACGCTGTAAAAAAGACAATGCCCCAATGGCTGTTTTATGATCACCTTGAATCTCGAGAAATTGAATAAAAAAAACATCCTGATATGCAGGCCACAGGGGCTGGCTGGCACATTTTAGCCTGGGGTGCAAGCCCACAGCACTGGACCAAGAGTAGCGGCCCATCCTTAACCTGTTTACCTCCACCTTCGCTATAAAGGCGGCAGAGGAAACTGGGCTTTAAATTGTTAAAAGACGGCAGCTGATTGTGTTTTCATGTTGGGATTGCACACGCAAACTAATCCTGCTTAGGGCCTGTTCACACCTGCGTCAGTGTTTCCGTTGAGCAGCAGAACAACAAAAATATCGTCTGGTTTCAAGTCATGGTGTCCGTGGTCATACCAAAAACAAAAGCGCAGCAGTCTGCGCTATTGTTTCCGGTATTTTTACCCAGATCTGTGATAGAACCTCCAAAGCAGATGTGAATCTGCTCTTACCGGCATATTGTTTCTGAATACTTCCGCCACACAATGATCATATAGTGAATAATATTACCATACTGTTACTGAATAAAAACACTGAACAAAACCAGGGGCGTAACTAGGAAAGATTGGGCCCCATAGCAAACTTTTGACTGGGCCCCCCCCCTCCCCTGAGTGTCACACAACCCCCCCTTGTAGATAGTGCCTTTTTTACAGCCCCCCCTGTAGATAACGCCATACAGCCCCCACTGTAGAGAACGCCATACAGCCCCCCTGTAGATAGCGCCATACATCCCCCTGTAGATAACGCCATACAGCCCCCCTGTAGATAACGCCATACAGTCCCCCTGTAGAGAACACCATACAGCCCCCTGTAGGTAACGCCATACAGCCCCCCCTGTAGATAACGCCATACAGCCCCCCCTGTAGATAACGCCATACAGCCCCCCTGTAGATAACACCATACAGCCCCCCTGTAGATAACGCCATACAGCCCCCTGTAGATAACACCATACAGCCCCCCTGTAGATAACGCCATACAGCCCCCCTGTAGATAACGCCATACAGTCCCCCTGTAGATAACGCCATACAGCCCCCCTGTAGATAACGCCATACAGTCCCCCTGTAGAGAACACCATACAGCCCCCTGTAGGTAACGCCATACAGCCCCCCCTGTAGATAACGCCATACAGCCCCCTGTAGATAACGCCATACAGCCCCCCCTGTAGATAACGCCATACAGCCCCCCTGTAGATAACACCATACAGCCCCCCTGTAGATAACGCCATACAGCCCCCCTGTAGATAACACCATACAGCCCCCCTGTAGATAACGCCATACAGCCCCCCTGTAGATAACGCCATACAGTCCCCCTGTAGATAACGCCATACAGCCCCCCTGTAGATAACGCCATACAGCCCCCCCTGTAGATAACGCCATACAGCCCCCTGTAGATAACGCAATAGAGCCCCCCTGTAGAGAACGCCATACAGCCCCCTGTAGGTAACGCCATACAGCCCCCCCTGTAGGTAACGCTACACGGCCCCACTGTAGGTAACGCTATACAGCCCCCCACTTTAGGTAATGCCATACAGCCCCCCCCTTGTAGGTAAGGCCATACAGCCCACCTCCTTATAGGTAACGCCATACAGCCCCCCAATGTAGGTAACACCATACAGCCCCCCCTGTAGGTAACGCCATACAGCCCCCCCTGTAGGTAATGCCATACAGCCCCCCCTGTAGGTAACGCCATACAGCCCCCCCTGTAGGTAACGCCATACAGCCCCAAACCCCCAAAAATATCTGACCTATAGTGTGTCCTACAAAATACATGTATCCCCTATCCATAGGATAGGGGATACATGTGTGATCGCTGGCAGCGATAGGGAGAACGGGGGACCGAAAGTCCCCCAAGTTCTCCATGACTAACCTCAGACTTCAGGAGTCTGCGCAGCTCAATAGAAATGAAAGGAGCGCTGGTCACGCATGCGCACAAGCGCGACCGGCGCTCCATTCATTTCTACGGAGCTGCCGACACAGACCCCGGAAGTCCGAGGTTTGTGATGGAGAACTTCAGGGGACTTTCGGTCCCCCGTTCTCCCTATGGCTGCAAGCGATCACACATGTATCCCCTATCCTGTGGATAGGGGATACATGTCTTTTGTAGGAACAACCCCTTTAATGGCAGAGCGGGGAGATACTTCCCTGCTCTGCCATAGTGTTTAGTGGCGTCGCGCTGTAGTAGCCATAGCGGCAGCTAGCGGAGCCTCCAGCCATAGTGGGGGCCCGTACCGGCGGGCGACACGGGCCCCCTCATGCCGCGGGCCCCGTAGCAGCCGCTACGGCCGCTACGGCGGTAGTTACGCCACTGCATATAGTCATAGATGCCGGTCCTACACAGGGGCTCTGTGTAGGACCGGTATAAGTAATTACAGCACAGTGACATCCAGTGACGATATAGGGGTAGATACCAGTCCTATACAGGAGCCCTACAGACCATATAAGTGATTACAGTACAATGACCATATAGTGGTAGACACCGGTTCTACACAGGGGCTCTACAGGCAATATAAGTGATTAAAGTATAGTGACATCCAGTGACCATATAGTGGTAAATACTGTTCCTACACAGGTCTGTAGACCATATACAGCACAGTGACATCCAGTGACTCAGAGGTGATGTCTTCTCAGATTAGATTTGTTCATTTTACCTTTTCTTCTCCATCCTGACCAGAGCGCTATGACGACTTCTTCTAGCCACGATCGCCTCTGCAGAATTTAAAATACAGACAAGTTGGTTTCCTGCTTTTCTAGCATTCATCCCACCTATGCCGCATCCTCTAAACAAACTCGTCACCCACAGTGCCCCAGATAGTAATAATGATACCCACTTTGTGCCCCACACAATAATAGTGCCCCCTTTGTGCAATCATATAGTAAACGTGCCTCCTTTATGCCCCCCCATACAGTAATGCTGCCATTAACAGGCCCCCTTCTCCTCCAGGCCCAGTTGTGATTGTAGTGGTTGCTACCAGACCCAGATGGGAAAGGGACCCCCGATAACAGTGGGCTGATATTTTTATCCTCTGACAGGAGACCCTGTGGGGATGGTGGCCCTAGGCATTTGCCCAGTTTGACCCCCTCCTAACACCAGCCCAGTAGAAAAGTGTTCTAACAGACGTCACAGGTGTAGCGCAGCCATGGGGGTGGTCATGAGAATGATGGGGTCCTAAAAATCTACTGGTGGACCTGCCCAGGCCAGCTCACCCCTCGCAGGCCAGAGGGGAACATTACATTAGTTTCATGAGGTCATTATGAAGGCCCTAATATTTGGGAACCAGGTAGGGGAGGGCCCGACCACATCTGCCCGAAGCGAGGGCACCCGGTTTATACTAGCATAATATTTTCCCAGCAACGTTTTCTAAACTGTAAAGAAGGAAAGGATCTAAAAAGAAGCAGAGCGTGTCAGAAAAGAGGGATAAGAAAGGACACCATCTATCAGTGAAACACCTGCCCCATAATACCTGGCTTGTTCATACAGAATTGCATCCTATCTTGCCACACATCTATGTATTATATATATATTATTAAAGGCCCCCTAATAAAGGCCCCCTGGTCAGCCATCTTTGTACTCCTTTGAAGCCCTGCCAGAATGATGCATGTTATGGCAGCCTGGGGGCCTCTTGCAGGGCTTTAAAGGAGACTGTCAGTATAGCGATATACTGCAATACATTAGTATTGCAGTATATCATGTAAGCGATCCAATGATCGCTGGTTCAAGTCCTCTAGGGGGACTAATAAGAAAAAAAAACAGTTAAAGTTTTTCTTAAGGTTCCAAAAAAAAATGTTTAAAGTTCAAAAACCCCTTTTTCCCATTTTTATTCCATAAAGCAATGTTAAAAAAAAAATTAACGTTAACATAACTAGTGTCGCCGCGTCCATAAAAGTCTGAACTATCATAATATAGCGTTATTTAACTCGCTTGGTGAAAGCTGTAAAAAAAAACTATATATATATATATAGAAAATGTAAAAAGCAAATTGCTGGTTCGTGGCTTAGCGCGCAGCGAGAGCGGTCACATGTTCTAGGAGCTCCGCAGTGAGCCCGCGCTAATGTTATCCTGCAGACATCCTGAGGCTTCCTAAGGCTTTAAAAATACCGTCCAAACGATCTAGACGGTCGAGGGTGACTACCGGAGCCAGTATGAGCCCCACCAGAGGTCAGTCGGCCGCGGAGAAGCTGCAAGGCTTTGCACGGGGTGAGGGGCAAGATGGCGGCCGCCCTCCTCTGCCTCAGCGCTCTAAAGGAGGAGAAGCATGCTAAATTGGAATGACCGGGACACGATTTTACGCCTGACACGCAGGCTACCGGAAATTACTTATAATGGGGCAAAAGTCTCTATATTCCCTGACCTCGGCTGACTTGCAAAAGAGACGTGCGACATTTCTTGCTGTTAAGAGGCGCCTGAGAGATCTGGGTATTCCATACTCCATGTCATATCCAGCTAGGTTGCGAATTGTGGATGGAGAAAGATCCGGTTTTTTTCAACTCCCCGCAGGATGCTGATGAATGGGTGAGAAACAAGCGCCCACCTCGACGGAACTAATTCTGCCTGATAACACAGATGGAGTTTCGTGTAAGGATGACTGATGATGTTGGGCTATTCTGAATCACCGGACTTCCATGACTAATCGTAGGATTTCGGGAACATTCCATTCTGATGGTGATCTGGACTGGGTCTGACAGAGATCGGTTAGACCTACTGCCTGGCTAGTGCGACTTTTTGTGTCCTTGGATTTGTGGGGCGCCATACCTGAGGAGGCTGCCGCACGTCCCCTTAATGGTGGAAGCTTAACTAAGTTGCTGTTTGGCGCGGGTATTACCCCCGTATACTTAAATGCCACGTTTTTGGGCACGCTCCGGCAATGTAACATGCATCTACATGCATTGTCGGTATTGTTCTACTATTTACAATCTGTTCTTTTGGGTTCTAGGTTGGAATGTGCCTTGGGTGCGGGCAGTTATGATACTACTCATGTACAAATGTAAACGCATAAGGGATGCACCGAATAATTATCAGCTGCTTCTGAGAAAGGCGGGAATGTTGATGTATTTCAGGCATTGTGGATCTCTCCTACATGTGAGAAGTATATTTTATGAATGTCTTCTTTAACTGTAATGTCGTGGAATGTGAGGGGTATGGGCAGCCCGCAGAAGAGAGTAATATTGTATGGTTATATTCGCAAAGTTAACCCTCATATATTGTGCCTCCAGGAGACGCATTTAACACCTGCTAAAATGAAAACTGTTCTTAGGCCCTGGGTCCAGTGGTCTAGCCACTCATATCACACATCGTACTCGAGGGACGTTTCCATTTTGGTACACAAATCTGTGAGATGGGAAGCTATCCATACTAAAACCGATAGTGAGGGCAGATATGTATTTGTGTATGCTCTCATAGAAAATGTTCCTTATGTTTTATTGGGCATGTACATTCCTCCGCCAGCATCTTTACAGATTTTGCATATGGCGGCTACCTTTGCTGCAACATATCCGACCGCTAAAGTGTTGGCCATGGGAGATTTTAACATAGTTGTGAACTCCAGTCTGGATAGGTTTAGTGCTTCTTCTGGCAGGACCGAGTACCCCCGCCATATCTGTACTGGGTCTACTGTTTGTTGAGATGGGATGGACGGATCTTTACCGATATAAACACCCAACAACTAAAGTGTATTCCTGTCACTCCCTAGGCAGAAACTCCCTATCCTGCATAGACTATATGGTGATAAATTCTCTCATTGCACCTTTGGTTGAATCTGTCCCTTATAAATGTAGAGCGGCGTTTGATCATTCTCCTATGGTGACCAGCTTTAGTCTCCCTGGCCCCTCCTTACCTAGGAGCTAGAAAATACACCCCTTTTGGTTGACCCTGACAGGCCCTCAGGATAGGATCCCTGATTAACTGGAGGTATTTAATATAGAAAATAGCACTTTTGAAAATTCCAGCATTGCATGGGATACTCTGAAGGCCTATCTTAGAGGGTGTCTCCGGTCCACTGTTTCCTATTTAAAAAAGGACTCTTCCAGAATTGAGTCAGAGTTGGAGAAGCAATGCGCAGCTCTAGAGGGTAAATACACTGCTGATCCCACTGACAGAAATAAAGATTTATGGCTGCAAATTGGGCGGAAATACCTATTACTGCTACAGGAAAAGGCAAATAGGAAGATATTTTTGCGAAGCAATCGTATTTTGAGTTGGGTAACCAGTCCAGCAAACTCTTGGCCCACTTAATCCATCAAAACTCTAAAAGCCCGGCTATTCTCAAAATTCACAGTAACTCTGGGGATTGTTTGACGGACTCCCAAGGAATAGCCGAGGCATTTGTGCAGTTTTACAGGGAGCTATATACCTTTCAATCCAGTTATGATATGTCTGAGTTTCAGTCCTATATGGATGGTATTTCGTTCCCAACACTGAGTGTAGAAGGTAGAGCAGCCCTGGAAGCTGATGTGACTGAGGAGAAGATACGGGAATCCTTGAAAGGTATGTCAAAGGGGAAAGCATCGGGTCCTGATGGGAACCCTATAGAGGCATACCACAAATACTCAGACCATCTCATTCCCTCACTATGCGCTATGTTTTCTTATGCCCTTGGTGTGGGGCAATTACCAGATAGCATGTATGATGCCACTATTATTGTCCTGTTAAAACCTGATAAAGACCCTATGGAATGTGGCTCCTATCGTCCGATATCGTTATTACACAATGACTACAAACTACTTACTAAAATTCTGGCAAACAGACTTAATAAAGTCATTTCCCAAGTTATTCATGATGACCAGTCCGGCTTTATGCCAGGGAAGTCTACCTCCGATAACATCCGGAGGGTGCAGATTCTTGCTCAGATAGGGGGTGCTATAAAGGCTGTTTGGGCAATGGCGTCTCTGGACGCTGCGAAAGCCTTTGATTCCATTGAATGGGTATACCTGCTGTAGACTTTGGAGAGGTTTGGGTTTGGTCCACAGTTCCTTTGATGGATTTCGCTCCTATACAAGGCGCCGAGGGCACAAATTCTGGTGAATGGTGAACTATCCCGATATTTCAGTTTACAGAGAGGTACTAGGCAGGGATGTCCGTGCTCTCCCCATTGCTTTTCGCTCTTGCTATTGAACCATTATCTATACGTATACGACAACACCCTGCGTACAAAGGGATTTGTTTGGGGGGCAGGGAGGATAGAATTGGCTTATTTGCAGACGACATGGTTCTTTTTACGTCCCAGCCAATTGTGACATTACCCCAGGCGATTACTACTCTGGAGATATTTGGGAGGTTCGCTGGACTCCATATCAACTGGACTAAGTCTTTTTTTATGCCCTTACAGGGGGTGGGATGGCCAGACTCCATACATGGCTTACGGGTGGTTTCCTCATTTAAATACCTAGGTATTATTATCAATCGGGATCATGGGGATGATCATGCCACTAATATATTGCCGCTACTGGAATACGTAAAGGTTACGTTTAGGATCTGGAGCGCTCTTCCCCTAGCAGTGACTGGCAGAATAAACTTAATTAAAATGGTCGTTCTTCCCAAATGTCTTTATGTCCTCGAACACGCAGCGACACCAGTGTTTAAAACATTTTTCAAGCAGATACATGCCTTATTTCCAGCATTTATTTGGGGTTCCAATCGATCTAAGCTCAGTCTCACTACTTTGCAGCGTCCCAAAACATTAGGAGGAGCAGCCTTGCCAGATCTCTACCTCTATTATTTGGCGGGGCAATTAAGATATTTGAAAGTTTGGGTCGCCAACATGACCTTGCCGAATAGGGAACATCATCTGGCGTTTCATCTGCAAATGACCACTCTCTGGCCAGTATTAGAGGGGTCCCTGACTGCAATTCAAAATGTATTGCCCATTCATAGGGTGGCGTCTCAGGTGTGGATGGCTGCGAAAAGCATTTATGGGTACTCTGATGTACAAACTGATATGCCGTTATGGTTTAACCCACTCCTCTCCCAGATGTCAGATGCTTTGGCTCCCTCCTTTTGGATTCAGCACGGGGTATGCACTGTTGGGGATATGTATGAGGATAATATTCTTAAATCGTTTACACAACTGCATTCTGGCTTTGCAATACCTAGGACTGCCTTTTACAGATACCTACAATTGTGCCATGCTCTCGGGGCCCAGTACCCTTCCTCTGACACGGCATTCTCGCAATTTCCTCTGATAGGAATTTTTAGATCCAAAGGCACCAGAGGTTTGATATCTGCCATATACACATCTCTCATATCGACCAAATTAGCCAGAACACCCCTGCAGGTAAAAGACAAATGGACTACACAGATACCTGACCTTACAGAAGGGGATTGGGACGAGATCCTATCCTCGCCACTATTTGTGTCTCCAGCCGCTAACAATAGGATGATACAAATATCCATAATCCATCAAAGTTACCTTACTCCTGTTAGATTACACAAAATGGGTAGATACCCGAGCACGGAATGTCACAGGTGCCGGTACCCTAGGTCAGACTTTTGGCACATGATCTGGGCATGTCCATTTATTTCCTCTTTTTGGGAAGAGGTAGTTGGGGCAGCTACTGGAATTCTGCATATACCAGTCCCAGTTAGTCCACAAGTTTGTTTGTTTGGTATGCTACAGGATGAACATTGGCCTCATTATTTGAAAATATTCCTCCTCCCACTACGGCTAAATGGAAATCACTTGTGAATTCTATCATTCCGTATGAGAGGATAATGTATAGACAGAGAGGATGCATTGATAAATTCTATAAGATATGGGAAGCCTGGTGTGACTCTGCGGTGACTCAGTATACCCCACACAGGTATAATGACCTCCGCCGGTCATTGACACACAATTGAAGCTACTGGGTTGTGGATCTACAGTATATAATTCATAAAATAGTGTCTTGATTTGTTTTGTTTTTTTGCCTTTGGATACATGTTAAATGTCTGAATACATGTCTGTATTTCTCCTTTATTTGAAATGTTGGTGTGTTATGTCTCACACACATCTCTGCCTTATTTTCTGTATTATGTGCATGGCATGATTGCATTTGTACTACGATTCTTCAATAAAACGAGTTTACAAAAAAAAAAAAGTAAATTGCTGTTTTTTGGTCACCTTAGCGCTCCAAACAAATAGAATAAAAAGTGATCAAAAAGTCGCTTGTACCCCAAAATGGTATCGGTGAAAACTACAGCTCGCCCCGCAAAATGTAAGCCCTCACACCGGTATAGTGACGGAAAAATAAAAAAAAGTTATGGCTCTCAGAATAAGGTGACACAAAACATTATTTTTCTTAGGGGGGATTCACACGAGCGTGTATTCGGTCCGTGCGGGCCGCGTGGTTTTCACGCGCCACGCATCGACCAATACAAGTCTATGGGGCAGTACAGACAGTCCGTGCTTTTTGAGCAGCGTTTGTTCGCTGCGTACAAAACGCGACAGGTTCAATAACTCTGCGTATTTCGCGCATCACGCACCCATTGAAGTCAATGGGTGCGTGAAAACCACGCAGGTTGCACGGAAGCACTTCCGTGCGAACCGACTGAAACAGCGCACCAGCTGTCAAAAGGATGAATGTAAACAGAAAAGCACCACGTGCTTTTCTGTTTCCGAACATCCAAACGGAGTGTCTTTGAGATGAGCGAACCCGGACAAGCGAACCGAACTTCACCGGGTTCGGCCGAACTCGTTTTGGCCGAACCCGGCAAAAAAATGTCCGGTACGCGACGTCAGGACATAGTCACTGTCCAGGGTGCTGAAAGAGTTAAACTGTTTCAGCAACATGGACAGTGACTACCGATTCCAAAAAACATGAACTTGTAAAAAAAAACGAAGTTCTGACTTACCGATAACTCCCGGCTTCTTCCTCCAGTCTAACCTCCCGGGATGACAATTCAGTCCAAGTGACAGCTGCAGCCAATCACAGGCCAAGCACAGGCTGCAGCGGTCACATGGACTGCCGCGTCATCCAGGGAGGTGGGGCCCGATGTCAAGAGTGGCGCGTCACCAAGGACGCGTCACCAAGGCAACGGCCGGGAGGGCAGATCTCGGTAAGTACTTTCTTTTTTTTTTTTTTTTTTAAACAGGTTGCTGTATATTGTGTTCGGCATTCACTGTCGAGGGTGCTGAAAGTGTTACTGCCGATCAGTTAGCTCTTTCAGCACCTTGGACAGTGACGGGCGTCGACTAGCCTCATCTCTATGATGGCGGCTGCGCGAAAATCACGCAGCCGCGCATCATACACGGATGACACACGCAGCAAATGTCAAATGGTTTTTGCGCGCGCAAAACGCAGCGTTGTTTGCGCGCGCAAAAACGCAACGTCCGTCTGTATCTGCCCTTAGGCAAATAGTTTTATTTTTTCTAAAAGTGGTAAAACATAAAACAAAACATAACAATGTGGTATCGCCGTAATCGTATCAACCTGTAGAATAAGGTAAACATGTAGTTTTTTTTACCGCCTGATGGACGCGGTTAAAACAAAACCCCCCAAAAAATGGCGTAATTGCTGTTTTTTTGCCTTTTTCACATTACAAATAATTTTTGATTCAGCTTCCCAGTATATTATGCTGTAGAATAAATGGCGCCATGAAAAACTACAACTTGTCCCGCAAAACACAAGCCCTCATAAGGCTACGTCGACGAAAAAATATAAAAAAAAGTTATGGCTTTTGGAAGGCGGGAAGGAAAAGGCTAAAATGAAAAAACTCAAATTGGCCGTGTACTTAAGGGGTTAAAGTTTATTCAGTATACAGTAAAGATTTCTACAACTTTCTAATATACTTTGTGTTTCATTGTTCGGTCATTTAGAGACTAAAAATCTGTGACAGGACCCATCAGGCCATCGTGGGAACGGGTAAGGTGAGCTTTATTTTTGTTAGTGCAAAGGGGGCCTAACTTTTCTATGGTAAAACACAGGGGCCTAACTTATCTATAGTAAAACACAGGGGGCCTAACTTATCTATGGTAAAACACAGGGGCCTAACTTATCTATGGTAAAACACAGGGGGCCTAACTTATCTATGGTAAAACACAGGGGGCCTAACTTATCTATGGTAAAACACAGGGGGCCTAACTTATCTATGGTAAAACACAGGGGCCTAACTTATCTATGGTAAAACACAGGGGCCTAACTTATCTATGGTAAAACACAGGGGGCCTAACTTATCTATGGTAAAACACAGGGGTGCCTAACTTATCTATGGTAAAACACAGGGGGCCTAACTTATCTATGGTAAAACACAGGGGGCCTAACTTATCTATGGTAAAACACAGGGACCTAACTTATCTATGGTAAAACACAGGGGCCTAACTTATCTATGGTAAAACACAGGGGACCTAACTTATCTATGGTAAAACACAGCGGGCCTAACTTTTTATTTTTGGTGTCTAGTTTCTTCCATTTTACTGCCGCTGCTGCCGAGTAAGTTGCACCGCAAAGGGGTCACTAAGACCATGTTCACACGGTGGATTTTGCTTGGTGGGTCCCGCTGCAAAATCGGCCGCAGAATTATTCCTGCCGTCAACCAAAAGATTCCTACTCCCATTCACTTCAGATCGGGCAGGACGCTTCTTTTGTCCACTAGTTGAAAAAATCAGCTAGCGGTAAAAAGAAGCATCCGCCTCACACTGAAATAGAGATCTGCAGAACATTGCTCTCTCCTCTCTACCTCCTGACAGATACATAGTGATATATTCTGCAGATTATTGCCCAACTGACTTCTCTAGAGATCTGCAGAACATTGCTCCTCTACCTCCTGACAGATACATAGTGATATATTCTGCAGATTATTACACCACTGACTTCTCTAGAGTTCTGCAGAACATTGCTCCTCTAACTCCTGACAGATACATAGTGATATATTCTGCAGATAATTACACAACTGACCTCTCTGGAGATCTGCAGCACATTGCTCCTCTACCTCCTGACAGATACATAGTGATATATTCTGCAGATTATTACACCACTGACTTCTCTAGAGATCTGCAGAACGTTGATCCTCTAACTCCTGACAGATACATAGTGATATATTCTGCAGATTATAACACCACTGACCTCTCTAGAGATCTGCAGAACATCGCTCCTCTAACTCCTGACAGATACATAGTGATATATTCTGCAGATTATTACACCACTGACCTCTCTAGAGATCTGCAGAACATCGCTCCTCTAACTCCTGACAGATACATAGTGATATATTCTGCAGATTATTACACCACTGACCTCTCTAGAGATCTGCAGGACATTGCTCCTCTACCCCTGACAGATACATAGTGATATATTCTGCAGATTATTACACCACTGACCTCTCTAGAGATCTGCAGAACATTGCTCCTCTACCTCCTGACAGATACATAGTGATATATTCTGCAGATTATTACACCACTGACCTCTCTAGAGATCTGCAGAACATCGCTCCTCTAACTCCTGACAGATACATAGTGATATATTCTGCAGATTATTACACCAGTGACCTCTCTAGAGATCTGCAGGACATTGCTCCTCTACCCCTGACAGATACATAGTGATATATTCTGCAGATTATTACACCACTGACTTCTCTAGAGATCTGCAGAACATCGCTCCTCTAACTCCTGACAGATACATAGTGATATATTCTGCAGATTATTACACCACTGACCTCTCCGGAGATCTGCAGAACATTGCTCCTCTACCTCCTGACATACATAGTGATATATTTTGCAGATTATTACACCACTGACCTCTCTAGAGATCTGCAGAACATTGCTCCTCTACCTCCTGACATACATAGTGATATATTCTGCAGATTATTACACCACTGACCTCTCTAGAGATCTGCAGAACATTGCTCCTCTACCTCCTGACAGATACATAGTGATATATTCCGCAGATTATTACACCACTGACCTCTCTAGAGATCTGCAGAACATCGCTCCTCTAACTCCTAAAAGATACATAGTGATATATTCTGCAGATTATTACACCACTGACCTCTCTAGGGATCTGCAGGACATTGCTCCTCTACCCCTGACAGATACATAGTGATATATTCTGCAGATTATTACACCACTGACTTCTCTAGAGATCTGCAGAACATCGCTCCTCTAACTCCTGACAGATACATAGTGATATATTCTGCAGATTATTACACCACTGACCTCTCTAGAGATCTGCAGAACATTGCTCCTCTACCCCTGACAGATACATAGTGATATATTCTGCAGATTATTACACCACTGACCTCTCTAGAGATCTGCAGAACATTGCTCCTCTACCTCCTGACAGATACATAGTGATATATTCTGCAGATTATTATACCACTGACCTCTCTAGAGATCTGCAGAATATTGCTCCGCTACCTCCTGACAGATACATAGTGATATATTCTGCAGATTATTACACCACTGACCTCTCTATAGATCTGCAGGACATCGCTCCTCTACCTCCTGACAGATACATAGTGATATATTCTGCAGATTACTACACCACTGACCTCTCTGGAGATCTGCAGAACATTACTCCTCTACCTCCTGACAGATACTTAGTGATATATTCTGCAGATTATTACACCACTGACCTCTTTGGAGATCTGCAGAACATCGCTCCTCTACCTCCTGACAGATACATAGTGATATATTCTGCAGATTATTACACCACTGACCTCTCTAGAGATCTGCAGAACATTGCTCCTGTACCTCCTGATAGATACAGAGTGATATATTCTGCAGATTATTACACCACTGACTTCTCTGGAGATCTGCAGAATATTGCTCTGTCCTCTCTACCTGCTGATAGATACTTATTGATATATTCTGCAGATTATTACACCTATGACTTTTCCACAACCTTATGATCCCTGTAGATAAAAGGCTCCCTGGATAAATTCCCCAATATATATATGAAAACACTGAAAATTGTAAAGAAAATATATGTTTATTCCAGAATCCAGTAGAATTGCTGTGCGGTTTTCTCCGGCCCTTTAACATGTGATGATCTGTGACATGAAGAAGAGGAGGGTCCTTCTTCACACGTGGATATGGCCGCCAGTCCACCCTTACACAGCTCAGTCCTGGATCATAAGACAGCGTAAAACATTTTTCTATTTTTTCACAGTTGTATCCTAGAAAAGACAAACAAATCTGAATTAGCCCAAAAATTCACAAAACCTTCACCACAAGGATATGAAGACGGAGCAGAAGACGTCGGACTTACCGGATCTCGCTTCTGTTCTGCACGTCACTGGTTCTCAGCGCTGGGGGAGTCTTCATGACAATTTCAGATGGTTTAGGTGGTAAAGACCACCATGTTGGGGTGACAAAAGATGGTGAATGGGCCCCGAGCGACAGATGGAACAGAACAGGCCTCTTTCTCTCCCGGGGGTTCGGGGCCCTGATGGTAAATGGGCCCCGAGTGGCAGATGGAATTAAAATGCCCACTTTCTCTTCCGGGGGTTTGAGGCCCTGGTGGTAACAGTAACCCCCGAAAGGTCCTCCATCTCCACATCCTCTGGAAGTTTGCGTCCGCGAACTTCCTTTTTGTCTTTCTTATCCTCCATATCCTCCATCTCTATATCATCTGGAAATTGGCGTCCGCCAACCTCCATTTTCTCATCCTCCTCCACGTCCTCCATCTCTATATCATCGGGAAATTGACGTCCGCCAACCTCCATTTTCTCTACAATCCTCATCTTGAAAAACATCTTCACTATCCTCCTCTTCATCAAAGACACCTTCATGATGAGAGCCAGCAAGAGAAACCGACACCGTGGTCAATGTGTGACCCCAATTTATAGACTTGATGATGTCATAAGATGTTTACACATCCAGATTAAAAAGTGTAGAGAAATAGAATCTGCCCACGTTCTAGATGACATCACAAGAAGCGAATCTCAGTGATCCGGTGGCCATATAAAACGTAATATGGTACAAGAATACAGACAGTAGGGTCACACTACACCCTCTGGGGAAGTTTCTATCATCTCAAAGAATTCTCAAATCAATGTGGTCAATTCCACTGGTTTCTTAAACGTAAACGCACCCATAAAACGTACAACACGGGCATTTACATATACAGTGAAAATTAAACAAAACCATTTTTTTCATAAATATTGATTTTATTTTGTACAAGTGGGAAAAAAAATACACATATGTGGTATCGCCACGATCGTAACGACCAGAGCAATAAAGTTAACACATTATTTAAACAGCATGGTGAAGACCGTAAAAAAATAAAAAAAATTCAAAAAACACGGCAAAAGTGTTGTTTTTTTGAACTTATCCGGCCAAAAAGAAAAAAAATCCCTTATACAGTGATATTGACGACACAATACAAAAATTACCGCTCTTGGAAAGCGGAGATGCAAAAACAAATTATTTTTGTTTAAAAATATTTTTAATGTGCAACTAAAATTTATATTCACCCAACCCGGTGAATTGCACAACAAGCAGAGCAGATGAGGCCTCTTTTAGCCTTTAAGGTTAACGGCCAGGAGCGGCGGCGTGATGCAGTGATTGAAAGTCTGTATCCTACAACGGCAGGGGTCTCTGTCATAGATTTCAACTAGATCCGCATCCTGATAGGCCGTATAAGCCCTAAGTCGACAAAGTCAATAGCGAGCGCAGCATCTAAGTGGTTGACAGAGGGAGGGGGCTTCTTCTATACAATAGCAGGTGATCGCGGGGGTGCCAATGGTTGCTATGGCAACTGGAGGCCTAACAATGGCCTCCTGGTCTGCCATGTACTGAAGCCTATTAGGCCCTGCCAGAATGCAGTATATTATACCAGCTAAGAGGTGATCGGATCCTCAATTCCCCTAGTGGAACAAAAAACTAAAAAGAATGCTCTAGAAAAATCAAAAAACAAAAATTGCCACTCTCTCTTTATAAAGTCATTATTAAAAAAATATATAAAACTATACACATCTGGTATTGCCACATCCATAAATACACAAAAATAATCACATAATTTATCCTGCGCGGTAAACGCTGTAAGAAAAATATTTAAAAAAATTACAGATATTCTGTTTTTTGGTCACATCACCTCCAAAACATTGGAATATAAAGCTACCAAAAAAATGTACCCCAAGATGGTACCAATAAAAACTACAGCATGTCCCGCAAAAAACGCGCCCTCACAGCTCTGTGGATGGAAAAATAAAAAGTTATGGCTCTCAGAATATGGCGACTTTATGTAAGTGTTTTTATTGTGAAAAAGAAGTAAAACATTAAAAAAAACTATATAAATTTGGAATGGCCGTAATCGCAGTTATCCGCCGAATAAAGTTACATGTCGTTTATACCACCCGGTGAACGCTGTAAAAAAGACAATGCCCCAATTGCTGTTTTATGATCACCTTGAATCTCGAGATTTAATAAAAATAATATCCTGATGTGCAGGCCACAGGGGCTGGCTGGCACATTTTAGCCTGGGGTGCAAGCCCACAGCACTGGACCAAGAGTAGCGGCCCATCCTTAACCTGTTTACCTCCACCTTCGCTATAAAGGCGGCAGAGGAAACTGGGCTTTAAATTGTTAAAAGACGGCAGCTGGTTGTGTCTTCATGTTGGGATTGCACACGCAAACTAATCCCGCTTAGGGCCTGTTCACACCTCCGTCAGTGTTTCCGTTGAGCAGCAGAACAACAAAAATATTGTCTGGTTTCAAGTCATGGTGTCCGTGGTCATACCAAAAACAAAAGCGCAGCAGGCTGCGCTATTGTTTCCGGTATTTTTACCCAGATCTGTGATAGAACCTCCAAAGCAGATGTGAATCTGCTCTTACCGGCATATTGTTTCTGAATACTTCCGCCACACAATGATCATATAGTGAATAATATTACCATACTGTTACTGAATAAAAACACTGAACAAAACCAGGGGCGTAACTAGGAAAGATTGGGCCCCATAGCAAACTTTTGACTGGGCCCCCCCTCCCCTGAGTGTCACATAACCCCCCCTTGTAGATAGTGCCTTTTTTACAGCCCCCCCTGTAGATAACGCCATACAGCCCCCACTGTAGAGAACGCCATACAGCCCCCCTGTAGATAGCGCCATACATCCCCCTTTAGATAACGCCATACAGCCCCCCTGTAGATAACACCATACAGCCCGCCTGTAGATAACGCCATACAGCCCCCTGTAGATAACGCCATACAGCCCCCCTGTAGATAGCGCCATACATCCCCCTGTAGATAACGCCATACAGCCCCCCTGTAGATAACGCCATACAGCCCCCCCCTGTAGATAACGCCATACAGCCCCCACTGTAGAGAACGCCATACAGCCCCCTGTAGATAACGCCATACAGCCCCCCCTGTAGATAACGCCATACAGCCCCCCTGTAGATAACGCCATACAGCCCCCCTGTAGATAACGCCATACAGCCCCCACTGTAGAGAACGCCATACAGCCCCCTGTAGGTAACGCCATACAGCCCCCCCTGTAGGTAACGCTATACAGCCCCACTGTAGGTAACGCTATACAGCCCCACTGTAGGTAACGCTATACAGCCCCCCCTTTAGGTAACGCCATACAGCACCCCCTTGTAGGTAACGCCATACAGCCCCCCAATGTAGGTAACGCCATACAGCCCCCCCTGTAGGTAACGCCATACAGCCCCCCCTGTAGGTAATGCCATACAGCCCACCCCCTTGTAGGTAACGCCATACAGCCCCCCAATGTAGGTAACGCCATACAGCCCCCCCTGTAGGTAACGCCATACAGCCCACCCCCTTGTAGGTAACGCCATACAGCCCCCCAATGTAGGTAACGCCATACAGCCCCCCCTGTAGGTAACGCCATACAGCCCCCCCCTGTAGGTAACGCCATACAGCCCACCCCCTTGTAGGTAACGCCATACAGCCCCCCAATGTAGGTAACGCCATACAGCCCCCCCTGTAGGTAACGCCTTACAGCCCCCCCCCTGTAGGTAATGCCATACAGCCCCCCCTGTAGGTAACACCATACAGCCCCCCCTGTAAATAACGCCATACAGCCCCAACCCCCCAAAACTATCTGACCTATAGTGTGTCCTACAAAAGACATGTATCCCCTATCCACAGGATAGGGGATGCATGTGTTATCGCTGGCATCGATAGGGAGAACGGGGGACCAAAAGTCCCCCAAGTTCTCCGTGACTAACCTCAGACTTCAGGAGTCTACGCAGCTGAATAGAAATTAAAGGAGCGCTGGTCACGCATGCGCACAAGCGCGACCGGCGCTCCATTCATTTCTACGGAGCTGCCGACACAGACCCCGGAAGTCCGAGGTTTGTGATGGAGAACTTCAGGGGACTTTCGGTCCCCCGTTCTCCCTATGGCTGCAAGCGATCATTGTTTTGTAGGAACAACCCCTTTAATGGCAGAACGGGGAGATACCTCCCTGCTCTGCCATAGTGTTTAGTGGCGTCGCGCTGTAGTAGCCATAGCGGCAGCTAGCAGAGCCTCCGGCCATGGTGGGGCCCCGTACCGGCGTGCGACACGGGCCCCCTCATGCTGCGGGCCCCGTAGCAGCCGCTACGGCCGCTACGGCGGTAGTTACGCCACTGAATATAGTCATAGATGCCGGTCCTACACAGGGGCTCTGTGTAGGACCGGTATAAGTAATTACAGCACAGTGACATCCAGTGACGATATAGGGGTAGATACCAGTCCTATACAGGAGCCCTACAGACCATATAAGTGATTAAAGTACAATGACCATATAGTGGTAGATACCGGTTCTACACAGGGGCTCTACAGACCATATAAGTGATTAAAGTACAGTGACATCCAGTGACCATATAGTGGTAAATACTGGTCCTACACATGAGGTCTGTAGACCATATACAGCACAGTGACATCCAGTGACTCAGAGGTGACGTCTTCTCAGATTAGATTTGTTCATTTTCCCTTTTCTTCTCCATCCTTCCTAGAGCGCTATGACGACTTCTTCTAGCCACGATCGCCTCTGCAGAATTTAAAATACAGACAAGTTGGTTTCCTGCTTTTCTAGCATTCATCCCACCTATGCCCCATCCTCTAAACAAACTCGTCACCCACAGTGCCCCAGATAGTAATAATGATACCCACTTTGTGCCCCACACAATAATAGTGCCCCTTTGTGCAATCATATAGTAAACGTGCCTCCTTTATGCCCCCCATACAGTAATGCTGCCATTAACAGGCCCCCTTCTCCTCCAGGCCCAGTTGTGATTGTAGTGGTTGCTACCAGACCCAGATGGGAAAGGGACCCCCCGATAACAGTGGGCTGATATTTTTATCCTCTGACAGGAGACCCTGTGGGGATGGTGGCCCTGGGCATTTGCCCAGTTTGACCCCCTCCTAACACCAGCCCAGTAGAAAAGTGTTCTAACAGACGTCACAGGTGTAGCGCAGCCATGGGGGTGGTCATGGGAATGATGGGGTCCTAAAAATCTACTGGTGGACCCGCCCAGCCCAGCTCACCCCTGGCAGGCCAGAGGGGAACATTACATTAGTTTCATGAGGTCATTATGAAGGCCCTAATATTTTGGAACCAGGTAGGGGAGGGCCCGACCACATCTGCCCGAAGCGAGGGCGCCCGGTTTATACTAGGACAATACTTTCCCAGCAACGTTTTCTAAACTGTAAAGAAGGAAAGGATCTAAAAAGAAGCAGAGCGTGTCAGAAAAGAGGGATAAGAAAGGACACCATCTATCAGTGAAACACCTGCCCCATAATACCTGGCTTGTTCACACAGAATTGCATCATAACTTGCCACACATCTATGTATTATATATATTATTAAAGGCCCCCTAATAAAGGCCCCCTGGTCAGCCATCTTTGTACTCCTTTGAATCCCTGCCTCTTGCAGGGCTTTAAAGGAGACTGTCAGTATAGCAATATACTGCAATACATTAGTATTGCAGTATATCATGTAAGCGATCCAATGATCGCTGGTTCAAGTCCTCTAGGGGGACTAATAAGAAAAAAAAACAGTTAAAGTTTTTCTTAATGTTCCAAAAAAAAAAATGTTTAAAGTTCAAACACCCCTTTTTCCCATTTTTTCCATAAAGCAATGTTAAAAAAAAAAATTAACGTTAACATAACTAGTGTCGCCGCGTCCATAAAAGTCTGAACTATCATAATATAGCGTTATTTAACTCGCTTGGTGAAAGCTGTAAAAAAAAAAAATATATATATATATATATAAAATGTAAAAAGCAAATTGCTGGTTCGTGGCTTAGCGCACAGCGAGAGCGGTCGCATGTTCTAGGAGCTCCGCAGTGAACCCGCGCCAATGTTATCCTGCAGACATCCTGAGGCTTCCTAAGGCTTTAAAAATACCGTCCAAACGATCTAGACGGTCGAGGGTGACTACTGGAGCCAGTATGAGCCCCACCAGAGGTCAGTCGGCCGCGGAGAAGCTGCAAGGCTTTGCACGGGGTGAGGGGCAAGATGGCGGCCGCCCTCCTCAGCCTCAGCGTTCTAAAGGAGGAGAAGCATTCTAAATTGCAATGACCGGGACACGATTTTACGCCTGACACGCAGGCTACCGGAAATTACTTATAATGGGGCAAAAGTCTCTATATTCCCTGACCTCGGCTGACTTGCAAAAGAGACGTGCGACATTTCTTGCTGTTAAGAGGCGCCTGAGAGATCTGGGTATTCCATACTCCATGTCATATCCAGCTAGGTTGCGAATTGTGGATGGAGAAAGATCCGGTTTTTTTCAACTCCCCGCAGGATGCTGATGAATGGGTGAGAAACAAGCGCCCACCTCGACGGAACTAATTCTGCCTGATAACACAGATGGAGTTTCGTGTAAGGATGACTGATGATGTTGGGCTATTCTGAATCACCGGACTTCCATGACTAATCATAGGATTTCGGGAACATTCCATTCTGATGGTGATCTGGACTGGGTCTGACAGAGATCGGTTAGACCTACTGCCTGGCCAGTGCGACTTTTTGTGTCCTTGGATTTGTGGGGCGCCATACCTGAGGAGGCTGCCGCACGTCCCCTTAATGGCGGAAGCTTAACTAAGTTGCTGTTTGGCGCGGGTATTACCCCCGTATACTTAAATGCCACGTTTTTGGGCACGCTCCGGCAATGTAACATGCATCTACATGCATTGTCGGTATTGTTCTACTATTTACAATCTGTTCTTTTGGGTTCTAGGTTGGAATGTGCCTTGGGTGCGGGCAGTTATGATACTACTCATGTACAAATGTAAACGCATAAGGGATGCACCGAATAATTATCAGCTGCTTCTGAGAAAGGCGGGATTGTTGATGTATTTCAGGCATTGTGGATCTCTCCTACATGTGAGAAGTATATTTTATGAATGTCTTCTTTAACTGTAATGTCGTGAAATGTGAGGGGTATGGGCAGCCCGCAGAAGAGAGTAATATTGTATGGTTATATTCGCAAAGTTAACCCTCATATATTGTGCCTCCAGGAGACGCATTTAACACCTGCTAAAATGAAAACTGTTCTTAGGCCCTGGGTCCAGTGGTCTAGCCACTCATATCACACATTATACTCGAGGGACGTGTTCATTTTGGTACACAAATCTGTGAGATGGGAAGCTATCCATACTAAAACCGATAGTGAGGGCAGATATGTATTTGTGTATGCTCTCATAGAAAATGTTCCTTATGTTTTATTGGGCATGTACATTCCTCCACCAGCATCTTTACAGATTTTGCAAATGGCGGCTACCTTTGCTGCAACATATCCGACCGCTAAAGTGTTGGGCATGGGAGATTTTAACATGGTTGTGAACTGCAGTCTGGATAGGTTTAGTGCTTCTTCTGGGCAGGACCGAGTACCCCCGCCATATCTGTACTGGGTTTTACTGTTTGCTGAGATGGGATGGACAGAACTTTACCGATATAAACACCCAACAACTAAAGTGTATTCCTCCCTAGGCAGAAACTCCCTATCCTGCATAGACTATATGTTTGGAAATTCTCTCATTGTACCTTTGGTTGAATCTGTCACTTATATATCTAGAGCGGCGTCTGATCATTCTCCTATGGTGACCAGCTTTAGTCTCCCTGGCCCCTCCTTACCTAGGAGCTGGAAAATACACCCCTTTTGGTTGACCCTGACAGGCCCTCAGGATAGGATCCCTGATTAACTTGACTTGGATATGTAGAGTCGAGTGATCAGTAATTATTCCTTACCCCCTTAAGAATAATAACACATGACACCAAGGTTGGATTTTAATGGCCACAGCAGCCGTTTATTATAAATTTTATAAAATTAGAAATTTTATAACCAAACCTTAAATAACCTAGAATTCCCCAACATTGGAATTCTTCCAGAATAAACATACCAAACCCTTAACCCCTTCCCGACATCCGCCGTATATATACGGCGCTGTCGGGAGGTGCTTCCCGCAAAGCGCCGTATATATACGGCGCAGTGATGGTGCGGGCTCAGGAGCAGAGCCGGCACCATCACCGCGGGGTGACAGCTGTATTATACAGCTGGCACCCTCCTGTAACTGCCAGGACCGGAGCTATTCTCCGATCCGGCAGATTAACCCCTCAGATGCTGCGCTTCACCCGATCGGCAACCCAGTGATGCAATCGCTGGGTTGCTGTGGCAATCGGACGCCAGAAAATGGCGTCCGAGTCTGCCTTGTACGGGAGCCGATGAGGACCCGCCTGCGGCGTGTCCTCATAGGCTTGCTGTCAGTGAATAACTGACAGCGCTAATACACTGCACTACGTATGTAGTGAAGTGTATTAGAGTAGCGATCGGGGCATCAGGCCCTCATGTCCCCTAGTGGGACAAGTAAAAAAAGTAAAAAAAAGTTAATAAAAATGTGGTAAAACAATAAAAACACACACATTTCAAATAAAAATAAAGCTAAACTGACTTTTTTCCCATAGTAAGTCTTTTATTTTTTTTAAATCAATAAATTTTTATTGAAAAATTTTTACAACTTTTTCAAACAATATAAACCATCCTTGGTCCCAGAACATGGACCTGCGTACAATAATACATACAAGTGATATGTCATTGAAGGATATACATAATCATAACCAGAAAACAACCACAAAGAACTTAAGAACTTTACTATGCCATTTTCAAACCAATGTTAATATTAACTATGTCATAGTACCATCGAACTTTCTGCATTTAAGTGTAATACTTTGAATTTACCCAAAGCTCCCAATAACGTGAACTCTTGGCATACCCAGAGGGAGATTGCAAAAGCATGGATTCATGATGACATGCTATATTTACCCTGCCTATCACCTCTGATAAAGAAGGGGAGATAAATGATTTCCATGACTTAGCTATTGCCATTCTAGCAGCAATGAAGACATGGTGTATCAGTACCCGATGCTCCGCCATTATGTCTTCCAAGCCAATGTCTAAAATAGCCAATTCCGGGCAGAACGGTATAGATTCTCCTAAAATTTCAAGTATGATGCGAAAAACCTCCCTCCACAATACCTCCACCTTAGGGCAGGACCACCACATATGCAATGTGGAACCCAGGGAACCACATCCTCTCCAGCAGCCATTAGAACTGCCTTGGAATATGTGTGCACATCTGGAAGGTGTTAGGTACCATCTCATGTGGATTTTACGGGTGAGCTCAATATGGTTAACACATTTGGAGTGACGAGTAATCCAACTAGAGGCCTTCATCCATTGTGCCATGGAAAACGTAGAGCCCATCTCCCGTTCCCATCGTAATATGTGACCTGTCTTCCCCGAGGACTGTTTTTTCAAAATTAGATCATAGCTACAAGCTAGACCCTTACTATGACCTTGCCATTTGAACAGGAATTTATGGTATGGAGAAAGAATTGTGGGTTGAGCTGGGATGGCTATTGTTTGTATCATATGTCGTATCTGGAGATACTGGTAAAACATGGATTTATTTACATCATATTCCCTTACCAACTGCTCAAAGGATTTGAAGAGTTTTCCCTCATATAAATCTGAGAGGGCTGTTACGCCCAGCGATTCCCAAGTCTGCAAAAATACATGTGGGACCAAAGGTTGAAGCGCTTGCAATGGTATATGATCATTAGATAAGTACACCCAGCGATTTGCACATACCTCCAATTTCCAGCATTTCAGTGCATCAGATGTGGTTACCAAGAACACCTTAGACCTATCTGTCCCCACATATGTCGCGGCCATCAAATTACGTATGGAGGAACGGGGAAACATCTCATTTTCCAACTGGGCCCAAAGTGACGGAGCCGAGGAGTTCCATAATGAACCTAACTGGTCTAGGATGGCTGCTACGTTATATGCCACTACCTCTGGGACTCCCAAACCCCCTTCCTTGACCTTCTGAAATAATAAAGATTTGGCTACCCTTGCTCTTTTATTATTCCAAATGAATTGGAGAAACATACGTTGAATTTGAGAGGTGATGCTAGTAGGTATTAACAGTGGAATAGTCCTACAAAAATACAAGTATTTGGGAAGCAGTAACATTTTAACCAAATTGACTCTAGCAATCCAGGACAACTGGAATTTGTTCAGTCTTTCACACTCCAGTCTTAAATCTGCTATTAGCCCTGAGTAATTCTCCTGCAGAACCAGTGACAACGAGGAGTAGAGTTTTATCCCCAGGTATACCAACCCTGATTCTGCCCATGCCAAATCAAAGTTGGACATAGTGCGTTTCAATTGAGGATCTACATGAATTGGTAACATCATGGACTTTGAAACATTTAATTTATAATATGATACCTCTGAAAACTTAGAAATGATGCTGAGTAGTTCTGTCAGAGATATGAGGGGAGAAGTACAGGTCACAATAACATCATCTGCATATAAACCGATTTTGTGTTCTCTTCCTCCTACCCTTATACCCGAGATTTTTGTAGAATTTCGAATCATTTCTGCAAATGGTTCCATACATAGGGTAAAAATTAGTGGGGAAAGCGGGCAGCCCTGCCTAGTCCCATTAGTGATGCTAAAAGATCTAGAAAGAATCCCGGAAGACAGAACCCTAGCCGAGGGCGAGGAGTATAGTGAAAGTATGGCTGATTTTATAAATGAATGGAAACCAAATTTGTCTAATGTGCTTTCCAGGTATTGCCAGTTAACACGATCAAATGCCTTTTCGGCGTCTAGAGAAATAAAGAGGGAGGCACTTTTAGATTCTCCGGCAATCTGTATAAGATCTAACATCCTGCGCGTCCCGTCACAAGCTTGCCGGCCCTTGACAAACCCTACTTGTTCTAGCGCTATTAGGGATGGTAAGCAATCATTTACTCTATTCGCCAATATTTTAGCATATAATTTTATATCACAGTTTAATAGGGATATTGGACGAAAGTTGGCCGGGGAATCAGGGGATTTACCCGGCTTAGGGAGTGTGACTATCGTGGCCTGTAACATCTCACGGGGAGGTGCCTGCTTATTCGCGATACTCATAAAAGTAGATTGCAAATATGGAATCAGCGAGTCTGCGAAAGTTTGGTAGTACTCATTTGGCAACCCATCCGGTCCCGGGGATTTATTTTGTTTAGATCGCAGAATGGTCAGTTTAATTTCTTCGACCGTAATAGGAGAATTTAATTGACTAATTTGGGCCTCTGATAACGTTGGCAATTGAATTTGCCTTAAAAAATCATTCACCCCCGCTTCGGATACCTCAGGGAGGTGCTTGTCCTGATTTAGATTATAAAGGGTACTATAGTAAGACGCAAATGCGTCGGTAATCTCCTGAGGATCATACACTTTTGTCCCTTCTGAAGTGTTCAACCATGAAATTTTGGATTTAGCAACATGCTGTTTCACTCTTTTTGCCAGAATTTTACTGGGTCTGTCCCCTTGGATATAGAAGTTCCATTTGAGTTTTTTTAAAGTTTTCTCATATAGGAAAAGTTGGTGATTGCGCAGTTTGTCCCTAAAGTGTCTTAGCTCGTCACGTAATGTGGGAGACGGAGAAACTTTTAATTTTGCCTCTATATTCTGTATGTTGTCGATAAGGAATTCAAATTCTTTATTTCTTGCCCTTTTTGCCTTAGCCGCAGCCTGAATAAACAGGCCTCTTACAAACGCCTTATGTGTACACCAGAGGAGTTCAGGTGATGAGGCCGATGGGCCATTAATCTCAAAAAATTCTTTCAAAGCTAAGTCTATTTTGGCTTGGAGATCTGGGGAATTTAATAAAAATGTGTTCAACCTCCAAGATGAGCTCTGAGGTGTAATATAATGATCTGAGAGTTGAAGCATAATTGGTGCATGGTCTGACCAGGTTATCAGGCCAAGGGAGGAGTTCACCGAATTTGTTAACACTTCTCTATCCACTAGAAAATAGTCAATCCTAGAGTACACCTTGTGTGGGGAAGAATAGAACGTGTAATCCCTTTCAGAAGCATGCTGGTATCGCCATACGTCATGTAAGTCTTCCTCCTGCACCCAGGAACTCAAGTCATGAGACAATCTGTTATTTCCCCCAGAGCGATCTATATCCTTGTTTACCACTATATTAAAATCCCCACATAATATTAAACCCCCTTTCTGCACCGATTTAGCTTTTGACAGTACCTTTTTAAGGAAGGGAAGTTGTCGTACATTAGGGGCATAAACAGATACCAACGTGTATGAGAGGTTATCAATTTCACATACTAAAATAATAAATCTACCCTGTGGATCAGAAACAACAGAAATACATTTAAAAGCAAGTGACTCTTTTACCGCAATAATTACCCCCGCCTTCTTTCCGCTATTAGAGGCATAGTACACATGGGGACATTTTTTATGTTTAAATAGATGGCAGTCTTTAGAGGACAAATGTGATTCCTGCACACATATTACATCTCCCTTAGACTTGAATGCTTCTTTCCAAAGTAAAGATCTCTTGAAGGGAGAATTCAAGCCATGAGCATTTACAGAAAGTATTGTAAGACCCATTAAGACATAAAAGAAAAGTAGTTATGATTATGGCATAGCAAAGGAGAACCAACATAGAACATCCTACAACAGGAAACTTGGAAAAACCACCGAAATGAATATGCTATATAGCACATTCACTGCAACCAGGAAATTCCCTCTTGCAGGGAAAAGAAAAATGGAGGCAAAAGTTCAGCCTAAGAACTGTAGACAGAAAAGAACCGTCCACCTGAGAACTCTGAAAGCCTTGAAGTGCCGTTCATACCCTAGAAGCCTCAATTTTCAATCAGGCGGTCTCCGATCTGGTTTACTCCTTGCGTCCGACCACAATGGCGAAATCATCTCCGGTTTAGAAGGATTCCTAGGACGGGGATTTGAAGACGGGGACGCCATGAGCCCCCAAGAAATCAACAGGTCTTTTGCTGAGGTTGGAGAGAGGCAGACATGATGCGTGCCATTCCTGGTGATTATTAGTTTTACTGGGAATCCCCATTTGTACAATATGCCGTTATCTCTCAGAAGTTTTGTCATCATAGCAAATTCTTTTCGGCGTAGCATAGTCGCCGCTGATAAATCCGGGAATAAAGTAATGTCCTTAAAACGGTCAGTTAGGTCAGGAGAGTTCTTCAAACCTCTGAGAAATTCATCCTTTATATGAAAGAAGTGGATTCGGGCAATTGTATCTCTTTGTAGGTGAGCGGCAATGTGCTTAGGTTTAGGGATTCTGTGAATTCTATCTATGGTGAGATCCAGGGCCGATTTTTGCGGTAACACGATTCCCATAAGATCCGTGAGAAATGTCGCTAGTAGATCTGGTGTGACCGATTCAGGTATACCTCTGATACGGACATTATTTCTTCTGGATCTGTCCTCCAGATCCAAGACTTTGGTGGATAAACGCAAAACTTCTTCCTCCAGAGTGTAGTTCGCATCTATGAGCGAGTTATGAGATTTCACAAATTCCTCCAATTTATGCTCCACATGGTCGGTCCGCGAGGCAATGGCTTGTATATCTCCTCTTAAATCTCCAATAACTTGCCGTAAATCTGATTGGATTGAGTCTCTCAAAGAATTCAGAAGACGTTTTATCATATGCTCCGAAACCGGCTGAGAGTCCGTGTCATCCTGCGGGTCACGGTCTACAGAAGCATCCCTAGAAGATGGAGTTGGGGAGGAGGGAGGGAGGGAAATTCGGCGGTTCACCCCCTCTTGTTGAGAAGAGGACGAGGGAAAAAACTCTGTGAGCTTAGACGGCTTTGCTTTAGTATTCCTTTTAGATGTGCCCCCCATTGTGACACGGGAAATCTCTGTTTGATTCTAAGCTGCAACAATACTGAAATATCTTCCACAGAAGACCAATGTAATATAAGTAAATCTTCAGGTAGTCTCTTCTTGGAAGCGTAGAATTACTCCCACAGGTTTTAATCAGTGTCAGGGGAAAAGCAGTGCAGTGTCTCACTCTCTGTACTGTACCGATTTTATTATGGGAAAAACAGTAAAAATGTAAAAAACTATACATAATTGGTATCGCCGCGTCCGTAACGACCCAAACTACAAAACTATTATGTAATTTATCCCGCACGGTGAACGCCGTAAAAAAAAACCATGAAAAACAACATTTACTCCAAAATAGTACTAATAAAAACGGCAATCCGTCCCGCAAAAAATAATCCCTGACACCGCTTTGTGCACGCAAAAATAATAAAGTTATGGGTCTTAGAATGTCGACACAGAAAACAAATGATTTTATAAAAAAAGTGATTTTATTGTGCAAAAGCCGCAATACATAAAAAAAACTAGATAAATTTGGTATCGCCGTAATCGTATCGACCCGCAGAATAAAGCTAACATGTAATTTAGGGCACACTGTGGATGCCGATAAAAAAAACAATAAAAAACTATTCCAGAATTGCTTGTTTTTGGTAATTTCCTTTACCAAAAAATGAAATAAAAAGTGATCAAAAAGTCGTATGTGTTCTAAAATGATACCAATAAAATCTACAGCCCGTCTCGCAAAAAACAAGCCCGCACACCACTCAATCAACTGAAAAATAAAAAAGTTACGGCACTAGTAATGCGGTGATGAAATAACATCTCAATGCCCAGGCCGGAGGGGAACATTCAGTGGCGGATTATCATATGGGCGTTTCGGGCGGCCGCCCGGGGCCCGAGGCTCCCAGGGGGCCCATGGCAGCCCGAACCGCACATCATCTGCTAAATCTATTCAGCGCGCTAGCGCTGCTAAGTGCCGAAGATGAGGAGGAGCAGGGAATTGGCCGGGAAAGGGGTAGGACACGCCTCCCTGACAAGTGCGGGCCGCCGCCATTGAGTAACAGAACAGCGACGGACGGCTGTTCTGTTACTCCAAAGCAGCAGGAGGGAGAAGAGCCGGGCGGGCGGTCACCGGCGCTGAGGTCAGTATAGGCTTATCCTCCTGCCCAACTGGTTCCCGACCGCTGGCTGTATTTTTACGGCCAGCGGTCAGGGACGGGTCCTTAAAACCCGAGCCATAGACTTTCTACGGCTCGGGTTTTAACTTGCTGCCCGCGCGATCGGGCAGCTGAATGTCGGGTCTCCGGCTGTCAGTGACTGCCGGGGACCCTGAGGAGAAGATAGGAGCAGCTTTCGCTGCTTCTGTCTTCTCTGATCTCTTTTACACAGCGCTCAATGAACGCTGTGTATAGGAATAGAGACAGCAGCAGCGGCGCTGTCTCTATTCCTCCCGGTGATCATGTGACTAGTCACATGATCGCCGGGTGCCGTTACTGACAGACTGCTGCTGGGTCTTACTAGACCCAGCACAGCCCTATTAGTGACAATCGTCACTATGAGAGGGCTGATTTCCCCTGTAACTGGGGCTGCTGTGCAGCTCCAGTTACAGGGGAAAAACATGGTGTAAAAGAAAGAAAAAAAATATGTAAAGTTCCCCAAAGGTCTTTTTTGACCTTTTGAGGGACAGACCATAGTAATAAAAAATAATAAAGTAAAGTGCAAAAAAAAATGTAATAATAAATACACATAAAATACCCACCCCAATAAAAACGTCGCCCTCCCCCCCCCCGCCAATCATTGTTGTAACGCTAGCGCTGACCCAATTACCCTAATATAGACATGTAATATATTAAAATTTACGGTAGACAATGACGATTACAAATAAAAGGTCTATTTTAGGGTAAAACTATGTTATTACCAAAAAAAAAAAATAGCTGAAACGTAAAAAAGCTTATTTTTTTACTATTATTTTCAAACTTTATGAATAAAAATTCTAAAATAGCAAAAAAGGTGTGTATAAAAACGCTAAAAAAACGAAACCTGCATTATCTACGGAAAAAACGTCGCAAAAATCACGTCGGTTTTATTTTTTTTTAATAAAAATGTGTGTTTGGGGCAACTTTGTAATTACGTTTTATTAAAAAATATTTTAACTTTTTGAGATACAGCTGCTTTGTATCCTGTATCCGTCAGGTCAGCAGGACTGACGGGATCAGTGAAACGGGCCCTGCGCTAAATTATAATCTTAGATGTGATAGATTTGAGGTGGATCCTGCGTGTCACTGATCCTGTCAGTCCTGCTGACCTGACGGATACAGGATACAAAGCAGCCGTATCTCAAAAAGTAAAAATATTTTTTCATAAATCACACTGATACACACACATACACTATATATATATATATATATATATATATATATATATATATATAATTATAATATAAAGTTTTTAAATGTGTACATAACCTTGTGGCACTATATACAAGGGGGAGCGCTGTGAGGCACTATATACAAGGGGGAGCGCTGTGAGGCACTATATACAAGAGTGAGCGCTGTGAGGTACTATATACAAGGAGGAGCGCTGGGAGGCACTATATACAAGTGGGAGCGCTGGGAGGCACTATATACAAGGGGGAGCGCTGTGAGGCACTATATACAAGGGGGAGCGCTGTGAGGCACTATATACAAGGGGGAGCGCTGTGTGGCACTATATACAAGGGGGAGAGCTGTGTGGCACTATATACAAGGGGGGCTGTGTAGTGCTATCCACAGTGGTATGTGTGTGGCGCTCTTTATAGGGGGGGCTTTTTGGTGCTATTTACAAGAGGGGGAGGGCTGTGTGGCGCTCTCTACAGGGGGGCTGTACGGCACTATCTATAGGGGGCTGTGTGTAACGCTCTCTACGAGGGGGATGTGTGATATATAGAGGGGGCTGTGTATGGCGATATCTATGGGGGTGTGTAATATCTACAGGGGCTGTGTGTGGCACTATGTACAGGGGGCTGTGTGTATGTGGTGTTTTACAGTGTGTGGTATTATTATATTCAGGCACGCAGTGTTTGGTGCTATTATATTTAGGGGCACAGTATGTGGCACCATGATAACTTTATTTTCGTTTATAGGTGTGGAAATGTTGGAAAAGTGAGGAGACGTCTGAGTGGCAAATTCTGCAGAAATGAGTCATGGCCGGGAGAAGTCGTCATGAGCGCTGGACCGGATGGAGAAGAAAAGAGGAAAAAAACTACTAGAATCTGAGACGTCGTCACCTGTGAGTCACTAGATTTAAAGAGAATCTGTCACCTTTCCTGACATGTTTATTATAGGAATCCTTGTATTTAACAAAAAGTCTTTCTGCAGTCCAGGACTGATAGACAATTCCCCTTGTCAGGAGGTTGTGTCCCTGCACAGTGTGATACTCTCAGTATGTAGGGACACCGCGCTGTGACAAGGGAAATCGTAACACTGTTAATGCTTGCCCAAAAAGGTAGTGTTAAAAATAGTTACGGCGCGGCAGGGCGGCGGTGAGGAAGGGGGGCCCAAGTTTGGGTAACAGCCCAGGGCCCATGGTCTACTTAATCCGCCACTGGGAACATTCCTGCAGTTTCAGGGCCCCAGGATTTAGGAACTAGGAAAGGGAAGGGACATAGCACATCCGCTGGAAGCGAGGGCGCCCATATTATACCAGCGCAAAACTTTCCCAGTAATATTTCCCAAACTACGAAGGAGAAAAAGTCCCCAAAAGGTGCAGTGTAAAGAGTGTTACAAAAGGGGGATAAGAAAGAAAACCGTTTATCAGTGTGACACCGGCCTGTGCATAACGGATCGCTTCACATCGTAACACACATCTATGGATAATTGTATTATTTACCCCATTATTATACCCTCTTATTATATACCCTGATGTTCTCCGCACAGATTACATATACCCTGATATACTCCGCACAGATTACATATACCCTGATGAACTCCGCACAGATTACATATACCCTGATGTACTCCGCACAGATTACATATATCCTGATGTACTCCGCACAGATTACATATACCCTGATGTACTCCGCACAGATTACATATACCCTGATGTACTCCGCACAGATTACATATACCCTGATGTACTCCGCACAGATTACATATACCCTGATGTACTCCGCACAGATTACATATACCCTGATGTACTCCGCACAGATTACATATACCCTGATGTACTCCGCACAGATTACATATACCCTGATGTACTCCGCACAGATTACATATACCCTGATGTACTCCGCACAGATTACATATACCCTGATGTACTCCGCACAGATTACATATACCCTGATGTACTCCGCACAGATTACATATACCCTGATGTACTCCGCACAGATTACATATACCCTGATGTACTCCGCACAGATTACATATACCCTGATATACTCCGCACAGATTACATATGCCACCACATTATAAACGGAAATACCAGCAAAACCCCAAACAGAACTATTACCAAGCAAAATCCATGCTCAAAATGGCGGTCTTTCCCTTCTTAGCCCTACAGCGTGCCCAAACAGCAATTTATGGCCACAAGTAAGGCATTACCATACCCGGGAGAACCTGCTTAACAATTTATGGGGTAAGATTCTCTAGGGACACAACATCTTGTGCGGTGAATGGGCAGATCAGTGGAGAAATTGCAATTTTCACTTTGCACAATCCACTGCGTATTCATTTCTGAAAAACACCTGTGGAGTCTAAATTCTCACTACACCCCTTCATAAATGCCTTTAGGGGTGTAGTTTCTAAAACGGGGTCACTTTTGTTTGGTACATCAGTGGTTTTGCAAATGCAACATGGCGTCCGCAAACCATTCCAGCAAAATCTACGCTCCAAATGATAAATACCGCTCCTTTTCTTCTGAATGCTCCCATATACGTAAACAGCTGATTATAACCACATATGGGGCGTTACTGTACTCGGGAGAAATTTCTTTACAAATGTTGGGGTGCTTTTTCTTCTCTATTCCTTGCAAAAATGAAAAATGTGTATCTAAAACGACATCTTGTTGGAAAAATTTTTTTTTTTCATTTTCATGGCTTAATTCTAATTAATTCAGCAAAAAACCTTTGGGATCAAAATTTTCACTATACCCCTAGATGATTCCTCAGGGGGTGCAGTTTCCCAAATTGAGTCACTTTTGGGGTGTTTCCACTGTACTAGTACTACAGGGGCTCAGCAAATATGACATGACACCCAGAAACCATTCCAAAATCCAAATGGTGCTCCTTCAATTCTGAGCCCTACCGTGTGTCCAAACAGATGTTTGTGACCACATGTGGGGTATTGTTTTACTCGGGAGAAGTTGCTTTACAAATGTTGCAGTGCTTTTTCTCCTTCAGTCCTTGTGGAAATGAAAAAAAAATACCTAAACCTACATTTTCTTTGAAAAAATGTAGATTTTCATTTTTACGGCCTACTTACAATAAGTTCTGTAAAAAAACTGGCTGGTCAAAATGCTTGCTACACCCCTAGATAATTTCCTCAAGGGGTATAGTTTCCAAAATGGGGTCACTTGTTGGGGGTTTCCACTGTTTTGTCCCCTCAGGGGCTTTGTAAATGTGACATGGCCTCCGCAAACCATTCCTGCTAAATTTGAGCTCCAAGAGCCAAATGGCGCACTTTCCATTCTAAGCCCTGCCGTGTGTCCAAACAATCGTTTATTACCACATGTGGGGTATTGTTTTACTCGGGAGAAATTGCTCTACAAATGTTGTGGTGCTTTTTCTACTTTAGTTCTTTTGGAAATGAAAAAAAATTAGCTAAACCTACATTTTATTTGAAAAAATGTAGATTTTCATTTTCATGGCCTAGTTCCAAAAATTTTTGCAAAAAAACTGGCCGGTCAAAATGCTTGCTACACCCCTAGATAAATTCCTCGAGGGGTGTAGTTTCCAAAATGGAGTCACTTTTGGGGGGTTTCCACTGTTTTAGTTCCACTAGACCTGTTCAAAGCGGATATGGTGCCTAAAATATATTCTAATAAAAAGGAGGCCCAAAATCCACTAGGTGTTCCTTTGCTTCGGAGGCCGGTGCTTCAGTCCATTAGCGCCCTAGGGCCATATGTGGGATATTTCCTAAAACTGCAGAACCTGGGCAATAAATATTGAGTTGCATTTCTTGGGTAAAACATTCCGTGGTACAAAAAAAATGGATTCAAAATGAATTTCTGGAAAAAAATAATGAACTTTGTAAATTTCACCTCTACTTTGCCTTAATTCCTGCGCAACGTCTAAAGGGTTAAGAAACTTTCTAAATGCTGTTTTGAATACTTTGATGGGTGCAGATTTTAAAATGGGGTGACTTATTGGGGGTTTCTAATATCTAAGGACCTTAAAGCCACTTCACAACTAAACTGGCCCCTGTAAAAATAGCATTTTGAAATTTTCTTGAAAATGTGAGAAATTGCTGCTAAAGTTCTAAGCCTTGTAACGTCCTAGAAAAATAAAATGATGATCAAAATACGATGCCAATCTAAAGTAGACATATGGGGGATGTTAGTTAGCAACATTTTTGTGTGGTATAACTGCCTGTCTTACAAGCAGATACATTTAAATTGAGAAAAATGCTAATTTTTGCAATTTTTCGCTACATTTTGGTGTTTTTCACAATTAAATACTGAATGTATCGGGCAAATTTTGCCAGTAACATAAAGTCCAATGTGTCACGAGAAAACAATCTCAGAATCGCTTGGATAGGTAAAAGCATTCCGGAGTTATTACCACATAAAGTGAAACATGTCAGATTTGAAAAATGAGGCTCTGTCAGGAAGGTCAAAAGTGGCCAAAGAGGGAAGGGGTTAACAGGGTCAATATAAATAACACCCATAACATGACCAGGGGAAGCCCTTGAGGTTACCACAACTTAGAAAAGATAGCCATCTGCCACCACCACTTGTTTTTACCTCCAGCCGTAACCCGGCTCGAAGGCACCGCTCACTTCTTGCAGATGGCTTTGCCCATAAAGCACTTCAAAGGGGTAACACCCTAAGAAGCCTTCATATTTTGGGGGACGCATACCCCTGATGCGACCCCCCCACCAGTTTTACTGACCAACCTCAAGGACTCCCACCGCCACTGCGACATGGACCTTGACCACCTCAAGCCCATGAGCTCCTCCACACCAACACCCCTCTTTCAATCCCGTCTGCTAGGGCCAAACTCCACAAATCCATCCCCACCTCATTCAAATGCACCCCATCCTGTCTCCAATAACAACCTACACCCGCTTCCAGGTCCCTGTGCCTGACCACCACACCTCGATTTTTTGCCACAAATGCCGACACCGCCCTATTCACTTTTATTCTGGCCTGATTGAGCCTCTCCATGGATCGGGCAAAGCGCCATGTCTTTCTGGGCACAATATCTGACCAGACTATAATCAGGCCCGGGTGTAACGCCCATAAACACAACAAATCGTGCTTAATATCCCTCACCAAATCACGAAAAGGGCGCACACTCAAGTCATTCCCCCCAACATGTAAAACTAAAATCTCGGGAACCCGGTCTAGCTGCGTATACACCTGAAACTCTGGTAACACCCTGGACCAAACCATTCCCCGGAAACCAAGCCAATGCAGGACAGCATCCTCCCGCGGAATTCTCAGTTGTCGACCATCCGGGCGAACTTCCGCCCTTAGTGCGCCCCAATACACAAAGGAGTGCCCCAAGATCCAAACCAGCAAAGGACGCGAACCTGCGAAAGAAAGAAAACACACACATCTTACAAATCCCATTCGCACTCTATCTTCCACAGGCACAACATACCCCCTAGCAACCTTTTAACAGTCTGACAGCAAATGAGGCCGAACATAAGTGCGGAAACGGTTAGACTCCCATCTCCCAATACGCCTAACCCCTGACTCATCCAAACCCCATCGCACCGCTTCAGTTGCTGCACCAATTCTAAACGAATGGGAAGAATACTCAGCTGACTTCAACCCAATTGCCAGCAAACAGCGCTTAAACACTGCCCCAAATTGGAACCTGGATAAAAAGGACCTGTCTTCATGCCGCAATAACGGAACCCCCGTTGCCCCCACCTGTACCCCAAAAGCAGACATACACTGTACCGGACACACCGCCGAACGCCCGATAGCAAACAACACAATCCGCGTCCCCTTACCCACCGTGTCAGTTTTTGACCTGCGCATCAGCAAACAACTCCACATCCTCTGGACTTATTCCCCCGCACGCAACCCACTCTGCGACACCAATTCACCCACTCTAAAAGCCCAAAAAAAGGCTAACGAAAAAAACAAGCGAAACAATCGGACTTCAAAGGCCGAACTACAAACCACCTCCACCGCCGTACACAACAAGCAAAGAATCCGGTAAGAAACTGGCCGCCGCCGATCTACCGACCCTCTCCCCCTGCGAATACCTTTTAATTCTTGAATCGCCAAAAATTCCTTGGTCACGTCTATTTCGCCATGCAATTTCAAACGAAACGCCACAGCGGACACAAACTTATTCACTTTTGCTACAGACACACCTGACTCATACACATCCCCCAACCAATACAAAAAGGCCACCAGCCTGTCCCGGTCTGACCGGACGTCGCCCAAACCTCTCAACCAAAGCTCCCATTGAGCCCAGCCAGCCCTATATGCTGCCCACGTAGAACTTGCCAATGATCGCTCAATCAATGCCCCTGCCGCAGAGAAACCAACTCCCAAAGATGATCCGGGCACAGCATGCCAATCTGCTCCGCTCCCGGCGCCAGCTGACGAAAACGATCCCACTGTGAGCGAGAAAGCGCATCAGCAACACAATTGTCAACCCCCGGCACATGCACCGCCACCACCCAAGCATTTAACGACAAACAAACCAGCACCAAATGCCGCAACAGTTGAACCACCGGAGGAGACGACGCCGAGATGTTATTGATAGCCAACACCACCCCCAGATTATCGCAGTGAAAATGAATCTTCTTGTCCCTGAGCCTATCCCCCCAAATGGTCACAGCGACCACGATAGGAAATAGCTCGAGCAGGGCCAGGTTTTTTGTCAGACCGTTTTCCACCCAGCTAACCGGCCACCCCCCAGCACACCACTGGCCACCACAATAGGCCCCAAAACCGCCCCCTCCAGCCGCATCTGTAAACAAGTCCAGATCCACGGAATCGACAGCTCCAGCCATCCACAGGGACCGCCCGTTGTACTGTCCCAAAAACCGATGTCACACTTCCAAGTCGGCCCGCTGCTCCCCTCTCAATCTTACAAAGTGATGCGGTGCCACCACACCAGCAGTCGCCGCCGCCAAACGCCTACTAAACACTCTGCCCATAGGCATGATCTGACACTCAAAGTTTAACTTCCCTAACAATGACTGCAGACTGCGTAATGTGACCTTTTTAAGCCGAGACAACGCCTGAACCTCCAAACGAAGGGCCACCAACTTATCCTCCGGAAGCCTGCATTCCATTAAAACCGAGTCGATTTCAATGCCTAAAAAACGAATAACCGTAACATGCCCCTCTGTTTTGTCAGGAGCCAGCGGGACTCCAAAATCCCTCATGACTCCCTGCAACGCAAACAAAATATTGGCGCACACCGCCGATCTGCCCAGGCCAACACACAAAAAAATCATCAAGGTAGCGAATAACTGAATTCACACCTGCGACGTCCCGAGTTGCTCATTCCAAAAATGAACTAAATGCCTTAAAATAGGCGCAAGACATGGAACAACCCATCGGCAAACAATGATCCACAAAAAATTCCCCTCCCAAAAACAACCCAACAACCGTTGACTCTTGGGATGAACCGGCAGTAACCGAAAAGCCGCCTCAATATCAGTTTTTGACAACAAGGCACCTGCACCCGCTTCGCGAACCAACGCCACTGCCATATTAAACGACGCGTACACCACCGAACACAACACCGGATCAATACCATCATTAACCGATGCACCCCGGGGAAAAGAAAGATGATGTATCAACCGAAACTTGTTCGGCTCACGCTTAGGCACCACACCCAACGGGGAAACAACAAGATCCGACACAGGTGGTTCCACAAAAGGCCCTGCCATGCGACCCAAAACCACATCTTTACGAAGTTTTTCAGTCACCACCCCGGCGTGCTGATAAGTGGACCGGAGATTCCGACGAGTCACTGGAATGTCATAAGGAGGAGAAGGAATTACAAAGCCCATGAAAAACCCATCCGCAATCAATTGCGCCCCAGCCCTAGCCGGATATCTACTTAGAAAGGGGGCCATCCTTTCCAGCTTCACCGGCGTCACCCCCTGACCAGCTGAACCCCCTGGTCCACCTCCCTTCTTGCCTTTTCGCAAACACTTCGACGCGCCATGAGATGACCCGCTGCAATGGGAACACACGTGCTTGAACTTGCACGCTGCCCCAAATTTACACTGGCCGTCGTTAAACTGCCAGCAGAAACCGAGTTTTGAACCGGAACCTTGACCGGACTAACCGACCTGCCCTACAGACCCTCCGCTCCCTGGAAAGGACTGTCCCGGCTTAACCGGAGCAGTCACTCTCAACCACAATGCAATATTTTTCTGATCCCATCTAATGCTGGGCCGCACCGCCTTCCGCTGCCGAAATTGCTCATCATAACGCAGCCAAGCCATACCGCCATACGCACGATGCGCCTCACCGATAGCATCCATATAACAAAAAATCGCGGAACAATTTTCCGGCGCCTTTTCCCCAACACTAGCCAAGATCGCGAAGGCCTGCAGCCAATTCACAAATGTTTGCGGAATGAGCCGATAACGCAGACGTTCCTCCTCTTCCTTCCTACTCTCATCCCTCTTCCCTTTATCCAAATTAAATTTTGCCAATGGAAGGAGAGAAAATATCTCCACATACTCGTCCTTCCAAATGCGCTCCTGAACTTCCTGTTTCAAATGCGCCCTCAACGGGCCCTCAAAACAGACATAAACCTCACCTCTTGCTCTATCATCACCCTGTCACCCTCTTGAGCCCCATCTGTCTGCACCGACACAGCCACCGCCCCCGCACTTGCACCCTATATTGAGGCTGCCCTACCAACGGCGGCGCCGTCCAAACCGCAACCGGGGACACCCCCGCCGATACCGGGGCCTGCGAGCTATCTAATCTGTTGACCAGCTCGCGCAATCATCCCACTAAGTCATCAAGACCGCTACCACCTCCTCCGGAAGACCCGTCAACAGCCGTAGAACCCGCCGCATCCCCCGCACCCCCCAACATGCGCGTATTAGGAGAAGAGAAAGAAGAAAAACACCCACCTGGCTGCTCAGGCGCTGTGATCCCGCCAGCCGGACGAACTTGAACACGCCGATGCTCAACATCGTCTCCTTCTTCTAAGTCACCCGCCGTCTGCGAGCGCTGCCCGCACCCACAATGCAAGCACGGAGATCCCTGACCAGACTGTCCCGAAGGGCCGGCCTCCATACTAGCCCTGATGCTGATAGGGCCAGCCGCCTGCTGCCCGTTATACGGTATCCAGAGCTCAGACCGCACTCCACGGCCCACCGGACTCTCCATTCTTCCGGACTCAGACCTCGAAGCAGCCAGCCCCCTGATTGGCACCTCACCAGGCGGGGCTGCCGACATCCCCGCATCTTGCACCACACCAGATGGAGGGAGGGTATTTGGGAAGCCAGGAGCCAACCCCCCCCCTAGCCGCCAAGCACCCCCGCGGCTGGGGATTTCTGCGAGGCCGGGACCACCGAGGGGATGCAGCTCTCCCTGGAGACCGGCCTGCAGCGACCCTGAAGGGGCTTCCCCTGCGGCGCCGTACCCACGGGATTTTGTCAGGGCTAAGTCTCCCTGGGGGTCTGGCACGCCGTGACCTGCGAGCAGGCACGACCTCAGGTGAACAGACATCGGGCATGATCCCTCCACTAGCCAGAGGGCTGAGCAGCAGAGGGCTGCCTAAATTTAAGTCCAGCACTACAGGGGACGACAGGGAAGAAGCCGCCACACCCCCCTCCCTGGACACCGCGCGATGAGAGCGCCGGGGCCCAGCTGCCTGGGGCACAGTCAGCCCCACAAGTCTCGTCACCTGCTCCTCGAACCATCCGACATCCTGCTGATCAGCTGCCGCCCGGAGCCGCTCCACAAGCTCACTGAAAGATGCCATCTCCAACGAGCAGGTAAGTAAATATAACACTACAACGCTGCTGCTGCTCCTCCTGTTGCTGTGTTACCTCCCGCTGTCTCCCACCCCTGAGACTCCCACCCCCTCCCTCCTCCCTTCCAAACCACTCCCCTTCACTCCCTGCTACTCAACCTTAACCTCTTCCTCACCTGTTCCCTCCTATCCTGTCATGGCGGCCTCCCCTTATTCCCTGCAGTCGGCAGTGCGGCCGCTCCTGGAGGTATTTAATATAGAAAATAGCACATTTGAAAATTCCAGCATTGCATGGGATACTCTGAAGGCCTATCTTAGAGGGTGTCTCCGGTCCACTATTTCCTATTTAAAAAAGGACTCTTCCAGAATTGAGTCAGAGTTGGAGAAGCAATGCGCAGCTCTAGAGGGTAAATACACTGCTGATCCCACTGACATAAATAAAGATTTATGGCTGCAAATGGGGCGGAAATACCTATTACTGCTACAGGAAAAGGCAAATAGGAAGATATTTTTGCGAAGCAATCGTATTTTGAGTTGGGTAACCAGTCCAGCAAACTCTTGGCCCACTTAATCCATCAAAACTCTAAAAGCCCGGCTATTCTCAAAATTCACAGTAGCTCTGGGGATTGTTTTCATGGACTCCCAAGGAATAGCCGAGGCATTTGTGCAGTTTTACAGGGAGCTATATACCTTTCAATCCAGTTATGATATGTCTGAGTTTCAGTACTATATGGATGGTATTTCGTTCCCAACACTGAGTGTAGAAGGTAGAGCAGCCCTGGAAGCTGATGTGACTGAGGAGAAGATACGGGAATCCTTGAAAGGTATGTCAAAATGGAAAGCATCGGGTATAGAGCAGGGGTCTCAAGCACGCGGCCCGCGGCCCCTGGGGCTGTCATCTGCGGCCCGCGGGACACAGAGCCGCTAGTATCGGCTCTGCTCCGAGACTCTGGAATTCCCTGACTTCGCTGTCCACATATGAACAGCGATGTCTGGGGCTTCCCCAGAGCCGGAGTCCCCGGCAGAGCGCTAGTACAGGCTCTGCTCCGGGACTCTGTGGAATTCCCTGACATCGCTGCCCATATATGGACAGTGTGTCAGGGTCTTGCCAAGAGCGGAGCAGAGCACTGGTGTCGGCTCTGTTCCTGGACTCTGTGGAATTCCCTGACATCGCTGTCCACATATGAACAGCTATGTCTGGGGCTTCCCCAGAGCCGGAGTCCCGAGCAGAGCGCTGGTGTCGGCTCTGCTCCGGGACTCTATGGAATTCCCTGACATCGCTGTCCACATATGAACAGCGATGTCTGGGGCTTCCCCAGAGCCGGAGTCCCGGGCAGAGCGCTAGTACAGGCTCTGCTCCGGGACTCTGTGGAATTCCCTGACGTCGCTGCCCATATATGGACAGTGTGTCAGGGTCTTCCCCAGAGCGGAGTCCCGGGCAGAGCGCTATTATCGGCTCTGCTCCGGGACTCTGGGGGAGCCTCTGACATCGCTGTCCATACATCGACAATGATGTCAGGGGCTTCCCCAGAGCAGAAGTCCCAGTGATGTCAGGAGCACAGCTGGAGTCCCAGGAAGAGCCTACAAGCGCTCTGCCTGGGACTCCAGGTCTGGGGTTGCCCCTGACATCTCTGTCCATATATGGACAGTGATGTCAGGAGCAGAGCTGGAATCCCAGGCAGAGTGCCAGAAGCGGCTCTGCTCCGGGACTCCAGCTCTGGGCAAGCCCCTGACATCACTGGGGCAGCCTCTACAGAAGGCACTGGGGCAGCCTCTACAGAGGGCACTGGGGCAGCCTCTACAGAGGGCACTGGGTCAGCCTCTACAGAGGGCACTGGGTCAGCCTCTACAGAGGGCACTGGGGCAGCCTCTACAGAGGGCACTGGGGCAGCCTCTACAGAGGGCACTGGGACAGCCTCTACAGAGGGCACTGGGGCAGCCTCTACAGAGGGCACTGGGGCAGCCTCTACAGAGGGCACTGGGGCAGCCTCTACCGAGGGCACTGTGGCAGCCTCTACAGAGGGCACTGTGGCATTATCTACAAGTGGGTGTGTGGCAGTATCTGAAGAGGACACTGGCATTATCTAGGGGTGTGTTGCATTATCTACAGAGGGCACTGTGGCCTTATCTACAGAGGGCACTGTGGCCTTATCTACAGAGGGCACTGTGGCCTTATCTACAGAGGGCACTGTGGCCTTATCTACAGAGGGCACTGTGGCCTTATCTACAGAGGGCACTGTGGCCTTATCTACAGAGGGCACTGTGGCCTTATCTACAGAGGGCACTGTGGCATTATCCACAGAGGGCACTGCGGCAGCATCCACAGAGGGCACTGCGGCAGCATCCACAGAGGGCACTGCGGCAGCATCCAAAGGTATGTCAAAGGGGAAAGCATCGGGTCCTGATGGGAACCCTATAGAGGTATACCACAAATACTCAGACCATCTCATTCCCTCACTATGCGCTATGTTTTCTTATGCCCTTGGTGTGGGGCAATTACCAGATAGCATGCATGATGCCACTATTATTGTCCTGTTAAAACCCGATAAAGACCCTATGGAATGTGGCTCCTATCGTCCGATATCGTTATTAAAAAATGACTACAAACTACTTACTAAAATTCTGGCAAACAGACTTAATAAAGTCATTTCCCAAGTTATTCATGATGACCAGTCCGGCTTTATGCCAGGGAAGTCTACCTCCGATAACATCCGGAGGGTGCAGATTCTTGCTCAGATAGGGGGTGCTATAAAGGCTGATTGGGCAATGGCGTCTCTGGACGCTGCGAAAGCCTTTGATTCCATTGAATGGGTATACCTGCTGTAGACTTTGGAGAGGTTTGGGTTTGGTCCACAGTTCCTTTGATGGATTTCGCTCCTATACAAGGTGCCGAGGGCACAAATTCTGGTGAATGGTGAACTATCCCCATATTTCAGTTTACAGAGAGGTACTAGGCAGGGATGTCCGTGCTCTCCCCATTGCTTTTCGCTCTTGCTATTGAACCATTAGCTATACGTATACGACAATACCCTGCGTACAAAGAGATTTGTTTGGGTGGCAGGGAGGATAGAATTGGCTTATTTGCAGACGACATGGTTCTTTTTACGTCCCAGCCAATTGTGACATTACCCCAGGCGATTACTACTCTGGAGATATTTGGGAGGTTCGCTGGACTCCATATCAACTGGACTAAGTCTTTTTTTATGCCCTTACAGGGGGTGGGATGGCCAGACTCCATACATGGCTTACGGGTGGTTTCCTCATTTAAATACCTAGGTATTATTATCAATCGGGATCATGGGGATGATCATGCCACTAATATATTGCCGCTACTGGAATACGTAAAGGTTACGTTTAGGATCTGGAGCGCTCTTCCCCTAGCAGTGACTGGCAGAATAAACTTAATTAAAATGGTCGTTCTTCCCAAATGTCTTTATGTCCTCGAACACGCAGCGACACCAGTGTTTAAAACATTTTTCAAGCAGATACATGCCTTATTTCCAGCATTTATTTGGGGTTCCAATCGATCTAAGCTCAGTCTCACTACTTTGCAGCGTCCCAAAACATTAGGAGGAGCAGCCTTGCCAGATCTCTACCTCTATTATTTGGCGGGGCAATTAAGATATTTGAAAGTTTGGGTCGCCAACATGACCTCGCCAAATAGGGAACATCATTTGGCGTTTCATCTGCAAATGACCACTCTCTGGCCAGTATTAGAGGGGTCCCTGACTGCAATTCAAAATGTATTGCCCATTCATAGGGTGGCGTCTCAGGTGTGGATGGCTGCAAAAAGCATTTATGGGTACTCTGATGTACAAACTGATATGCCGTTATGGTTTAACCCACTCCTCTCCCAGATGTCAGATGCTTTGGCTCCCTCCTTTTGGATTCAGCACGGGGTATGCACTGTTGGGGATATGTATGAGGATAATATTCTTAAATCGTTTACACAACTGCAGTCTGACTTTGCAATACCTAGGACTGCCTTTTACAGATACCTACAATTGCGCCATGCTCTCGGGGCCCAGTACCCTTCCTCTGACACTGCATTCTCGCAATTTCCTCTGATAGGAATTTTTAGATCCAAAGGCACCAGAGGTTTGATATCTGCCATATACACATCTCTCATATCGACCAAATTAGCCAGAACACCCCTGCAGGTAAAAGACAAATGGACTACACAGATACCTGACCTTACAGAAGGGGATTGGGACGAGATCCTATCCTCGCCACTATTTGTGTCTCCAGCCGCTAACAATAGGATGATACAAATATCCATAATCCATCAAAGTTACCTTACTCCTGTTAGATTACACAAAATGGGTAGATACCCGAGCACGGAATGTCACAGGTGCCGGTACCCTAGGTCAGACTTTTGGCACATGATCTGGGCATGTCCATTTATTTCCTCTTTTTGGGAAGAGGTAGTTGGGGCAGGTACTGGAATTCTGCATATACCAGTCCCAGTTAGTCCACAAGTTTGTTTGTTTGGTATGCTACAGGATGAACATTGGCCTCATTATTTGAAAATATTCCTCCTCCCACTACGGCTAAATGGAAATCACTTGTGAATTCTATCATTCCGTATGAGAGGATAATGTATAGACAGAGATGATGCATTGATAAATTCTATAAGATATGGGAAGCCTGGTGTGACTCTGCGGTGACTCAGTATACCCCACACAGGTATAATGACCTCCGCCGGTCATTGACACACAATTGAAGCTACTGGGTTGTGGATCTACAGTATATAATTCATAAAATAGTGTCTTGATTTGTTTTGTTTTTTGCCTTTGGATACATGTTAAATGTCTGAATACATGTCTGTATTTCTCCTTTATTTGAAATGTTGGTGTGTTATGTCTCACACACATCTCTGCCTTATTTTCTGTATTATGTGCATGGCATGATTGCATTTGTACTACGATTCTTCAATAAAACGAGTTTACAAAAAAAAAAGTAAATTGCTGTTTTTTGGTCACCTTAGCGCTCCAAACAAATAGAATAAAAAGTGATCAAAAAGTCGCTTGTACCCCAAAATGGTATCGGTGAAAACTACAGCTCGCCCCGCAAAATGTAAGTCCTCACACCGGTATAGTGACGGAAAAATAAAAAAAAGTTATGGCTCTCAGAATAAGGTGACACAAAACATTATTTTTCTTAGGGGGGATTCACACGAGCGTGTATTCGGTCCGTGCGGGCCGCGTGGTTTTCACGCGCCACGCATCGACCAATACAAGGCTATGGGGCAGTACAGACAGTCCGTGCTTTTTGCGCAGCGTTTGTCCAGCTGCGTACAAAACGCGACAGGTTCAATAACTCTGCGTATTTCGCGCATCACGCACCCATTGAAGTCAATGGGTGCGTGAAAACCACGCAGGTTGCACGGAAGCACTTCCGTGCGAACCGACTGAAACAGCGCACCAGCTGTCAAAAGGATGAATGTAAACAGAAAAGCACCACGTGCTTTTCTGTTTCCGAACATCCAAACGGAGCGTCTTTGAGATGAGCGAACCCGGACAAGCGAACCGAACTTCACCGGGTTCGGCCGAACTCGTTTTGGCCGAACCCGGCAAAAAAATGTCCGGTACGCGACGTCATGACATAGTCACTGTCCACGGTGCTGAAAGAGTTAAACTGTTTCAGCACCGTGGACAGTGACTACCGATCCCAAAAAACATGAACCTGTAAAAAAAAACGAAGTTCTGACTTACCGATAACTCCCGGCTTCTTCCTCCTGTCTGACCTCCCGGGATGACAATTCAGTCCAAGTGACAGCTGCAGCCAATCACAGGCCAAGCACAGGCTGCAGCGGTCACATGGACTGCCGCGTCATCCAGGGAGGTGGGGCCCGATGTCAAGAGAGGCGCGTCACCAAGGACGCGTCACCAAGGCAACGGCCGGGAGGGCAGATCTCGGTAAGTACGAACTTTTTTTTTTTAACAGGTTGCTGTATATTGTGTTCGGCATTCACTGTCGAGGGTGCTGAAAGAGTTACTGCCGATCAGTTAGCTCTTTCAGCACCTTGGACAGTGACGGGCGTCGACTAGCCTCATCTCTATGATGGCGGCTGCGCGAAAATCACGCAGCCGCGCATCATACACGGATGACACACGCAGCTGTCAAATGGTTTTTGCGCGCGCAAAACGCTGCGTTGTTTGCGCGCGCAAAAACGCAACGTCCGTCTGTATCTGCCCTTAGGCAAATAGTTTTATTTTTTCTAAAAGTGGTAAAACATAAAACAAAACATAACAATGTGGTATCGCCGTAATCGTTTCAACCTGTAGAATAAGGTAAACATGTAGTTTTTTTTACCGCCTGATGGACGCCGTTAAAACAAAACCCCCCAAAAAATTGCGTAATTGCTGTTTTTTTGCCTATTTCACATTACAAATAATTTTTGATTCAGCTTCCCAGTATATTATGCTGTAGAATAAATGGTGCCATGAAAAACTACAACTTGTCCCGCAAAACACAAGCCCTCATAAGGCTACGTCGACGAAAAAATATAAAAAAAGTTATGGCTTTTGGAAGGCGGGAAGGAAAAGGCTAAAATGAAAAAACTCAAATTGGCCGTGTACTTAAGGGGTTAAAGTTTATTCAGTATACAGTAAAGATTTCTACAACTTTCTAATATACTTTGTGTTTCATTGTTCGGTCATTTAGAGACTAAAAATCTGTTACAGGACCCATCAGGGTAAGGTGAGTTTTCTTTTTATTGGTGCAAAGGGGACCTAACTTATCTATAGTAAAACACAGGGGGCCTAACTTATCTATGGTAAAACACAGGGGCCTAACTTATCTATGGTAAAACACAGGGGCCTAACATATCTATGGTAAAACACAGGGGGCCTAACTTATCTATGGTAAAACACAGGGGGCCTAACTTATCTATGGTAAAACACAGGGGCCTAACTTATCTATGGTAAAACACAGGGGCCTAACTTATCTATGGTAAAACACAGGGGCCTAACTTATCTATGGTAAAACACAGGGGGCCTAACTTATCTATGGTAAAACACAGGGGGGCCTAACTTATCTATGTTAAAACACAGGGGGCCTAACTTATCTATGGTAAAACACAGGGGGCCTAACTTATCTATGGTAAAACACAGGGGACCTAACTTTTCTATGGTAAAACACAGGGGGCCTAACTTATCTATGGTAAAACACAGGGACCTAACTTATCTATGGTAAAACACAGGGGCCTAACTTATCTATGGTAAAACACAGGGGACCTAATTTATCTATGGTAAAACACAGCCTAACTTTTTATTTTTGGTGTCTAGTTTCTTCCATTTTACTGCCGCTGCTGCCGAGTAAGTTGCACCGCAAAGGGGTCACTAAGACCATGTTCACACGGTGGATTTTGCTTGGTGGGTCCCGCTGCAAAATCGGCCGCAGAATTATTCCTGCCATCAACCAAAAGATTCCTACTCCCATTCACTTCAGATCGGGCAGGACGCTTCTTTTGTCCACTAGTTGAAAAAATCAGCTAGCGGTAAAAAGAAGCATCCGCCTCCCACTGAAATACAGATCTGCAGAACATTGCTCTCTCCTCTCTACCTCCTGACAGATACATAGTGATATATTCTGCAGATTATTATACCACTGATCTCTCTAGAGATCTGCAGATAATTACTCCTCTACATCCTGACAGATAGATAGTGATATATTCTGCAGATTATTACACCACTGACTTCTCTAGAGATCTGCAGAACTTTGCTCCTCTAACTCCTGACAGATACATAGTGATATATTCTGCAGATTATTACACAACTGACCTCTCTGGAGATCTGCAGCACATTGCTCCTCTACCTCCTGACAGATACATAGTGATATATTCTGCAGATTATTACACCACTGACTTCTCTAGAGATCTGCAGAACGTTGCTCCTCTAACTCCTGACAGATACATAGTGATATATTCTGCAGATTATTACACCACTGACCTCTCTAGAGATCTGCAGAACATCGCTCCTCTAACTCCTGACAGATACATAGTGATATATTCTGCAGATTATTACACCAGTGACCTCCCTAGGGATCTGCAGAACATTGCTCCTCTACCTCCTGACATACATAGTGATATATTCTGCAGATTATTACACCACTGACCTCTCTAGAGATCTGCAGAACATTGCTCCTCTACCTCCTGACAGATACATAGTGATATATCCTGCAGATTATTACACCACTGACCTCTCTACAGATCTGCAGAACAATGCTCCTCTACCTCCTGACATACATAGTGATATATTCTGCAGATTATTACACCACTGACCTCTCTAGAGATCTGCAGGACATTGCTCCTCTACCCCTGACAGATACATAGTGATATATTCTGCAGATTATGACACCACTGACCTCTCTAGGGATCTGCAGAACATTGCTCCTCTACCTCCTAACAGATACATAGTGATATATTCTGCAGATTATTACACCATTGACCTCTCTAGAGATCTGCAGAACATTGCTCCTCCACCTCGTAACATATATATATAGTGATATATTCTGCAGATTATTACACCACTGACCTCTCTAGAGATCTGCAGAACATCGCTCCTCTACCCCTGACAGATACATAGTGATATATTCTGCAGATTATTACACCACTGACCTCTCTAGAGATCTGCAGGACATCGCTCCTCTACATCCTGACAGATACATACTGATATATTCTGCAGATTATTACACCACTGACCTCTCTAGAGATCTGCAGAACATTGCTCCTCTACCCCTGACAGATACATACTGATATATTCTGCAGATTATTACACCACTGACCTCTCTAGAGATCTGCAGAACATTGCTCCTCTACCCCTGACAGATACATAGTGATATATTCTGCAGATTATTACACCACTGACCTCTCTAGAGATCTGCAGAACATTGCTCCTCTACCTCCTGACAGATACATAGTGATATATTCTGCAGATTATTATACCACTGACCTCTCTAGAGATCTGCAGAACATTGCTCCGCTACCTCCTGACAGATACATAGTGATATATTCTGCAGATTATTACACTACTGACCTCTCTATAGATCTGCAGGACATCGCTCCTCTACCTCCTGACAGATACATACTGATATATTCTGCAGATTATTACACCACTGACCTCTCTAGAGATCTGCAGAACATTACTCCTCTACCTCCTGACATATATATAGTGATATATTCTGCAGATTATTACACCACTGACTTCTCTGGAGATCTGCAGAATATTGCTCTGTCCTCTCTACCTGCTGATAGATACTTATTGATATATTCTGCAGATTATTACACCTATGACTTTTCCACAACCTTATGATCCCTGTAGGTAAAAGGCTCCCTGGATAAATTCCCCAATATATATATGAAAACACTAAAAATTGTAAAGAAAATATATGTTTATTCCAGAATCCAGTAGAATTGCTGTGCGGTTTTCTCCGGCCCTTTAACATGTGATGATCTGTGACATGAAGAAGAGGAGGGTCCTTCTTCACACGTGGATATGGCCGCCAGTCCACCCTTACACAGCTCAGTCCTGGATCATAAGAGAGCGTAAAACATTTTTTCTATTTTTTCAGAGTTGTATCCTAGAAAAGACAAAAAATCTGAATTAGCCCAAAAATTCACAAAACCTTCACCACAAGGAGATGAAGACGGAGCAGAAGACTTCGGACTTACCGGATCTCGCTTCTGTTCTGCACGTCACTGGTTCTCAGCGCTGGGGGAGTCTTCATGACAATTTCAGATGGTTTAGGTGGTAAAGACCACCATGTTGGGGTGACAAAAGATGGTGAATGGGCCCCGAGCGACAGATGGAACTGAACAGGCCTCTTTCTCTCCCGGGGGTTCGGGGCCCTGATGGTAAATGGGCCCCGAGTGGCAGATGGAATTAAAATGCCCACTTTCTCTTCCGGGGGTTTGAGGCCCTGGTGGTAACAGTAACCCCTGAAAGGTCCTCCATCTCCACATCCTCTGGAAGTTTGCGTCCGCGAACTTCCTTTTTGTCTTTCTTATCCTCCATATCCTCCATCTCTATATCATCTGGAAATTGGCGTCCGCCAACCTCCATTTTCTCATCCTCCTCCTTGTCCTCCATCTCTATATCATCGGGAAATTGACGTCCGCCAACCTCCATTTTCTCTACAATTCTCATCTTGAAAAACATCTTCACTATCCTCCTCTTCATCAAAGACACCTTCATGATGAGAGCCAGCAAGAGAAACCGACACCGTGGTCAATGTGTGACCCCAATTTATAGACTTGATGATGTCATAAGATGTTTACACATCCAGATTAAGAGGTGTAGAGAAAAAGAATCTGCCCACATTCTAGATGACATCACAAGAAGCGTATCTCAGTGATCCGGTGGCCATATAAAACGTAATATGGTACAAGAATACAGACAGTAGGGTCACACTACACCCTCTGGGGAAGTCTCTATCATCTCAAAGAATTCTCAAATCAATGTGGTCAATTCCACTGGGTTCCTAAAACGTAATCGCACCCATAAAACGTACAACACGGGCATTTACATATACAGTAAAAATTAAACAAAACCATTTTTTTCATAAAAAGTGGGTTTTATTTTGTACAAGTGGGAAAAAAATGCACATATGTGGTATCGCCACGATCGTAACGACCAGAGCAATAAAGTTAACACATTATTTAAACAGCATGGTGAAGACCGTAAAAAACTAAAAAAAATTAAAAAAACATGTCAAAAGTGGTTTTTTTTTACCCCCCACAAAAAATATAATAAAAGTTAATCAATATATCATATGTACCCGAAAATGGTGCCATTAAAGAAAATAACTCGTTTGGCAAAAAAAAAAAAAGCCCTTATACAGCGTTATTGACGGAACAATGCAAAAATTACGGCTCTTAGAAAGCGGAGATGTAAAAACAAATTATTTATGTTTAAAAATATTTTTAATGTGCAACTAAAATTTATATTCACCCAACCCGGTGAATTGCACAACAAGCAGAGCAGATGAGGCCTCTTTTAGCCTTTAAGGTTAACGGTCAGGAGCGGCGGCGTGATACAGTGATTGAAAGTCTGTATCCTACAAAACATAGAGCGACAGGGGTGTCTGTCATAGATTTCAACTAGAACCGCCTCATGATAGGCCGTATAACCCCTAAGTCCACAAAGTCAATAGCGAGCGCAGCATCTAAGTGGTTGACAGAGGGAGGGGCTTCTTCTGTACAATAGCAGGCGATCGCGGGGGTGCCAATGGTTGCTATGGCAACTGGAGGCCTAACAAAGGCCTCGTGGCCTGCCATGTACTGAAGCCTATTAGGCCCTGCCAGAATGCAGTGTATTATACCAGCTAAGAGGTGATCGGATCCTCAATTCCCCTAGTGGAACAAAAAACTAAAAAGAATGCTCTAGAAAAATAAAAAAACAAAAATTGCCACTCTCTCTTTATAAAGTCATTATTAAAAAAATATATAAAACTATACACATCTGGTATTGCCACATCCATAAATACACAAAAATAATCACATCATTTATCCTGCGCGATAAACGCTGTAAGAAAAATATAAAAAAAAATTACAGATATTCTGTTTTTGGTCACATCACCTCCAAAACATTGGAATATAAAGCTACCAAAAAAATGTACCCCAAGACGGTACCAATAAAAACTACAGCATGTCCCGCAAAAAAACGCCCTCACAGCTCTGCAGATGGAAAAAGTTATGGCTCTCAGAATATGGCGACTTTATGTAAGGCTATGTTCACACTGAGTTTTTTTACAAGTTTTTTGACGCGGAAACCGCTCCGGAAAACTCGTCAAAAACGGCCCGAAAATGCCTCCCGTTTATTTCTCGCGGGACAAAGAAGGGACATGCCCTATTTTCGGGCGTTTACGCCTCTGACCTCCCATTGACTTCAATGGGAGGCAGAGAAAGCGTATTTTGCGGCGTTTTATGCCCGCGGCGCACAAAGGCCGCGGGCAAAAACGCAGCGAAAAATGCCGCGAAAATCGGCGTGCAGGGAAAGGAAAATCTGCCTCAAACTTACAAACTAAATTTTGAGGCAGAAATTCCGCCTGCAAAAAACTCTGTGTGAACATAGCCTTAGTGTTTTTATTGTGAAAAAGTAGTGAAACATAAAAAAAAGAATATAAATTTAGTATGGCCGTAATCATAGTTAACCGCCGAATAAAGTTAACAGGTCGTCTATGCCATGACTAGAGATGAGCGAACCGGGACAACCGAACCCGGTTTCAGTCCGAACATCGGGAAAAGTTCGGTTCGCAGCGAATCCGAACTTCACCGGGTTCGGCCGAACACGTTTTGACCGAACCCGGTCAAAAATATTATTCAAATCGGCAGCCACTTATTTCTATCAATCACTGATAGAGAAAAGAGGCTGCTGATTAAAAATAAAATAAAAAGCATTTCATACGTACCCGGTCGTTGTCTTGGTGACGAGTCCCTCTTCTTCCTCCAGTCCGACCTTCTTTCCTGACGCGGCAGCCTGTGATTGGCTGCAGAGGCCGCTGCAGCCTGTGATTGGCTGCAGAGGCCACTGCAGCCTGTGATTGGCTGCAGAGGTCGCGGCAGCCCGCTCGATCCACTATATAAGGCTGTGCTACAGTGCTTGGGAATAACTGACTGGGGCAGAAGAGGATGGAGGCGCAGCCTTATATAGTGGATCGAGCGGGTTCCCCAGCAGCATTTAAAAGAAACAGGATCCTGACCTGTCCACAGAGTTTAAGGCAGCACAGAGTATTTCAGGAGATGAGCGTGCGGATCTTGTGCGGGGTGGTGACTTGCCAATCATGTGAAGGTGTTATTGAGGACAGGAGTGGAGGAGAGGTAACAGACTGAGAGCTACGTAATGGTAAGAGCAGATATCACAGCAGCACTGAATCTGCACGCTCCTCTCCTGAACTATTCTGTGCTGCCTTAGGCCTCATTTACACGAGCGTAATATACGCGCGTGCAATGCTTGTGCTTTTCACGCGTGTCGTATGCACCTATATTACTCTATGGGGCAGTTTAGACGATGCGTGAATTTTGCGCAGCGTGAGTGCGTTGCGTAAAACTCACGACATGTTCTATAATCGTGAGTTTTTCGCGCATCACGCACCCATTGAAGTCAATGGGTACCACGCATGCCGCACGGAAGCACTTCCGTGCGAACTGCGTGATTCGCGCAAGAGCTGTCAAAAGGATGAATGTAAACAGAAAAACACCACGTGCTTTTCTGTTTACAAACATCCAAACGGAGTGTCAAATTAGTGATGAGCGCACCGAACTTCACCGGGTTCGGCCAAACTCGTTTTGACCGAACCCGGCAAAAAATTTTCCGGTACGCGACGTCGGGAGACAGTCACTGTCCACGGTGCTGAAAGAGTAAAACTGGTTCAGCACCATGGACAGTGACTTCCGATCACAATATACATGTACGTGTAAAAAAAAACAGAAGTTCTGACTTACCGAGAACTCCCGGGTTCTTCCTCCAGTCTGACCTCCCGGGATGACAATTCTGTCCAAGTGACAGCTGCAGCCAATCACAGGCCAAGCACAGGCTGCAGCCAATCACAGGCTGCAGCGGTCACTTGGACTGCCGCGTCATCCTGGGAGGTGGGGCCGGATGACAAGAGAGGGACGCGTCACCAAGGCAACGGCCGGGAGACCGGACTGGAGGAAGCAGGACGTTCTTGGTAAGTATGAACGTCTTTTTTTTGTTCACAGATTGGTGTATATTTTGATCGGCATTCACTGTCGAGGGTGCTGAAAGAGTTACTGCCGATCAGTTAGCTCTTTCAGCACCCTGGACAGTGACGGACGTCGACTGGCCTCATCTCTATGATGGCGGCTGCGCGAAAATCACGCAGCCTCGCATCATACACGGATGACACACGGAGCTGTCAAGTGCCTTTTGCGCGCGCAAAACGCACACACAAGTGTAAATCAGGCCTTAAACTCTGTGGACAGGTCGCTTTAAAAAAAATAATAAATTCCTGTTTTATGATCACCTCTCATCCCAAGAAATTGTATAAAAAATATCCTGATGTGCAGGCCACAAATTTTAGCTTAGGGGGACAAGCACACAGCACTGGACCAATAGTAGCTGCCCGTCCTTAACCTGTTTACCTCCACCTACGGTATAAAGGCGGCAGAGGTAAATGGGCTTTAAATTGTTAAAAGATGGCAGCTGGTTGTGTTTTCAGGTTGGGATCGTACACGCAAACTAATCCCGCTTAGGGCTTGTTCACACCTGCATCAGTGTTTATGTGGAGGCCTAAAACCACAAAATTACCGTCTGGTTTCCGTCATGGTATCCGTGATTATACCAAAAACAAAAGTGCAGCAGGCTGCGCTATGGTTTCCGGTATTTTCGTCCAGATCTTTCACAGAGCCTCCAACGCAGATGTGAATAGGCTCTTACCTGCATAGTTACTCAATACTTCCGCTACACAATGACCACACAGTGACTGAATAATATTACCATACTGTTACTGAATCAAAACCACTGAACAAAAACCAATATCACCACCTTATAGTGACCATATAATCATAGATTCCGGTCCTACACAGGGGCTCCACAGACCATATAAGTGATTACAGTACAGTGACATGCATTGACCATATAGTGTTAGATACCGGTCCTACACAGGAACTCTACAGACCATATAAGTGATTACAGTACAATGACATCCAGTGACCATATAGTGGTAAATACTGGTCCTACACAGGAGGGTTGTAGACCATATACAGCACAGTGACTCACAGGTGACGTCTTCTCAGATTAGATTTGTTCACTTTCCCTTTTCTTCTCCATCCTGCCCAGAAACCTAAAACGACTTCTACCCATGAATCCCCTCTGCAGAATTTAAAATACAGACAAGTTGATTTCCTGCTTTTCTTGCATTCATCCCACCTATACCCCATCCTCTAAACAAACTCGTCATCTACAGTGCGCCAGATAGTAGTAATGCCACCCACTTGGTGCCCCACACCATAATAGCGCCCCCTTTGTGCACCCATACAGTAATAGTGCCCCCTTTATGCCCCCATATACTAATGTTGCCATTAACAGGCCCGCTTCTCTTCCAGGCCCAGTTGTGATTGTAGTTGTTGCTACCTGACCCAGATGGGAGACGGACCCACTGATAACAGTGGGCTGATATTTTTATCCTCAGACAGGAGACCCTGTGGGGATGGTGGCCCTGGGCATTTGCCCAGTTTGACCCCCATCCTAACACCAACCCTGTAGAAAAGTGTTCTAACAGACGTCACAGGTGTAGCGCGGCCACGGGGGTGGTCATGGGAATGATGGTGTCACGTACTCTATGCCTACGGCTCCCTCGGTCTCCAGGACATTGAGAGTTACTCGTTAGGGCGTCTCCCGGAATGGCAGACTGAGGCAATTATTTAGTTCAGCCTGGGATAGTTGACCTTTGTCTGTAATTAGAGTTTCCTTGCCTGGTGATTTCCCTTGTTTTGAGACTCCCCTGAGCGACTTGCTTTTTGACTTTTTGTGACCTAACCTCGGCTGGACTCCTGACTTGTCTTTGCCTTCTGACTTTTGTTTTTCCGTACTTTCCCGGTTTGACCCTGCCTGCCTTTTGCATCTGAAAGACGAGGGGCTCCGACCCTGTATCGACTACCATCAGCTTAACAATATTACTATAAAGAACCAACACAGCTCATCCCCGATCTATTTAATCAGGTTCAGGGGGCCAAATAGTTCTCTAAGTTTGGCATGCGGGGGGGGGGGGGGGGGCTTATAACCTGATTAGAGTTTATAAGGGGGATGAGTGGAAGACTGCCTTTAACACCCCCAAAGGGCACTTTAAGTACATGGTGATGCCCTTCGGTCTATGTAATGTGCCAGCTGTGTTCCAGACTTTCATAAATTATATTTTTAGAGACTATCTGGGGCTCTTCTTTTTTTGCAAAATCTATTTTTATTAAACAAATAAACATGACGTACAAGGGTAGACATCAAACAATTCAATACAAGTCAAATATCAGGGTATGCGATTTTAAAACAGAGCATGAGTAAAAAAAAAATAATGGGTTTAAATACTTCTTCTGATGAAGATGTCTAATAGACATCGCGAAGGAAACAACATCCTCACTAAACAAGCGAAACCCCCCAAAATCTCCTGATCTGACATATATCTCAGTAAAAGTACAAGATAGCAAATATTTAACACAGGGGTAGATAACAAGATGGTGGCATCCTCCGATTTCACGCCTCAATGTTACATTACACAATTATCTTGGTCAAGAATATGCAAACAGGACTCAACTCAACTGGGCAGGCCTCTAAATGCATAACATAGTGTGGATAATAAAATAAAATAAAATATGCTATAATAAAGACTCAGTATGTATAATTTATAGATACCGTGTAGGCCAGACTCAATAAATGCATAGAGAAAACATACCGCACTTGGTGTACAACTTCCTCATGTACATAATTCGTATGACATACCCCTTCATGTCCACTTCCCATACCATCCCCAAGAATACATATCCCACCTAACCCACCCGTATAAAGGGTCTGGTAAGCAGGGCATGTTTGTTCTAGCATCCCCCCCCCACCCCCCTGACCAGCCATGGTTTCCATATCTTCAGATATTTTTCCCTTGAGTGATTAATCCAAGCAGCCATTTCCTCCAATCTACATATCTGCTGTACTTTATCTAGCCATAGCTCCAACGTCGGCGGGACAGGCTGTCTCCAAAAGGTGGGTATCAGCAATTTGGCGGCAGAGATCATGTGGGTCGGGAGACTATGTGCAGACGGAGTAAAGTCAGGTATGGGCAACCAGATCAGTACCAGTGCAGGTGTTAGTGTAATGTTTGTAGAGCAGGTAGAATTTATCATGTCTTCAACCCCCCTCCAATAGCTTAACATTTTGGGGCACGACCACCATATGTGGAGGAATGAGCCCGGGCCCTCTCGGCACCTCCAACAAGAACTCTCAGTCACCAGACCTATAGAGGACAGAAAGTCCGGGGTCCGATACCAGCGCGTAACCAACTTGTAGGAATTCTCTCGTATGCGCACACACGGAGAAAACCCCTGGGCGGCTTTCAATATAAACCCCACTTCCTCTGTGGAGAATGACAATTTCAACTCCCTTTCCCACTGTCTCACAAAGTGAGGTTTTTGCGAGAATGTCTCTAATAGAATGCCTCTATATAGTTTAGACAGAACTTTAGTCAGGGTGGCCGGTAATAATATATAATTTTTTAACCAGGTCGGATCTATTTTTAAAAGAGTTGACCGAGCTTTAAACATAGCAACGGTGGCTGCATAGTCTGCTAATTGTAGTGTGTTTGGTTGCTTCAGGTCTAGTCCCATAAAGACCGAGCATAAGTCAGGTGGCCCCCCCCCGGCCCCCATAATTCAGCTATTTGTACCTTGTTTAAGCGCCTCCAAAAATCCGCTGTTCTATCGGGCGGTCTGCCCAAATATGAGGGCAGGACGCTCAGGGGAGCAAGGGGCGAAAGGAGCTTTTTTGACATATTTAAGGCTCTTGCTTTTTGACACACCGCTATCGTTCCCCTGGTGGTTGGGCTCAAGTGTCCCTTTGGAGAATGCGAGGCAGAGCAAACCCAAAGCAAGCCAAGCATCTCTGGACCCATGAGGGTTCTTTCCATAACCACCGACAGAGAGGTGTTACCCCCATCTGCCAACTGCGTCCAACGGGCTAAATGATTTGCTATAAAATATGTTTCTAGGTCAGGTAAGGAAATGCCCCCTTGCTCCTTCTTTTGTATTAGGGAGGATTATGCTAATCTGGACCGTTTAGAGTCCCAAAGGAAGGTGATGAACAGGGTTTTAAAGTTCCTGAAGTAACTCTTTGGAACTTCTATTGGTAGAGCACACAACAGATACGTAATCTGCGGGAGTATGTATGTAGCGAGTAAGTTCTTTCTGCCAAACCACGACAGAAAAGGCAGCCTTATAGCTAACAAGTGCTTACGGATCTTGGCAAAGAGGACCTTATAGTTGAGATTGAAAAGCTCCCTCAGGTCAGCGGGTATCATAACCCCCAGGAATTTTATAGCCCTGTATGGCCACTTAAAGGGGGTACAACTTTGTAATTTAAGAATGGTTCTGGGAGAGACATTAATATTTAACGCTTCCGATTTGCTGAGATTTATTTTGAAATTGGAGACAAAACTGAACTCGTCGAACAACGTCAGTATATGCGGCAGGGCCGACAACGGGTTAGTGATGAATAGAAGGAGGTCATCGGCGAACGCTGCAATTTTGTGCTCTACTGCCCCAACCTGCAAACCTTTAACTTCTTCATGTTGCCTAATATGCAACAGTAGTGGCTCCAGGGCCAAAATAAAAAGAACCGGGGAAAGGGGACAACCCTGCCTCGTACCATTTTTTATGAGGAAGGGGGCGGACAAAATACCGTTTACTCTAATTTTAGCCGAGGGCTTTGAGTATAGGGAGAATATAGCCCGTATAAAGGGTAAGGGAAACCTAAATCTTTGTAAGGCACTCTGGATAAACCTCCAGTCGACCCTATCAAAGGCCTTTTCCGCGTCAGTTCCCAAGAGGACAAGAGGAATCCCCTTCCCCCTCGCAAGATGAATCACATTTATTACTCTAGTGACATTGTTCTTCTCTTCCCGCCGCGGGACAAAACCTACCTGCTCCTCTGCTATCAATTTCGTTAGGAATTTAGCTATTCTGCTAGCCAATATTTTGGCCCACCACTTCAGGTCAGTGTTTAATAGTGAAATCGGCCTATAGCTTGCACAATCGTCAGGACTCTTTCCTTCTTTTGGAATGAGGGTAATGAAGGCTTCCAGAGCCTGCGGCGGGAGGGAAGCACCATTTAGGAGAGAATTACACACCTCCAGAAATTGTGGGATAAGTAAGCTACTAAATTTTTTGTAGTACGTAATGGGCAGCCCGTCCGGCCCTGGACATTTCCCCGAAGGGATACTAGTTAAACTGGTCTGCAATTCTTCTATCGTAAGGGGAGCCAACAAGGATGCATTTTCACTGTCTGATAAATGGGGGAAAGTCAGCTTGCTAAGAAAGGACCGCACCGCCGCTTCTCTGTCTTCGTGTGCTGAGTCTAAAGGGCTCGCTAGTCCTTGGGCATCCAAGTTGTATAAGTTAGCGTAGAATTGTCTAAAGGCTTCGGCCACCTGTGGAGTGGTAGAGACCCGCTGACCTGAGGCAGTTCTAACTGAGGACACTAAGGATTTTTCCGTCTGTGTCTTAAGCATTTTGGACATCAATTTTGAGCCCCTATCCCCATGTAAGTATATACGACATTTGAGTCTCTGAAAGGATCTTGCCACTTGTATGTTTAGCATATCCTTAAGTTTATGACGAAGGGAGTCTAAATCCGTGAGGCTGTCAAAGTTAGTTGGTGCAATCGTTCAAGAGCCGAGATCTGCGCCAGCAAAGACTGCATTTTCTTATTCCTGTCCTTCTTCAAACTAGAACATAAGGCAATAAACTCCCCTCGGATAAACGCTTTATGTGCTTCCCATACCACTGGCACTGCAACATCAGGTGTACTATTCAGACGAAAATACTCCTCTAATCTTGTCCCCATGACCCCCGCGTGAACCTCATCTGAGAGTATGGTGTCATTGAGCCGCCACGACCAGGATCGGACTGGCAAGTCTCGAACGTGTATTTTAGCTAGCACTGGGGCATGATCTGATACTGTAATGTGTCCTATAGAGGACGACTGTAAATTCGACAGGTACGATGAAGACATAAAGATGTAGTCTAGTCTGCGATATACTTTATGTCGATGGGAATAAAAAGTATAATCTCTCTCCTGTGGATGCGAAAGTCGCCATACATCAGTTAGCTGACAATTGTATAACATCAGTTTAAGTTTGTGCATAGCTCGCTGAGTGTTCACGCGGGCGGCCGAGGAAGAATCAAGATCAGGTTCTAGCGCCACATTTAAATCACCTCCCACAACTACCATCCCTTCCCCAAAACCCTTAAGTGTACGTAATGTCCTTAGCAACCACGGAATCTGTTTATCATTTGGGGCATAGAGACATGCTAAAGTCATCCCGGTGTTGCAGAGAGACCCGTTAAGAAAAATATAGCGGCCTTCTGTATCCACCTTTGAGTTTTCTACTTTAAGTGGGAAATCTTTATGAATACCTACAGACACACCCCTGGAGGCCGATGTATGGGTACTATGAAACCACTGACTGTATGAAGACAGAGGTAAGCGGGGTATCCGCCCTTGGCGAAAATGAGTCTCCTGTAACATCAAGACGTCTGGCCTGTCCTGTCTAAGCATTTTGAAAACCTGAGACCTCTTTTGCGGCGTACCGAACCCGTTTACATTTAGTGTTAGGAAGTAATCGGGGCCATGACCCAATAAGGAAACAGTTAGCTTCATAATACACTATAGGCGTGAATACCGGATGAATGCAGAACACACATAGAACTATATACAAATGAGATAACAAATAGAGATATAGTGAGGCAGCGACATTCCATAGGAGAAAAAGGGCTAAAGGGGGACCTCCCATCCCATAGAGGTTGTCCCTTATCTTAAAATGTCGCGGCTCAACTGAAGAGTTGCAGGGGGAGGGGTGAAACAATGAAACCAACCTTATTCAATGTTAGGAGAGAACACAGACTTCTATGTAAGCTACAAATTATGTGCAATAGAAGGAGGGCGAACATAGTGCTGAGCACCAAAATAACACAATGGTAGAGCATAAATCTGACCACATTTCTGCCAACAATTAAAGGATATACAGTGAACAAGTCCCTTCTAGCGGGGTCCTCTTTCGTGCTCAGGGGGCTTCCGGGTGACGTTCAAACCCTCTCCTTGTGTTATTCCGCTGAGCCTTACATTTCTGGGGTCTCTGCCAGGCGTGTGGATCAGAAATCTCGCATGCCGGGATATCTCATTGTATCAGCATCCAGTCCGGTATGTCAATTTTCTCCATGCCTATTTTCGGCCAGGCTTTTTCTAAATCTTCTGGCGTTCTAATGGTAATCTGTAGGCCCTCCCGCAGAATCGCCAAGCCAAACGGAAATAGCCAACGTATAGGTATCTTCCTTAGCCTCAGGGCCTCGGTCAAGGGCTTCATCAGCCGTCGCTTGGCCAAGGTGCTGGCAGCCAGGTCTTGAAAGACCAGTATCTTGTGGTCCTCAAATGCCAAGTCGGGAATTCCTCTTGCGGCCGAAAGAATGGCAGCCGTGTCTAAAAAATTGAGCAGGCCGCAAATAACGTCTCTGGGAGGTTCGTCTCTAGACGGCTTAGGTCGTAATGCTCGATGGGCCCTCTCAATGACAACCTGCGCCGCTTTTTCTTGTCCCAAAATGATCGAGAAGATGGTCTTTACCGTTGGCAGGATCTCCTCCGTAAGGACCGTCTCGGGGATGCCTCGCAGCCTAACATTTTTCCGCCTGCTACGATTCTCCTGATCCTCCAGCTGTATGTAAGTGTGGTTTAAGTGGGAGAAATGCGAAGCTACGGCGCCTTGCACGGCCTCAACCTGTTGAATAATGGCAGATTGAGTGTCCTCCAATACTGCTACTCTTTGCCCCACTTGCTGTATGTCCGTTTTAATGGAAGACAATTCCTTTAGAACTGGGGACATCGCGCTAGCCAAAGCTTTTTTCAGGAAAGCTCTAGTTATGGGTAAGGGATCTGACCCACCTCCAGCATCCGAGTGCGTACAGGAGCTTTCCTCATCAGAGTCGTGTTTCTGGCGGGATTGCTTTCTCCGGCGCCATCTTGCTTTTCCCGGCCGGGGAGAAGTGCTTTTTATGGAGGAATTTCTCCATTTCCGATTGCGCTTTGCCGGTTTTCGATGTCCCCCGGGAGTCACTTGACTTATCCCGATTCGTACGGACCATTTTCGTGCGATTAACAGCCCTCCAGCCGTGGAAATCTGTGTCTCAGTGAGGAGCGCCGGGATCAAGCGACCATCTCACAGTGCGGTTAGCTCCGCCCCCCTATCTGGGGCTCTTCTTGGTGGTATACTTAGATGACATTTTGGTGTTTTCCAAAGACTGGGACTCGCACGTCAAACATGTCAGGACTGTCCTGCACATTCTCAGGGCCAATAATTTGTTCGCTAAATTTGAAAAATGTAGTTTTGGTATTCAAGAGATACCTTTCATGGGACGCATCCTTAGCCCTGAGGATTTCCGCATGGATCCTGCCAGGCTCCAGGCGGTATCTGACTGGGTTCGGCCTGTTCCCTGAAAGCCCTCCAAAGGTTTTTAGGGTTCGCTAATTATTCCAGACGTTTTATCAAAAAATTTTCAGTAATTGCCAAACACCTTACTGACCTCACCCGTAAAAGTGCGGATCTCCTCCACTGGTCTCTGTAGGCGGTCCGAGCCTTCGAGCTCCTTAAGGGGTGCTGTTCCTCTGCCCCGGTACTAATTCAACCGGATTATACTCAACCCTTTATTGTGGAGGTGGATGCTTCCGAGGTGGGTGTGGGAGCAGTATTGTCTCAGGGTCCTACTTCTCACTCACCTCCGACCCTGTGCCTTCTTTTCCCATAAGTTCTTTCCCACTGAGCAAAATTATGATGTGGGTAATCGGGAACTGCTGGCCATCAAATGGGCCTTGGAGGGATGGCACCATTTTCTCGAAGGGGCAAGACATCGGGTCACAGTCCTCACTGACCATAAAAATGTAGTCTTTCTAGATTCAGCCAAGAGACTCAAACCCAGACAGACTAGATGGGCTCTATTTTTTACCAGGTTCAATTTTGTTCTTACCTACAGGCCTGGTTCAAAGAATATTAAAGCGGATACTTTGTTCCGTAGTTTTCTGGCCACCCCTCCGCCTGAGACCAAACCCGAAGGAGTATTGCTTCCTGGTGCGGTACTGGCAACCGTAGACTCTGACCTGACCACAGAGATCACGGCCAGCCAGGACTCTGCCCCTTCCAGAGGGCAAATTGTTTGTACCCCTAGACCTCCGGCTGAGGCTCCTCCAGGAGTGTCATGACTCAGTCCAGTCAGGTCACCCAGGCATCTCTGGTACCAGGGACCTTGTCATCCGTGGTTTCTGGTGGCCAGGGCTGCTACGGGATGTCCGAGTCTACGTGGTCTCATGTGAGACCTGCGCCCGGTCTAAAACTCCCAGATCCCGACCTGCAGGCTTGCTGTGTCCTTTGCCGGTGCCCGAAGGACCCTGGACTCATCTAGCCATGGATTTTATCACCGATCTGCCTTCATCCCAGGGCAGGTCGGTGATCTGGGTAGTTGTAGACTGGTTTAGTAAAATGGCTCACTTCATTCCCCTGAAGAAATTGCCCAATGCTAAAGAGTTAACCTCTTTATTAAACATATTTTACGTTTGCACGGGGTACCTGTTAACATCGTCTCTGACAGGGGGGTCCAATTTGTATCATTGTTTTGGAGGGCGTCCTGCAAGCAGTTAGGACTAGACTTGTCCTTTTCATCGGGCTTTCATCCAGAAACTAATGGCCAGACTGAGAGGACCAATCAGTCTCTGGAACAGAATCTCAGATGTTTCGTGGCCGACGCTCAGGATAAATGGTTCAAGTTTTTGGTGCTTGGGTAACTTGCCCTCAATAATCACATCAGCACATCGTCAGGAGTTTCTTTGCTAATTATGGTTTTAATCCCCGGTTTTCTTCATTTTCCCCATGTGTATCAGATATCCCTTAAGTGGAGCTTCTCACTGGGAAATTGAGGGTCATCTGGGACCACGTCCAGAGTAATCTCAGGGCAGCCCAGGACCACCAGCGGCTTCAAGCCAATAAAAGGCGTTCGGCTAATCCTGATTTCTCGGTGGGAGATCCGGTTTGGTTATCTTCCAAGAACCTCTGCCCGAGGGTACCCTCCTGAAAGTTCACCCCCAGGTACATCGGTCCTTATGAAGTCATGGAGAGGATCAACCCTGTCTCCTTACGCTTAAAATTACCCCCCCCCTTCTTCGCATCCATGATGTGTTTCATTCCTCCCTTCTGAAAAGATTTGTTCCCCCCCATCCTTCCCATAGGGAAACCCCCATCCCAGTTTTAACATCCGAGGGACAGGAGTTTGAGGTGGCCAGGTTGCTGGACAGTAGAAAGGTTCAGAGGTCTATCCAGTACCTGGTCCATTGAAAAGGATATGGTCCAGTGGAAAGGACTTGGGTCCCAGTCCGAGATTTCCACTCTCGGACCCTTATAAAAAACGTTCATAAAAAGTTTCCGAATAGACCTGGTACGGGGGTTGAGGGTCCAGTGGCCCCTCGTAAAAGGGGGGTACTGTCACGTACTCTCCAGTACATCGAGAGTTACTTGCTCGGACGTCGCCCGGCCTGGCAGACTGAGGCAGTCTGCAGCCAATAGGAGCTCATGAGCGTCAGGCCAATCAAAGCCTGGCTGATGTTCCTGAGCTCCCGTCCTCACCTTATTTAGTTCAGCCTGGGATAGTAGGCCTTTGTCTGTAATTAGAGTTTCCTTGGTGCTTTCCCTTGTTTTCAGACTCCCCTTGCTTTTTGACATCTTGTGACCTGACCTCGGCTGGTCTCTTGATGTAAAGGATCTGCCAGACACAGCTTCTGTGTCGACCCCCGTGGTTAATCAGTCTGCACCTGCTCCTAGGTCTGATAGAGTGACTCGATCTGCTACCACTCAGGTTGGTAGGCTCAGGAGTGGGAGAACCTATCACAGCCTGGCCAGACGGTTCTAGCTCCCGCCCTCGGTCTATTTATACCTTCATTTCCTGCTTGACTTTGCCTGTGATTCTCTCCTGTTTCCTGGTTCTGCTGCTCCTGCTATTATTATTGACCTTGCTTCATTTTAACCCTGGCTTTACTGACTACACTCCTGATCTGCGTTTGGTACCTCGTACACTCCTGGTTTGACTCGGCTCGTTCACTACTACTGTTGCTCATGGTGTTGCCGTGGGCAACTGTCCCATTTCCCTTAGCTTCTGTGTACCCTTGTCTTTTTGTCTGTCGTGCACATATTGAGCATAGGGACCGTCGCCCAGTTGTACGCCGTCGCCTAGTACGGGCCGTGCAAGTAGGCAGGGACTGAGTGGCGGGTAGATTAGGGCTCAACTGTCTGTCTCCCTACCCCGTCATTACATAATCACAGGCCCATATACCTTTTCTACCCTGGTCCCTGACACAACTATGGACCCCCTTGAGACCCTGGCTCAGCAAATGCAGGGCCTCTCCCTACAGGTCCAAGCCCTGGCTCAGAGGGGCAACCAGCGTGGTGCTACCCTGGTAGTGCCACCCACCTCACCTCTTCAACCCCAGCTCAAGTTGCCTGACCGGTTCTCAGGGCACCGGAAGACTTTTTTCTCCTTTTGGGAGAGTTGTAGGCTCTATTTTCGTCTAAGGCCCCACTCCTCAGGTTCTGAGAGCCAGTGAGTGGGTAAAATTATGTCCCGGCTCCAGGACGGGCCCCAAGAATGGGCCTTTTCCTTGGCTCCTGACGCCCCTGAACTTTCCTCTGTTGATCTTTTTTTTCTGCTCTTGGGCTCCTATATGACGAGGTAGATGTCGTTCATCGGGAACTGTGCATAGTATGGGCCCAGGTTCAGAAGAACCTAGAGGTGTCCCAGAGCATACAAAAGACTCAGGCAAATAGAAGACGTTCTGCTAACCCCTTGTTTGTGGGCGGGGTTCCGGTGTGGCTGTCTTCAAAAAATTTGCGCCTTAAAGTCACGTCCAAAAAATTTGCTCCCCGGTATAAAGGGCCGTACAAGGTCATTGAGGTCCTTAACCCTGTCTCCTTCCGACTGGAGTTACCCCCGTCTTTTCGAATACACAACGTATTTCATGCCTCCCTCCTGAAACGCTGCTCCCCGTCCTTGGCTACCTCGAGGAAATCTCTGGTCCCTGTTCTCACCCCTGAAGGGGTAGAATTCGAGGTGGCCAAGATTGTGGACAGCAGGATGGTCCAAGGCTCCCTCCAGTACCTGGTCCAATGGAGAGGATACGGGCCTGAGGAGAGGACTTGGGTACCCGCCCGGGATGTTCACGCTGGGGTATTGCTCAGGAGGTTCCATCTTCGGTTCCCCAATAAGCCAGGTCCACCTAGAAAGAGTCCAGTGGCCCCTCATAAAAGGCGGGGTACTGTAAAGGATCTGCCAGACACAGCTTCTGTGTCGACGCTCGCGGTTAATCAGTCTGCACCTGCTCCTAGGTCTGATAGAGTGACTCGATCTGCTAACACTCAGGCTGGTAGGCTCAGGAGTGGGAGAACCTATCACAGCCTGGCCAGACGGTTCTAGCTCCCGCCCTCGGTCTGTTTATACCTTCACTTCCTGCTTGACTTTGCCTGTGATTCTTTCCTGTTTCCTGGTTCTATTATTATTATTGACCTTGCGTCATTTTGACCCTGGCTTTACTGACTACGCTCCTGCTCTGCGTTAGGTACCTCTTACACTCCTGGTTTGACTCGGCTCGTTCACTACTCCTGTTGCTCACGGTGTTGCCGTGGGCAACTGCCCCATTTCACTTAGCTTCTGTGTACCCTTGTCTGTTTGTCTGTCGTGCACATATTGAGCGTAGGGACCGTCGCCCAGTTGTACGCCGTCGCCTAGGACGGGCCGTGCAAGTAGGCAGGGACTGAGTGGCGGGTAGATTAGGGCTCAACTGTCTGTCTCCCTACCCCGTCATTACATCTGACTTTTCTTTGCCTTCTGACTTTTATTTTTCCGCATTCTCCCGCTTTGACCCTGCCTGCCTGACTCCGCCTCTTGTGCCCGGACTTGTCCGCTGCGCAATTACCCTGCCTCTCCCTACGTGTACTTCCCAGGTGACCCTTTGTTATTTCGCACTGTCTCTGTCTTATTTCTTTGTCAGTTTCAATTTTACCAGTATAGGGAACGCCGCCTTTACTGACTACACTCCTGATCTGCGTTTGGTACCTCGTACACTCCTGGTTTGACTCGGCTCGTTCACTACTACTGTTGCTCATGGTGTTGCCGTGGGCAACTGTCCCATTTCCCTTAGCTTCTGTGTAACCTTGTCTTTTTGTCTGTCGTGCACATATTGAGCATAGGGACCGTCGCCCAGTTGAACGCCGTCGCCTAAGACGGGCCGTGCAAGTAGGCAGGGACTGAGTGGCGGGTAGATTAGGGCTCATCTGTCTGTCTCCCTACCCCATCATTACACCTGACTTTTCTTTGCCTTCTGACTTTTGTTTTTCCGCATTCTCCCGCTTTGACCCTGCCTGCCTGACTCCGCCTCTTGTGCCCGGACTTGTCCGCTGCGCAATTACCCTGCCTCTCCCTACGTGTACTTCCCAGGTGACCCTTTGTTATTTCGCACTGTCTCTGTCTTATTTCTTTGTCAGTTTCAATTTTACCAGTATAGGGAACGCCGCCCAGTTGTGCGCTGTCGTTTAGGTCGGGTCGTACAAGTAGGTAGGGAAAAAGGTTTGAGAAAAACAGGGACCTCACTGTTCACTGTTCACGCCGTTAAAACAAAACCCCCCAAAATATGGCGTAATTGCTGTTTTTTTGCCTATTTCACATCACAAAAAATTTTTGATTCAGCTTCCCAGTATATTATGCTGTAGAATAAATGGTGCTATGAAAAGCTACAACTTGTCCCGCAAAACACAAGCTCTCATATGGCTATGTCGACGAAAAAATACAAAAAAAGTTATGGCTTTCGGAAGACGGGAAGGAAAAGGCTAAAATGAAAACACTCAAATTGGCCGAGTCCTTAAGAGGTTAAAGTTTATTCAATATACAGTAAAAATGTCTACAACTTTCTAATATACTTTGTGTTTCATTGTTCGGTCACTTAGAGGCTAAAAATCTGTGACAGGACCCATCAGGCCGTCGTGGGAATGGGTAAGGTGAGTTTTATTTTTATTGGTGCAAAGGGGGCCTAACTTATCTATGGTAAAACACAGGGGGCCTAACGTATCTATGGTAAAACACAGGGGCCTAACTTATCTATGGTAAAACACAGGGGGCCTAACTTATTTATGGTAAAACACAGGGGGCCTAACTTATCCATGATAAAACACAGGGGGCCTGACTTATCTATGGTAAAACACAGGGGCCTAACTTATCTATGGTAAAACACAGGGGGCCTAACTTATCTATGGTAAAACACAGGGGGTCTAACTTATCTATGGTAAAACACAGGGGGCCTAACTTATCTATGGTAAAACACAGGGGCCTATCTTATCTATGGTAAAACACAGGGGGCCTAACTTATCTATGGTAAAACACAGGGGGCCTAACTTATCTATGGTAAAACACAGGGGGCCTAACTTATCTATGGTACAACACAGGGGCCTAACTTATCTATGTTAAAGCACAGGGGGCCTAACTTATCTATGGTAAAACACAGGGGCCTAACTTATCTATGGTAAAACACAGGGGGCCTAACTTATCTATGGTAAAACACAGGGGCCTAACTTATCTATGGTAAAATACAGGGGCCTAACTTATCTATGGTAAAACACAGGGGCCTAACTTATCTATGGTAAAACACAGGGGGGCCTAACTTATCTATGGTAAAACACAGGGGGCCTAACTTATCTATGGTAAAACACAGGGGCCTAACCAGGGCCGGCCCTAGGATAGATGGCGCCCATTGCGAAATGATCTTTCGGCGCCCCACCCCATCATTAAAAAAAAATGCCCCATAAAAACAATTATAATGCCCCTTTAGTGCCCCCAGACAGTATAATAATAATATTTAACAATATAATATATTACAACCCCTTCAAGGACACAGTATATTGTCCTCTAATTGTGCCCACAGTATTATGCCCCCTGTAGTACCCCTACACAGTATAATGTCCGCTTAGTGGCCCCCACACAGTATAGTGCCCCCCTGTAGATTTTGCCATATAGCCTCCCTCTAGACAGTGGCATAATCCCCCACCTCCTTTTTGTAGATCGTGCCATACAGCCCCCCCACCTCCCCCTTGTAGACAGTGCCATACAGTCCCCCACCTCCCCCTTGTAGACCGTGTCCCCAAACAAAAACAAAAATTTTACTCACCTAGGCCCCGTTCCCATGACGAACTGAGCTGCTCCACGATGGGATCCTGTGGCCTAGTACAGAGTTTCCCAACCTTTTTGGACCCGAGGCAGGACTGGAAAAATAACATTTCCTCAGGGTCCCCCTACCAAAAATAGTTCTGAGAAAGACAGAAAAAAGGCTGAGAACAAGCACTACACTCGTAGGGTTTGTTCACACACATTTTTTTAAGGCAAAAAATTTGCCCCAAAATTCCTTCAGGAACTGACAGCGTTGTTTGACCTTTTTTTTGTGTTTTTTCTTAAGCTGTTGAAGCGAATGCAAAAGACGCAGGAAAAAAAAGCTCCAAACGAGCGCCGCAGGTATTTTCTGCCTCCTATTAATTTCAATTGGAGGTCAGAGGCGGAAACCACTTGAAGACCATCAGCCCCCCACTCACAGTAAAATGACCATCAGCCCCCCACTCACAGTAAAATGACCATCATCCCACCACTCACAGTAAAATGACCATCAGCCCACCACTCACAGATTTCCCCTGTAGGTAGCGCCACACAGCCCCTTGTAGGTAGCGCCACACAGCCTCTTGTGGGTAGCGCAACACAGCCCCTTGTGGGTAGCGCCACACAGCCCCTTGTGGGTAGTGCCACACAGCCCCTTGTGGGTAGCATCACACAGCCCCTTGTAGGTAACACCACACAGCCCCCTTGTGGGTAGCGCCACAAAGCCCCCTTGTGGGTAGCGCCACACAGCCCCTTGTAGATAGCGCCACACAGCCCCCTTGTAGGGAGCACCACACAGCCCCCTGTAGGGAGTGCCGCACAGCCCCCTGTAGGGAGTGCCGCACAGCCCCCTGGTAGGAAGTGCCGCACAGCCCCCTGGTAGGAAGTGCCGCAGAGCCCCCCTGCTAGAGAGTGCCGCACAGCCCCCTGCTAGGGAGTGCCACACAGCCCACAGCCCCCCTGTACGTAGTGCAAGGACTACGAAATGACCCTGATAGCTGGCGGGCAATAGACATTCAAAAAAGGACAACTGTGCAGGAGCACACAAAATACTCAGCTTTCCCAGCTAACAAATAAATGTGTGGAAATAAACTAAGATATAACTTTTATTTAGTCTAGCTAAAGGATTAATCCTCTTAGCTAGATTAAATAAAAATTATATCTTCGTTTATTTCCACACATTTATTTGATATCTGGAAAAGCTTGGTATTTTGTGTGCTCCTGCACAGTTGTCCTTTTTTGTAGGTAGTGCCACTCAGCCCACACCCCCCTGTAGATTGAAACCCCCCCCTTCCAGTATAGATAGCGCCACTGTAGCTCCCTGAAGGAGCGGAATCCCCATGTGGCCAGGGATACTGCTCCTGCAGCGCTGCTTGATGTCTCTGTTCATATATGGACAGTAACATCAGGGGAAACTCCTGAAGCGGAATCATCGTCCACAGCGTTGCTGACGCTGTGACCTTCGCTTCCACTCCAGGAGAAGCTCCTGTCGTCTGTGTCCATGACGTCATTAGCTTCTCATGGAGTGGAATCCCCGGTCATAGCGTCTGCAACGCTGTGACCGGGGATTCCACTTCAGGAGTTTCCCCTGATGTTACTGTCCATATATGGACAGAGACATCAAGCAGCGCTCCAGGAGCGGAATCCCCGGCCACACGGGGATTCCGTTCCTTCAGAGAGCTACAGTGGCGCTAGTAGATAGCAGAGCAGGGAGATACCTCTCTGCTCTGCTATAATGCCGTCGCTACCGCTATAGCAGCCGCAGCAGCTGCTAGCGGCGCCACTGCCCTCATGCCCGGTGTCACCGCTAGCAGCTGCTATGGCTGATACATCGGTAGCGACGGCCACTAAGCGAAGAAGCGCCCGGGTGGAAAGGCGACTGTAGTTAGTGTGTGTATCCGCGCTGCTAGTTGCAACGGCGCAGGGATACACACACCCGCTGGCGCCCCCCTTGCAGTGTGGCAGCTGGCGCCCTGTGCGACCGCTCTGGTCGAACGTATATAAGGCCGGCCATGGGCCTAACTTATCTATGGTAAAACACAGGGGGTCTAACTTATCTATGATAAAACACAGGGGGCTTAACTTTTTATTTTTGGTGTCTAGTTTCTTCCATTTTACTGCCGCTGCCGCCGAGTAAGTTGCACCACAAAAGGGGTCACTAAGACCATGTTCACACGGTGGATTTTGCTTGGTGGGTCCTGCTGCAAAATCGGCCGAAGAATTATTCCTGCCGTCAGCCAAAAGATTCCTACTCCCATTCACTTCAGATCGGGCAGGACGCTTCTTTTGTCCACTAGTTGAAAAAATCAGCTAGCGGTAAAAAGAAGCATCCGCCTCCCACTGAAATAGAGATCTGCAGAACATTGCTCTCTCCTCTCTACCGCCTGACAGATACATAGTGATATATTATGCAGATTATTATACCACTGATCTCTCTAGAGATCTACAGCAGAGGCTGGACGGCAGCACGGAGGGCTCAACGGGAAGCCTCCATGATTGCCGTAGGAGGGAGGGTTCAACCAATAGGAAGGACAAGTTAGGTGAGAGAGGAGGGGGAGATGCGAGGAGCCGGGGTGTGTTAACTGTTCCTCCCGCTGTTTTCGGCATTGAGCCGGAGGCAGCGGGAGGAGAAACAAGCAAAAAACTTAGGTCAGGTTAGATAGTGCTACTTACCTGTTATGGCGTCTCCGGCCTTGCTGCTCGATCAGCTGCGGGCAGAAGCTGCTTATCACGATCCGGGCTGGCTGGAGGAGACTGTGGCATCGCTGGCCCGGATCCCTCAGGCGGGCCCGTCGTCTTGGTCGGCAGCCCGCGCTGATGCGCTCCCTTCCCCCGCTCCCCTCTCAGACGCTGGGGATATGGCGGTGGGGGGAGAGCTGTTAATGTCGGCCCCTGCTGTAATAAAGCAGAGGGCTTCGGCGGGAGCAGCGGTTGCCCAGGCTAAGTCACCCCGCCACTCCCATAGGACTCGCCCACCAGAGCGTCTTAGTCCAGACGTGGCCCCGCGGGCCCGGCGTCGCAGGGGGAGCCCTTCTAAGGACGCTGCAGGCCAGGCTGCTGGGACGGGTGCCTCTCCCTAGGGCCTGCATCCTGGCAGGAATCCCCAGCCGCGACGGGGCTCGGCGGTTAACTGGGAGTCGCAGGCCGGGCTCCCTGTCACACCCCCGCCTTCAGACGCTGTGTTCGGAGGGCAGTATACGGCTGCCCCGCATGGTGATGTTCCGGCCAGGGGGCAGGCTTCCTCGAGAGCATCGGTGAGGACGCCAAGATCAGCGACGACGACGAGGCAACAGGTCCGGTCGGAAGTCTGGGTCCCTGCGGTCGGGCGGCAGGTTGTCGGCCCACCTGTCAGCGTGCCGGGATCCCCGTGTCGAAGATGTCGGTGCGAGTACCAGTCGGCGGCGAGAGAGGATTTGGAAGATGGAGAGCTGGATGAGTCGCAACGTGGTCAGGATTTTCCGTCTGGCGGGAATACAGCACCTGGGCAGCCTGGTGAGTGTGTAACTCCTACGTTACCGTATCCAGCAATTTTCATGTCGGGTGTTGGGGGTGGGTCAGCGAGCGGGGTAGCGGCTGTCGGTAGTGGCGTTGCCGGGCGCGATGGCTTGACAGATTTAGTGGGTTGTTTGCGCGAGCTAGTCCGGCGCTTAGATAGGGCAGCGGCGCCTGTAGTGCCGGCGGGGTCTCCGGTTGTGGTATGGGAAGGTCCTCGTGATGTACAGTCGCGGTCCATGGAGGGGGAGGTCCCGGGGGTGGCAAAAGAAGCGGTAGCAGTGTCTGTCCAAACCGAGGCGCAGAAGGATGGGGATAGGATTCGGCTTGATGATCGCGCTCGGGGTGAGGTTTACGTCTGTTTTGAGGGCCCTTTAGGGGCTCACCTTAAGCAAGAGGTACGTGAACGGATTTGGAAGGATGAATACGTGGAGATATTTTCTCTTCTGCCGCTTGCGAAATTCAAATTGGATAAGGGCAAGCGGGATGAGAGTAAGAAAGAGGAGGAAGAACGTCGGCGGTATAGGCTTATCCCGCAGACGTTCGCCAACTGGTCGCAAGCTTTCGCTATTTTGGCAAGCGTGATCGGGGAAAAGGCGCCGGAAAATTGCTCGGAATTGTTTTGTTATTTTGATGCTATCGGGGAGGCCTAGTGGGCGTACAGGGGCCAGGCGTGTTTGCGGTACGACGTGCAATTTCGCCAGCGGAAGGCAGTCCGGTGGGATCAAAAGGATATTGCATTGTGGTTGCGGGTTACGGCGCCGGTTAAGCAGTCCTTTCCCGGGAGCGTTGGCCAAGGGGGCCAGTCTAGTCAATCCGGGCAAGGTTCCGGGTCAAAACTGGGGTTCTGCTGGCAATTCAATGATGGCCGTGTAAGTTCAGGGCCACCTGTAAATTTAAACATGTCTGTTCGGAGTGCAATGGCTCCTCACACGGGGCCTCAAAATGTATGCGGAAAGGGAGGCGGTCAGGCCCTCAGTCCTCTTCAGTTGGTCAAGGGGCGGTCGCCGGTGAGGGTAGAAAGGATGGCCCCGTATCTAAGTGAATATCCGGATAGGGTTGCGGCCAAGTTAATTTATGAGGGGTTTTTGTTTGGTTTTGGGTAGGATGTCCGGGCCTTTTGCCGAGCCGCCGATTGAGAATTTAGTAGTATCACCCTTGGGAGTTGTGCCAAAGCGGGAGCCTCACAAATTCCGTTTGATCCAGCATTTGTCGTTTCCCAGGAGAGCGTCGGTGAACGATGGGATAGATCACGACTTATGTTCGGTTGTTTACACGTCATTTGACAAAGCGGTGGCGTTAGTGCGGGAGGCAGGGCCCGGTGCGTTGTTGGCAAAGACTGACATTGAGGCGGCCTTTCGCTTGCTGCCGGTACATCCAGAAAGCCAACGGCTGTTGGGTTGCTTCTGGAGCGGGGAATTTTATGTGGATAGGTGCCTTCCAATGGGTTGCTCCCTTTCTTGCGCATACTTCGAGGCGTTTAGTAGTTTCGTGGAATGGGTGACGAAGGGTGTAGCTGGGGTCGATTCCTTAATACATTATCTTGATGATTTTTTGTGCGTAGGCCCTAGCGGTTCCCCGGTTTGCGGTAATTTATTGTATTCCTTGCAGAAGGTTGCAACGGATTTTGGAATCCCTTTGGCGCCTGGATAAACAGAGGGCCCGGTATCTACCATCAGTTTTTTGGGGATCCAAATTGATTCGGTGGCAATGGAGTGCAGGCTTCCTGAGGATAAATTATTGCCACTACGGCAGGTCAGGCGGGCTTGCCAATTGAAGAAGATCACTTTTCGGGATCTTCAGTCGCTGCTTGGAAAGTTGAATTTTGCCTTCGAATTATGCCAATGGGTAGAATTTTTAGTAGGAGGTTGGCGTCAGCGACGGCGGGTATCCGGGCGCCGCATCATTTTGTGAGGATTGGTGAGGATCACAGGGCGGATCTGCAGGTCTGGGACGAGTTCCTCGGGCAGTATAATGGTAGATCGTTGTGGATGTCGCAGGTACAGGAGATGGGCGAGTTGGAGCTGTTTACTGACGCGGCAGGGTCTGGTGGTTTTGGTGCGTATGCAGGAGGACAATGGTGTGGCCGGACAGATGGGTGACTTGTGGTCTTACGCGAAATCTGGCCCTGCTCGAGCTGTTCCCCATCGTGGTGGCGGTGACCATTTGGGGGGATAGGCTCAGGGATAAAAAGGTTTGTGTCCACTGCGATAACATGGGGGTGGTGTTAGCAATTAACAACTTATCAGCATCTTCTCCACCGGTGGTTCAGTTGTTGCGTCACCTAGTTTTGGTGTGCTTGTCTTTAAACACGTGGGTGGTTGCGGTGCATGTACCTGGGGTTTCCAATTGTATTGCTGATGCTCTTTCTCGCTCGCAGTGGGATCGTTTTCGTCAAATGGCACCGGGAGCGGAGCTGGTCGGTTTGGCTTGCCCGGAACATCTCTGGGGTCTGGTTTCGGTCCCGTGGAACAGTTGATTGAAAGGTCATTGGCTAGCGTGACTTGGAGCGCTTATTCGGCGTGTTGGCAGCAGTGGGAGGAGTGGGTAAGAGTGTTGGGTAATGTCAGCACGGCGCAAGACAGGTTGGTGCCATTATTGTACTGGTTGGGGGATGCTTGGGAGGCGGGGTTTTCCCCGGCAAAAGTGAATCGTTTTCTTGCTGGTTTGGCGTTTGGATTCAAATTACGGGGTTTTCAGGATGTGTCCAAACATTTTTTAGTAAGGCAAGCTCTAAAAGGTTTGCGTCGGGGCAGGGCGGTAGCAGATCAGAGGCAACCCGTTTCTTTTTCCCTCCTTGGGTCGTTGGGAGCATCGCTGGGGGCTGTTTGTAATTCGCCTGATGAGGTAGTCTTGTTCCGTTTGGCTTTTTCCCTCGCGTTTTTCGGAGCACTCAGAATTGGGGAGTTGGTTTCTCCTAGTGCGGCTAGGGCTGGGGGATTGCGGCAGGCGGACATGGGGCTATATGAGGATAGACTCGAGTTGTTTTTGCGGCGGTCCAAGACTGATTAAGCGGGTCGGGGTAAGCGGATAGTGTTGTTTGCCCTCCCAGGGTCGGAGATGTGTCCAGTTGCTTGTATGGTGGCTTTTAAGCCACTGGTTGGGGTGCCTGAGTCGCCATTGCTCCGTCATGAGAATGGCTCGTTTTTGTCCAGGTATAAATTTGGTGCAGTGTTTAAGAAATGCTTGGCTGCGGTTGGTGTGGGGCAGGGGTATTACTCGTCTCACTCGTTCAGGATCGGCGCTGCTACTGAGGCGGGGCGTTGGGGGTTGGACGACGAGGGTGTGCGGTGCATCGGCCGGTGGGAGTCCAACAGGTTTCGGACTTATCTGCGCCCTCATTTGTTGTGAGTCGGTAAGGTAGCTTTGATTGTTTGACATGTGCGGTTTTGTTCTTTCTTTTCAGATCACCACCCTTGCTTAGTGTGGATTTTAGGACTTTCTTTTGTGCACTGGGGGCATTGCGGGCGGACGTTCGCCCAGATGGCCGCCAGCTTCGCATTCTGCGGCACGATGCGGTTTTACACTGGCTGGGCTTCCGAGGTATGTTGTGGAGCCGGGTACTTGCTGAGATTCAGACATACTCTCAGTTAGATAGGGTTCCGGAGGTTCTGGTAATACATGCGGGTGGGGAATGATCTGGGGGTGCGCCCGTTTCGCGAGTTAGTGCGGGATATTAAACACGATCTGTTGTGTTTATGGGCATCTTCTCCTCACCTGGTGATTGTTTGGTCGGACATCGTTCCGAGGAAGTTTTGGCGTTTGGCAAGATCGGTTGAGAGGGTCAATAAAGCCCGTATTAAGGTAAACCGGGCGGTGTCGCGTTTTGTTGCTAGGAACGGGGGCATTTGTGTTCAACACAAGGATCTGGAGTCAGGAGTCGGTAATTATTGGAGGAGTGATGGAGTACATTTGACCCAGGTTGGAATTGATATGTGGAGCCTGGCTTTAGCAGAAGGAATTGAGAGGGCGGTGGTGGTTTGGAGGGACTCACAGGCTTAAGGTGGTCAAGGCCTGTTTCGCTGTGGCGGGGGGAGTCCTTGAGGTTGGTCAGTACAAAATGGTGGGGGGGTCGCATCGGGGGTATGCGTCCCCCAAAAAATGGTAGATCATTTGAAGACTTCATAGGGTGTTATCCCTTTGAAGTGGTCTTCTGGTGGTTGGAGCCATCTGCAGGGGTGAGCGGTGCTTCCGAGCTGGTTTACGGCTGGAGGTAAATAGTTGGTGGTGGTTTGCAGATGGCTAATTTAAAGGAAATCGGAAAAATGGCTTCAAGGACTTCCCCTGCTCTGTTTAGGGCATGACCACACGTGGCGGATTTCCTCCGCAACTGTCCGCATCAATGCCGCACAGAATCTGCGTTGCAGATTCTGCTGCGGATCTGCACAAAATGTGCAGTAAATTGATGCGGACTAGCTGCTGCGGACTGCGGTAAAAGTACTTCCCTTCTCCCTATCAGTGCAGGATAGAGAGAAGGGACAGCACTTTCCCTTGTGAAAGTCAAAGAAATTCATACTTACCGCCCGTTGTCTTGGTGACGCGTCCCTCCTTCGACATCCAGCCCGATCTCCCTGGATGACGCGGCAGTCGATGTGACCGCTGCAGCCTGTTATTAGCCTGTGATTGGCTGCAGCCGTCACTTAGACTGAAACGTCATCCTGGGAGGCCGGACTGGAGACAGAAGCAGGGAGTTCTCGGTAAGTATGAACTTCATTTTTTTTTACAGATAGATGTATATTGGGATCGGTAGTCACTGTCCCGGGTGCAGAAACAGTTACTGCCGATCGCTTAACTCTTTCAGCACCCTGGACAGTGACTATTTACTGACGTCTCCTAGCAACGCTCCCGTCATTACGGGAGCCCCATTGACTTCCTCAGTCTGGCTGTAGACCTAGAAATACATAGGTCCAGCCAGAATGAAGAAATGTCAAGTTAAAAAAGCAAGACGGATCCGCAGCACACATAACATGTGCATGACAGCTGCGGACTTCATTGCGGAAATTAGAATCTCCATTGAAGTCAATGGAGAAATTCCGCCATGAGTCCGCCAACAGACAGAGCATGCTGCGGACACCAAATTCCGCTCCGCAGCCTATGCTCCGCAGCGGAATTTTACGCCTCGTCTAAACGAACACTGCTAAATTAAAGTGTAAGTCAATGGACAAACGGCTCCGCTGCGGATTAACGCTGCGGAGTGTCCGCAGCGGAATTTAAGTGAAATTCCGCCACGTGTGAACCCAGCCTTAGTGTTAATTGACCCATGTTGGGTCATGTGAATTATAGTAGGAATTCTCTGGTCGAATTCCTAAAAGAGTTATCCGAATGTTTCGGATTAAATTGCATTTAATTAATGTTAAATAAATAAACGGCTGCTGTGGCCATTTCACATCCAACCTCGGTTGTCACGTGTCTTTATTGGGAAGGGGGCGAAAGAAAGAAGGGGAATAAAGGTAAAATGGTTACTCAGCACATGACTCTACTTAGGCTAGTCAAGATGGCTCTGTCCTCTCTACCTCCTGACAGATACACAAAGATATATTCTGCAGATTATTACACCACTGACCTCTCTGGAGATCTGCAGAACATTGCTCCTCTATCTCCTGACAGATACAGAGTGATATATTCTGCAGATTACTACACCACTGACCTCTCTGGAGATCTGCAGAACATTGCTACTCTACCTCCTGACAGATACATAGTGATATATTCTGCAGATCATTACACCACTGACCTCTCTGGAGATTTGCAGAACATTACTCTGTCCTCTCTACCTGTTGATAGATACATAGTGATATATTCTGCAGATTATTACACCACTGACCTCTCTATAGATCTGCAGAACATTGCTCCTCTACTTCCTGACAGATACATAGTGATATATTCCGCAGATTATTACACCACTGACCTCTCTGGAGATCTGCAGAACATTGCTCCTCTACCGCCTGACAGATACATAGTGATATATTTATTCCGCAGATTATTACACCACTGACCTCTCTGGAGAGCTGCAGAACATTGCTCCTCTACCGCCTGACAGATACATAGTGATATATTCTGCAGATTATTACACCACTGACCTCTCTAGAGATCTGCAGAACATTGCTCCTTTACCCCCTGACAGATACATAGTGATATATTCTGCAGATTATTACACCACTGACCTTTCTAGAGATCTGCAGAACATTGCTCCTCTACCTCCTGACAGATAAATAGTTTTATATTCTGCAGATTATTACACCACTGACTTCCCTAGAGATCTGCAGAACATTGCTCCTCTACCTCCTGACAGATACATAGTGATATATTCTGAAGATTATTACACCACTGACCTCTCTAGAGATCTGCAGAACATTGCTCCTCTACCTCCTGACAGATAAATAGTTTTATATTCTGCAGATTATTACACCACTGACTTCCCTAGAGATCTGCAGAACATTGCTCCTCTACCTCCTGACAAATACATAGTGATATATTCCGCAGATTATTACACCACTGACTTCTCCAGAGATCTGCAGAACATTGCTCTTCTTCCTCCTGACAGATACATAGTTATATATCCTGCAAATTATTACACCACTGACCTCTCTAGAGATCTGCAGAACATTGCTCCTCTACCTGCTGACAGATACATAGTGATATATTTTGCAGATTATTACACCACGGATTTCTCTAGAGATCTGCAGAACATTGCTCCTGTACCTCCTGATAGATACATAGTGATATATTCTGCAGATTATTACACCATTGACCACTATAGAGATCTGCAGAACATTGCTCTGTCCTCTCTACCTGCTGATAGATACATAGTAATATATTCTGCAGATTATTACACCACTGACATCTCTAGAAATCTGCAGAACATCGCTCCTCTACCTCCTGACAGATACATAGTGATGTATTCTGCAGATTATTACACCACTGACATCTCTAGAAATCTGCAGTACATCGCTCCTCTACCTCCTGACAGATACATAGTGATATATTCTGCAGATTATTACACCACTGACCTCGCTGGAGATCTGCAGAACATTGCTCTGTCCTCTCTACCTCCTGACAGATACATAGTGATATATTCTGCAGATTATTACACCACTGACCTCTCTAGAGAATCGCAGAACATTGCTCCTCTACCTCCTGACAGATACATAGTGATATATTCTGCAGATTATTACACCACTGACTTCTCTGGAGATCTGCAGAATATTGCTCTCTCCTCTCTACCGCCTGACAGATACATAGTGATATATTCTGCAGATTATTACACCACTGAAATAGAGATCTGCAGAACATTGCTCCTCTACCTCCTGACAGATACATAGTGATATATTCTGCAGATTATTACACCACTGACCTCTATGGAGATCTGCAGAACATTGCTCCTCTACCTCCTGACAGATACATAGTGATATATTCTGCAGATTATTTCACCACTGACCTCTCTGGAGATCTGCAGAATATTGCTCCTCTACCTCCTGACAGATACATAGTGATATATTCTGCAGATTATTACACCACTGACTACTCTAGAGATCTGCAGAACATCGCTCCTCTACCTCCTGACAGATACATAGTGATATATTCTGCAGATTATTACACCACTGACCTCTCTGGAGATCTGCAGAACATTGCCCTGTCCTCTCTACCTCCTGACAGATACATAGTGATATGTTCTGCAGATTATTACACCACTGACCTCTCTGGAGATCTGCAGAACATTGCTTCTATACCTCCTGACAGATACATAGTGATATATTCTACAGATTATTACACCACTGACGTCTCTGGAGATCTGCAGAACATTGCTCCTATACCTCCTGACAGATAAATAGTGATATATTCTGCAGATTATTACACCACTGACCTCTCTGGAGATCTGCAGAACATTGCTCCTATACCTCCTGACAGATACATAGTGATATATTCTGCAGATTATTACACCACTGACCTCTCTGGAGATCTGCAGAATATTGCTCTGTCCTCTCTACCTGCTGATAGATACTTATTAATATATTCTGCAGATTATTACACCTATGACTTTTCCACACCCTTATGATCCCTGTAGATAAAAGGCTCCCTGGATAAATTCGCCAATATATATATGAAAACACTAAAAATTGTAAAGAAAATATATGTTTATTCCAGAATCCAGTAGAATTGCTGTGCGGTTTTCTCCGGCCCTTTAACATGTGATGATCTGTGAAATGAAGAAGAGGAGGGTCCTTCTTCACACGTGGATATGGCCGCCAGTCCACCCTTACACAGCTCAGTCCTGGATCATAAGAGAGCGTAAAACATTTTTCTATTTTTTCACAGTTGTATCCTAGAAAAGACAAAAAATCTGAATTAGACCAAAAATTCACAAAACCTTCACCACAAGGAGATGAAGACGGAGCAGAAGACGTCGGACTTACCGGATCTCGCTTCTGTTCTGCACGTCACTGGTTCTCAGCGCTGGAGGAGTCTTCATGGCAAATTCAGATGGTTTAGGTGGTAAAGACCACCATGTTGGGGCGACAAAAGATGGTGAATGGGACCCGAGCGATAGATGGAACAGAACAGGCCTCTTTCTCTCCCGGGGGTTCGGGGCCCTGATGGTAAATGGGCCCCGAGTGGCAGATGGAATTAAAATGCCCACTTTCTCTTCCGGGGGTTTGAGGCCCTGGTGGTAACAGTAACCCCTGAAAGGTCCTCCATCTCCACATCCTCTGGAAGTTTGCGTCCGCGAACTTCTTTTTTGTCTTTCTTATCCTCCATATCCTCCATCTCTATATCATCAGGAAATTGGCGTCCGCCAACCTCCATTTTCTCGTCCTCCTCCACGTCCTCCATCTCTACATCATCGGGAAATTGACGTCCGCCAACCTCCATTTTCTCTACAATCCTCATCTTGAAAAACATCTTCACTATCCTCCTCTTCATCAAAGACACCTTCATGATGAGAGCCAGCAAGAGAAACCGACACCGTGGTCAATGTGTGACCCCAATTTATAGACTTGATGATGTCATAAGATGTTTACACATCCAGATTAAGAGGTGTAGAGAAATAGAATCTGCCCGCATTCTAGATGACATCACAAGAAGCGTATCTCAGTGATCCGGTGGCCATATAAAACGTAATATGGTACAAGAATACAGACAGTAGGGTCTCACTACACCCTCTGGGGAAGTTTCTATCATCTCAAAGAATTCTCAAATCAATGTGGTCAATTCCACTGGCTTTCTTAAACGTAATCGCACCCATAAAACGTACAACACGGGCGTTTACATATACAGTAAAAATGAAACAAAACCATTTTTTTCATAAAAAGTGGGTTTTATTTTGTAGAAGTGGGAAAAAATGCACATATGTGGTATCGCCACGATCGTAACGACCAGAGCAATAAAGTTAACACATTATTTAAACAGCATGGTGAAGACCGTAAAAAACTAAAAAAAATTAAAAAAACATGGCAAAAGTGTTTTTTTTTTACCCCCCACAAAAAATATAATAAAAGTTAATCAATATATCATATGTACCCGAAAATGGTGCCATTAAAGAAAATAACTCGTTTGGCAAAAAAAAAAAAGCCCTTATACAGCGTTATTGACGGAACAATACAAAAATTACGGCTCTTGGAAAGCGGAGATGCAAAAACCAATTATTTTTGTTTAAAAATATTTTTAATGTGCAACTAAAATTTATATTCACCAAACCCGGTAAATTGCACAACAAGCAGAGCAGATGGGGCCTCTTTTAGCCTTTAAGATTAACGGCCAGGAGCGGCGGCGTGATGCAGTGATTGTAAGTCTGTATCCTAAAAAACAGAGAACGGCAGGGGTCTCTGTCATAGGTTTCAACTAGATCCGCGTCCTGATAGGCCGTATAACCCCTAAGTCTACAAAGTCAATAGCGAGTGCAGCATCTAAGTGGTTGACAGAGGGAGGGGGCTTCTTCTATACAATTGCAAGTGATCGCGGGGGTGCCAATGGTTGCTATGGCAACTGGGGGCCTAACAATGGCCTCCTGGCCTGCCATGTACAGAAGCCTATTAGGCCCTGCCAGAATGCAGTGTATTATACCAGCTAAGAGGTGATCGGATCCTCAAGTCCCCTAGTGGGACAAAAAACTAAAAAAAATGCTTTAGAAAAATAAATAAACAAAAATTGCCACTCTCTCTTTATAAAGTCATTATTAAAAAAATATATAATCCCCTCTCAGACGCTGGGGATATGGCGGTGGGGGGAGAGCTGTTAATGTCGGCCCCTGCTGTAATAAAGCAGAGGGCTTCGGCGGGAGCAGCGGTTGCCCAGGCTAAGTCACCCCGCCACTCCCATAGGACTCGCCCACCAGAGCGTCTTAGTCCAGACGTGGCCCCGCGGGCCCGGCGTCGCAGGGGGAGCCCTTCTAAGGACGCTGCAGGCCAGGCTGCTGGGACGGGTGCCTCTCCCTAGGGCCTGCATCCTGGCAGGAATCCCCAGCCGCGACGGGGCTCGGCGGTTAACTGGGAGTCGCAGGCCGGGCTCCCTGTCACACCCCCGCCTTCAGACGCTGTGTTCGGAGGGCAGTATACGGCTGCCCCGCATGGTGATGTTCCGGCCAGGGGGCAGGCTTCCTCGAGAGCATCGGTGAGGACGCCAAGATCAGCGACGACGACGAGGCAACAGGTCCGGTCGGAAGTCTGGGTCCCTGCGGTCGGGCGGCAGGTTGTCGGCCCACCTGTCAGCGTGCCGGGATCCCCGTGTCGAAGATGTCGGTGCGAGTACCAGTCGGCGGCGAGAGAGGATTTGGAAGATGGAGAGCTGGATGAGTCGCAACGTGGTCAGGATTTTCCGTCTGGCGGGAATACAGCACCTGGGCAGCCTGGTGAGTGTGTAACTCCTACGTTACCGTATCCAGCAATTTTCATGTCGGGTGTTGGGGGTGGGTCAGCGAGCGGGGTAGCGGCTGTCGGTAGTGGCGTTGCCGGGCGCGATGGCTTGACAGATTTAGTGGGTTGTTTGCGCGAGCTAGTCCGGCGCTTAGATAGGGCAGCGGCGCCTGTAGTGCCGGCGGGGTCTCCGGTTGTGGTATGGGAAGGTCCTCGTGATGTACAGTCGCGGTCCATGGAGGGGGAGGTCCCGGGGGTGGCAAAAGAAGCGGTAGCAGTGTCTGTCCAAACCGAGGCGCAGAAGGATGGGGATAGGATTCGGCTTGATGATCGCGCTCGGGGTGAGGTTTACGTCTGTTTTGAGGGCCCTTTAGGGGCTCACCTTAAGCAAGAGGTACGTGAACGGATTTGGAAGGATGAATACGTGGAGATATTTTCTCTTCTGCCGCTTGCGAAATTCAAATTGGATAAGGGCAAGCGGGATGAGAGTAAGAAAGAGGAGGAAGAACGTCGGCGGTATAGGCTTATCCCGCAGACGTTCGCCAACTGGTCGCAAGCTTTCGCTATTTTGGCAAGCGTGATCGGGGAAAAGGCGCCGGAAAATTGCTCGGAATTGTTTTGTTATTTTGATGCTATCGGGGAGGCCTAGTGGGCGTACAGGGGCCAGGCGTGTTTGCGGTACGACGTGCAATTTCGCCAGCGGAAGGCAGTCCGGTGGGATCAAAAGGATATTGCATTGTGGTTGCGGGTTACGGCGCCGGTTAAGCAGTCCTTTCCCGGGAGCGTTGGCCAAGGGGGCCAGTCTAGTCAATCCGGGCAAGGTTCCGGGTCAAAACTGGGGTTCTGCTGGCAATTCAATGATGGCCGTGTAAGTTCAGGGCCACCTGTAAATTTAAACATGTCTGTTCGGAGTGCAATGGCTCCTCACACGGGGCCTCAAAATGTATGCGGAAAGGGAGGCGGTCAGGCCCTCAGTCCTCTTCAGTTGGTCAAGGGGCGGTCGCCGGTGAGGGTAGAAAGGATGGCCCCGTATCTAAGTGAATATCCGGATAGGGTTGCGGCCAAGTTAATTTATGAGGGGTTTTTGTTTGGTTTTGGGTAGGATGTCCGGGCCTTTTGCCGAGCCGCCGATTGAGAATTTAGTAGTATCACCCTTGGGAGTTGTGCCAAAGCGGGAGCCTCACAAATTCCGTTTGATCCAGCATTTGTCGTTTCCCAGGAGAGCGTCGGTGAACGATGGGATAGATCACGACTTATGTTCGGTTGTTTACACGTCATTTGACAAAGCGGTGGCGTTAGTGCGGGAGGCAGGGCCCGGTGCGTTGTTGGCAAAGACTGACATTGAGGCGGCCTTTCGCTTGCTGCCGGTACATCCAGAAAGCCAACGGCTGTTGGGTTGCTTCTGGAGCGGGGAATTTTATGTGGATAGGTGCCTTCCAATGGGTTGCTCCCTTTCTTGCGCATACTTCGAGGCGTTTAGTAGTTTCGTGGAATGGGTGACGAAGGGTGTAGCTGGGGTCGATTCCTTAATACATTATCTTGATGATTTTTTGTGCGTAGGCCCTAGCGGTTCCCCGGTTTGCGGTAATTTATTGTATTCCTTGCAGAAGGTTGCAACGGATTTTGGAATCCCTTTGGCGCCTGGATAAACAGAGGGCCCGGTATCTACCATCAGTTTTTTGGGGATCCAAATTGATTCGGTGGCAATGGAGTGCAGGCTTCCTGAGGATAAATTATTGCCACTACGGCAGGTCAGGCGGGCTTGCCAATTGAAGAAGATCACTTTTCGGGATCTTCAGTCGCTGCTTGGAAAGTTGAATTTTGCCTTCGAATTATGCCAATGGGTAGAATTTTTAGTAGGAGGTTGGCGTCAGCGACGGCGGGTATCCGGGCGCCGCATCATTTTGTGAGGATTGGTGAGGATCACAGGGCGGATCTGCAGGTCTGGGACGAGTTCCTCGGGCAGTATAATGGTAGATCGTTGTGGATGTCGCAGGTACAGGAGATGGGCGAGTTGGAGCTGTTTACTGACGCGGCAGGGTCTGGTGGTTTTGGTGCGTATGCAGGAGGACAATGGTGTGGCCGGACAGATGGGTGACTTGTGGTCTTACGCGAAATCTGGCCCTGCTCGAGCTGTTCCCCATCGTGGTGGCGGTGACCATTTGGGGGGATAGGCTCAGGGATAAAAAGGTTTGTGTCCACTGCGATAACATGGGGGTGGTGTTAGCAATTAACAACTTATCAGCATCTTCTCCACCGGTGGTTCAGTTGTTGCGTCACCTAGTTTTGGTGTGCTTGTCTTTAAACACGTGGGTGGTTGCGGTGCATGTACCTGGGGTTTCCAATTGTATTGCTGATGCTCTTTCTCGCTCGCAGTGGGATCGTTTTCGTCAAATGGCACCGGGAGCGGAGCTGGTCGGTTTGGCTTGCCCGGAACATCTCTGGGGTCTGGTTTCGGTCCCGTGGAACAGTTGATTGAAAGGTCATTGGCTAGCGTGACTTGGAGCGCTTATTCGGCGTGTTGGCAGCAGTGGGAGGAGTGGGTAAGAGTGTTGGGTAATGTCAGCACGGCGCAAGACAGGTTGGTGCCATTATTGTACTGGTTGGGGGATGCTTGGGAGGCGGGGTTTTCCCCGGCAAAAGTGAATCGTTTTCTTGCTGGTTTGGCGTTTGGATTCAAATTACGGGGTTTTCAGGATGTGTCCAAACATTTTTTAGTAAGGCAAGCTCTAAAAGGTTTGCGTCGGGGCAGGGCGGTAGCAGATCAGAGGCAACCCGTTTCTTTTTCCCTCCTTGGGTCGTTGGGAGCATCGCTGGGGGCTGTTTGTAATTCGCCTGATGAGGTAGTCTTGTTCCGTTTGGCTTTTTCCCTCGCGTTTTTCGGAGCACTCAGAATTGGGGAGTTGGTTTCTCCTAGTGCGGCTAGGGCTGGGGGATTGCGGCAGGCGGACATGGGGCTATATGAGGATAGACTCGAGTTGTTTTTGCGGCGGTCCAAGACTGATTAAGCGGGTCGGGGTAAGCGGATAGTGTTGTTTGCCCTCCCAGGGTCGGAGATGTGTCCAGTTGCTTGTATGGTGGCTTTTAAGCCACTGGTTGGGGTGCCTGAGTCGCCATTGCTCCGTCATGAGAATGGCTCGTTTTTGTCCAGGTATAAATTTGGTGCAGTGTTTAAGAAATGCTTGGCTGCGGTTGGTGTGGGGCAGGGGTATTACTCGTCTCACTCGTTCAGGATCGGCGCTGCTACTGAGGCGGGGCGTTGGGGGTTGGACGACGAGGGTGTGCGGTGCATCGGCCGGTGGGAGTCCAACAGGTTTCGGACTTATCTGCGCCCTCATTTGTTGTGAGTCGGTAAGGTAGCTTTGATTGTTTGACATGTGCGGTTTTGTTCTTTCTTTTCAGATCACCACCCTTGCTTAGTGTGGATTTTAGGACTTTCTTTTGTGCACTGGGGGCATTGCGGGCGGACGTTCGCCCAGATGGCCGCCAGCTTCGCATTCTGCGGCACGATGCGGTTTTACACTGGCTGGGCTTCCGAGGTATGTTGTGGAGCCGGGTACTTGCTGAGATTCAGACATACTCTCAGTTAGATAGGGTTCCGGAGGTTCTGGTAATACATGCGGGTGGGGAATGATCTGGGGGTGCGCCCGTTTCGCGAGTTAGTGCGGGATATTAAACACGATCTGTTGTGTTTATGGGCATCTTCTCCTCACCTGGTGATTGTTTGGTCGGACATCGTTCCGAGGAAGTTTTGGCGTTTGGCAAGATCGGTTGAGAGGGTCAATAAAGCCCGTATTAAGGTAAACCGGGCGGTGTCGCGTTTTGTTGCTAGGAACGGGGGCATTTGTGTTCAACACAAGGATCTGGAGTCAGGAGTCGGTAATTATTGGAGGAGTGATGGAGTACATTTGACCCAGGTTGGAATTGATATGTGGAGCCTGGCTTTAGCAGAAGGAATTGAGAGGGCGGTGGTGGTTTGGAGGGACTCACAGGCTTAAGGTGGTCAAGGCCTGTTTCGCTGTGGCGGGGGGAGTCCTTGAGGTTGGTCAGTACAAAATGGTGGGGGGGTCGCATCGGGGGTATGCGTCCCCCAAAAAATGGTAGATCATTTGAAGACTTCATAGGGTGTTATCCCTTTGAAGTGGTCTTCTGGTGGTTGGAGCCATCTGCAGGGGTGAGCGGTGCTTCCGAGCTGGTTTACGGCTGGAGGTAAATAGTTGGTGGTGGTTTGCAGATGGCTAATTTAAAGGAAATCGGAAAAATGGCTTCAAGGACTTCCCCTGCTCTGTTTAGGGCATGACCACACGTGGCGGATTTCCTCCGCAACTGTCCGCATCAATGCCGCACAGAATCTGCGTTGCAGATTCTGCTGCGGATCTGCACAAAATGTGCAGTAAATTGATGCGGACTAGCTGCTGCGGACTGCGGTAAAAGTACTTCCCTTCTCCCTATCAGTGCAGGATAGAGAGAAGGGACAGCACTTTCCCTTGTGAAAGTCAAAGAAATTCATACTTACCGCCCGTTGTCTTGGTGACGCGTCCCTCCTTCGACATCCAGCCCGATCTCCCTGGATGACGCGGCAGTCGATGTGACCGCTGCAGCCTGTTATTAGCCTGTGATTGGCTGCAGCCGTCACTTAGACTGAAACGTCATCCTGGGAGGCCGGACTGGAGACAGAAGCAGGGAGTTCTCGGTAAGTATGAACTTCATTTTTTTTTACAGATAGATGTATATTGGGATCGGTAGTCACTGTCCCGGGTGCAGAAACAGTTACTGCCGATCGCTTAACTCTTTCAGCACCCTGGACAGTGACTATTTACTGACGTCTCCTAGCAACGCTCCCGTCATTACGGGAGCCCCATTGACTTCCTCAGTCTGGCTGTAGACCTAGAAATACATAGGTCCAGCCAGAATGAAGAAATGTCAAGTTAAAAAAGCAAGACGGATCCGCAGCACACATAACATGTGCATGACAGCTGCGGACTTCATTGCGGAAATTAGAATCTCCATTGAAGTCAATGGAGAAATTCCGCCATGAGTCCGCCAACAGACAGAGCATGCTGCGGACACCAAATTCCGCTCCGCAGCCTATGCTCCGCAGCGGAATTTTACGCCTCGTCTAAACGAACACTGCTAAATTAAAGTGTAAGTCAATGGACAAACGGCTCCGCTGCGGATTAACGCTGCGGAGTGTCCGCAGCGGAATTTAAGTGAAATTCCGCCACGTGTGAACCCAGCCTTAGTGTTAATTGACCCATGTTGGGTCATGTGAATTATAGTAGGAATTCTCTGGTCGAATTCCTAAAAGAGTTATCCGAATGTTTCGGATTAAATTGCATTTAATTAATGTTAAATAAATAAACGGCTGCTGTGGCCATTTCACATCCAACCTCGGTTGTCACGTGTCTTTATTGGGAAGGGGGCGAAAGAAAGAAGGGGAATAAAGGTAAAATGGTTACTCAGCACATGACTCTACTTAGGCTAGTCAAGATGGCTCTGTCCTCTCTACCTCCTGACAGATACACAAAGATATATTCTGCAGATTATTACACCACTGACCTCTCTGGAGATCTGCAGAACATTGCTCCTCTATCTCCTGACAGATACAGAGTGATATATTCTGCAGATTACTACACCACTGACCTCTCTGGAGATCTGCAGAACATTGCTACTCTACCTCCTGACAGATACATAGTGATATATTCTGCAGATCATTACACCACTGACCTCTCTGGAGATTTGCAGAACATTACTCTGTCCTCTCTACCTGTTGATAGATACATAGTGATATATTCTGCAGATTATTACACCACTGACCTCTCTATAGATCTGCAGAACATTGCTCCTCTACTTCCTGACAGATACATAGTGATATATTCCGCAGATTATTACACCACTGACCTCTCTGGAGATCTGCAGAACATTGCTCCTCTACCGCCTGACAGATACATAGTGATATATTTATTCCGCAGATTATTACACCACTGACCTCTCTGGAGAGCTGCAGAACATTGCTCCTCTACCGCCTGACAGATACATAGTGATATATTCTGCAGATTATTACACCACTGACCTCTCTAGAGATCTGCAGAACATTGCTCCTTTACCCCCTGACAGATACATAGTGATATATTCTGCAGATTATTACACCACTGACCTTTCTAGAGATCTGCAGAACATTGCTCCTCTACCTCCTGACAGATAAATAGTTTTATATTCTGCAGATTATTACACCACTGACTTCCCTAGAGATCTGCAGAACATTGCTCCTCTACCTCCTGACAGATACATAGTGATATATTCTGAAGATTATTACACCACTGACCTCTCTAGAGATCTGCAGAACATTGCTCCTCTACCTCCTGACAGATAAATAGTTTTATATTCTGCAGATTATTACACCACTGACTTCCCTAGAGATCTGCAGAACATTGCTCCTCTACCTCCTGACAAATACATAGTGATATATTCCGCAGATTATTACACCACTGACTTCTCCAGAGATCTGCAGAACATTGCTCTTCTTCCTCCTGACAGATACATAGTTATATATCCTGCAAATTATTACACCACTGACCTCTCTAGAGATCTGCAGAACATTGCTCCTCTACCTGCTGACAGATACATAGTGATATATTTTGCAGATTATTACACCACGGATTTCTCTAGAGATCTGCAGAACATTGCTCATGTACCTCCTGATAGATACATAGTGATATATTCTGCAGATTATTACACCATTGACCACTATAGAGATCTGCAGAACATTGCTCTGTCCTCTCTACCTGCTGATAGATACATAGTAATATATTCTGCAGATTATTACACCACTGACATCTCTAGAAATCTGCAGAACATCGCTCCTCTACCTCCTGACAGATACATAGTGATGTATTCTGCAGATTATTACACCACTGACATCTCTAGAAATCTGCAGTACATCGCTCCTCTACCTCCTGACAGATACATAGTGATATATTCTGCAGATTATTACACCACTGACCTCGCTGGAGATCTGCAGAACATTGCTCTGTCCTCTCTACCTCCTGACAGATACATAGTGATATATTCTGCAGATTATTACACCACTGACCTCTCTAGAGAATCGCAGAACATTGCTCCTCTACCTCCTGACAGATACATAGTGATATATTCTGCAGATTATTACACCACTGACTTCTCTGGAGATCTGCAGAATATTGCTCTCTCCTCTCTACCGCCTGACAGATACATAGTGATATATTCTGCAGATTATTACACCACTGAAATAGAGATCTGCAGAACATTGCTCCTCTACCTCCTGACAGATACATAGTGATATATTCTGCAGATTATTACACCACTGACCTCTATGGAGATCTGCAGAACATTGCTCCTCTACCTCCTGACAGATACATAGTGATATATTCTGCAGATTATTTCACCACTGACCTCTCTGGAGATCTGCAGAATATTGCTCCTCTACCTCCTGACAGATACATAGTGATATATTCTGCAGATTATTACACCACTGACTACTCTAGAGATCTGCAGAACATCGCTCCTCTACCTCCTGACAGATACATAGTGATATATTCTGCAGATTATTACACCACTGACCTCTCTGGAGATCTGCAGAACATTGCCCTGTCCTCTCTACCTCCTGACAGATACATAGTGATATGTTCTGCAGATTATTACACCACTGACCTCTCTGGAGATCTGCAGAACATTGCTTCTATACCTCCTGACAGATACATAGTGATATATTCTACAGATTATTACACCACTGACGTCTCTGGAGATCTGCAGAACATTGCTCCTATACCTCCTGACAGATAAATAGTGATATATTCTGCAGATTATTACACCACTGACCTCTCTGGAGATCTGCAGAACATTGCTCCTATACCTCCTGACAGATACATAGTGATATATTCTGCAGATTATTACACCACTGACCTCTCTGGAGATCTGCAGAATATTGCTCTGTCCTCTCTACCTGCTGATAGATACTTATTAATATATTCTGCAGATTATTACACCTATGACTTTTCCACACCCTTATGATCCCTGTAGATAAAAGGCTCCCTGGATAAATTCGCCAATATATATATGAAAACACTAAAAATTGTAAAGAAAATATATGTTTATTCCAGAATCCAGTAGAATTGCTGTGCGGTTTTCTCCGGCCCTTTAACATGTGATGATCTGTGAAATGAAGAAGAGGAGGGTCCTTCTTCACACGTGGATATGGCCGCCAGTCCACCCTTACACAGCTCAGTCCTGGATCATAAGAGAGCGTAAAACATTTTTCTATTTTTTCACAGTTGTATCCTAGAAAAGACAAAAAATCTGAATTAGACCAAAAATTCACAAAACCTTCACCACAAGGAGATGAAGACGGAGCAGAAGACGTCGGACTTACCGGATCTCGCTTCTGTTCTGCACATCACTGGTTCTCAGCGCTGGAGGAGTCTTCATGGCAAATTCAGATGGTTTAGGTGGTAAAGACCACCATGTTGGGGCGACAAAAGATGGTGAATGGGACCCGAGCGATAGATGGAACAGAACAGGCCTCTTTCTCTCCCGGGGGTTCGGGGCCCTGATGGTAAATGGGCCCCGAGTGGCAGATGGAATTAAAATGCCCACTTTCTCTTCCGGGGGTTTGAGGCCCTGGTGGTAACAGTAACCCCTGAAAGGTCCTCCATCTCCACATCCTCTGGAAGTTTGCGTCCGCGAACTTCTTTTTTGTCTTTCTTATCCTCCATATCCTCCATCTCTATATCATCAGGAAATTGGCGTCCGCCAACCTCCATTTTCTCGTCCTCCTCCACGTCCTCCATCTCTACATCATCGGGAAATTGACGTCCGCCAACCTCCATTTTCTCTACAATCCTCATCTTGAAAAACATCTTCACTATCCTCCTCTTCATCAAAGACACCTTCATGATGAGAGCCAGCAAGAGAAACCGACACCGTGGTCAATGTGTGACCCCAATTTATAGACTTGATGATGTCATAAGATGTTTACACATCCAGATTAAGAGGTGTAGAGAAATAGAATCTGCCCGCATTCTAGATGACATCACAAGAAGCGTATCTCAGTGATCCGGTGGCCATATAAAACGTAATATGGTACAAGAATACAGACAGTAGGGTCTCACTACACCCTCTGGGGAAGTTTCTATCATCTCAAAGAATTCTCAAATCAATGTGGTCAATTCCACTGGCTTTCTTAAACGTAATCGCACCCATAAAACGTACAACACGGGCGTTTACATATACAGTAAAAATGAAACAAAACCATTTTTTTCATAAAAAGTGGGTTTTATTTTGTAGAAGTGGGAAAAAATGCACATATGTGGTATCGCCACGATCGTAACGACCAGAGCAATAAAGTTAACACATTATTTAAACAGCATGGTGAAGACCGTAAAAAACTAAAAAAAATTAAAAAAACATGGCAAAAGTGTTTTTTTTTTACCCCCCACAAAAAATATAATAAAAGTTAATCAATATATCATATGTACCCGAAAATGGTGCCATTAAAGAAAATAACTCGTTTGGCAAAAAAAAAAAAGCCCTTATACAGCGTTATTGACGGAACAATACAAAAATTACGGCTCTTGGAAAGCGGAGATGCAAAAACCAATTATTTTTGTTTAAAAATATTTTTAATGTGCAACTAAAATTTATATTCACCAAACCCGGTAAATTGCACAACAAGCAGAGCAGATGGGGCCTCTTTTAGCCTTTAAGATTAACGGCCAGGAGCGGCGGCGTGATGCAGTGATTGTAAGTCTGTATCCTAAAAAACAGAGAACGGCAGGGGTCTCTGTCATAGGTTTCAACTAGATCCGCGTCCTGATAGGCCGTATAACCCCTAAGTCTACAAAGTCAATAGCGAGTGCAGCATCTAAGTGGTTGACAGAGGGAGGGGGCTTCTTCTATACAATTGCAAGTGATCGCGGGGGTGCCAATGGTTGCTATGGCAACTGGGGGCCTAACAATGGCCTCCTGGCCTGCCATGTACAGAAGCCTATTAGGCCCTGCCAGAATGCAGTGTATTATACCAGCTAAGAGGTGATCGGATCCTCAAGTCCCCTAGTGGGACAAAAAACTAAAAAAAATGCTTTAGAAAAATAAATAAACAAAAATTGCCACTCTCTCTTTATAAAGTCATTATTAAAAAAATATATAAACCTATACACAACTGGTATTGCCACATCCATAAATACACAAAAATAATCACATCATTTATCCTGCGCGGTAAACGCTGTAAGAAAAATATTTAAAAAAATTACAGATATTCTGTTTTTTGGTCACATCACCTCCAAAACATTGGAATATAAAGCTACCAAAAAAATGTACCCCAAGATGGTACCAATAAAAACTACAGCATGTCCCGCAAAAAACGCGCCCTCACAGCTCAGCAGATGGAAAAATAAAAAGTTATGGCTCTCAGAATATGGCAACTTTATGTGTTTTTATTGTGAAAAAGAAGTAAAACATAAAAAAAAACTATATAAATTTGGAATGGCCGTAATCGCAGTTATCCGCCGAATAAAGTTAACATGTCGTTTATACCGCCCGGTGAACGCTGTAAAAAATACAACGCCACAATTGCTGTTTTATGATCACCTTGAATCTCGAGAAATTGAATAAAAAAAATATCCTGATATGCAGGCCACAGGGGCTGGCTGGCACATTTTAGCCTGGGGTGCAAGCCCACAGCACTGGACCAAGAGTAGCGGCCCATCCTTAACCTGTTTACCTCCACCTTCACTATAAAGGCGGCAGAGGAAACTGGGCTTTAAATTGTTAAAAGACGGCAGCTGATTGTGTCTTCATGTTGGGATTGCACACGCAAACTAATCCTGCTTAGGGCCTGTTCACACCTGCGTCAGTGTTTCCGTTGAGCAGCAGAACAACAAAAATATCGTCTGGTTTCAAGTCATGGTGTCCGTGGTTATACCAAAAACAAAAGCGCAGCAGGCTGCGCTATTGTTTCCGGTATTTTTACCCAGATCTGTGATAGAACCTCCAAAGCAGATGTGAATCTGCTCTTACCGGCATATTGTTTCTGAATACTTCCGCCACACAATGATCATATAGTGAATAATATTACCATACTGTTACTGAATAAAAACACTGAACAAAACCAGGGGCGTAGCTAGGAAAGACTGGGCCCCATAGCAAACTTTTGACTGGGCCCCCCCCCTCCCCTGAGTGTCACACAACCCCCCCTTGTAGATAGTGCCTTTTTTACAGCCCCCCCTGTAGATAACGCCATACAGCCCCCACTGTAGAGAACGCCATACAGCCCCCCTGTAGATAGCGCCTTACAGCCCCCCTGTAGATAACGCCATACATCCCCCTGTAGATAACGCCATACAGCCCCCCTGTAGAGAACGCCATACAGCCACCTGTAGAGAACGCCATACAGCCCCCCTGTAGATAACGCCATACAGCCCCCCTGTAGATAACGCCATACAGCCCCCCCTGTAGATAACGCCATACAGCCCCCCTGTAGATAACGCCATACAGCCCCCTGTAGATAACGCCATACAGCCCTCTCCTGTAGATAACGCCATACAGCCCCCTGTAGATAACACCATACAGCCCCCCTGTAGATAACGCCATACAGCCCCACTGTAGAGAACGCCATACAGCCCCCCTGTAGATAGCATCATACATCCCCCTGTAGATAACGCCATACAGCCCCCCCTGTAGATAACGCCATACAGCCCCCCTGTAGATAACGCCATACAGCCCCCCTGTAGATAACGCCATACAGCCCCCTGTAGATAACGCAATAGAGCCCCCCTGTAGAGAACGCCATACAGCCCCCTGTAGGTAACACCATACAGCCCCCCCTGTAGGTAACGCTACACGGCCCCACTGTAGGTAACGCTATACAGCCCCCCACTTTAGGTAATGCCATACAGCTCCCCCCCTTGTAGGTAAGGCCATACAGCCCACCTCCTTGTAGGTAACGCCATACAGCCCCCCAATGTAGGTAACACCATACAGCCCCCCCTGTAGGTAACACCATACAGCCCCCCCTGTAGGTAATGCCATACAGCCCCCCCTGTAGGTAACGCCATACAGCCCCCCCTGTAGGTAACGCCATACAGCCCCAAACCCCCAAAAATATCTGACCTATAGTGTGTCCTACAAAAGACATGTATCCCCTATCCACAGGATAGGGGATACATGTGTGATCGCTGGCAGCGATAGGGAGAACGGGGGACCGAAAGTCCCCCAAGTTCTCCATGACTAACCTCAGACTTCAGGAGTCTGCGCAGCTCAATAGAAATGAAAGGAGCGCTGGTCACGCATGCGCACAAGCGCGACCGGCGCTCCATTCATTTCTACGGAGCTGCCGACACAGACCCCGGAAGTCCGAGGTTTGTGATGGAGAACTTCAGGGGACTTTCGGTCCCCCGTTCTCCCTATGGCTGCAAGCGATCACACATGTATCCCCTATCCTGTGGATAGGGGATACATGTCTTTTGTAGGAACAACCCCTTTAATGGCAGAGCGGGGAGATACCTCCCTGCTCTGCCATAGTGTTTAGTGGCGTCGCGCTGTAGTAGCCATAGCGGCAGCTAGCGGAGCCTCCGGCCATGGTGGGGGCCCGTACCGGCGGGCGACACGGGCCCCCTCATGCCGCGTGCCCCGTAGCAGCTGCTACGGCCGCTACGGCGGTAGTTACGCCACTGCATATAGTCATAGATGCCGGTCCTACACAGGGGCTCTGTGTAGGACCAGTATAAGTAATTACAGCACAGTGACATCCAGTGACGATATAGGGGTAGATACCAGTCCTATACAGGAGCCCTACAGACCATATAAGTGATTACAGTACAATGACCATATAGTGGTAGACAGGGCCGCCATCAGGGGGGTATTAGGGGTAGTGGTGTGAGGGGCCCGGCCAAAACTAATTGAAAGGGGGGCCCGGCAACTGCCTCGACATTCTTTTGGTAGGAAAAAACGGGCCCCTGCAATGGGGCCCGTTTTTTTCACCATAAGAATGTCGTGAGCTGCTGCTGCTGCGGGCCCCCTCCCCTCGTCAAGGGGGGCCGTCAAACCGTCCGCCCGCGCGCGCACCCGATCGCGCGCACAATGAAACTGCCGCGCGTGCGCACTCGCGAGCGCATCCACGAACGCCCGCACTGGAGACCGCCCGCGCGCGCACCCGCGATCGACCGCGCGCGCACCCGCGACCGGCCGCCCGCGCACCCGCGAACGAAGCGCGCGCAGCCGCGGACCCACATGGACAAAACTTACCTGGAGCCTGGCTGGAGGTGAAGGACTGGACGTCTGGACCGAAGACCTCCCCTGGAAGACATCGCCGGAAGAGGACTGGAGTGGGAGCAGCTCTTCTGACAGTGAGTAAATTATCTCAAAGTGCTGTTTATGTATGGCCCTGTTTACACAGTATTTTGCAGGCAAAAAAAAATCTGCCTCAAAATTCCTTAAAGAATTTTGAGGCAGATTTTGCCCTGCCCACACTATCTTGCTGCGTTTTTTTGCTGCGTTTTTTGCTCGCGGCGATTGAGGACAGCAGACAAAAAACGCAGCGAAAAATGCATTTTCTGCCTCCCATTGATTTAGATGGGAGGTCAGAGGCGGAACCGCGGCAAGAAAGGACGTGCTGCTTTTTCTTTTTTCCGCGACTGGCTCCCATTGATTTCAGATTAAATCAATGGGAGGCGGTTTTGGAAGTTGTTTGGTGCTGATTCTGACGCAGCGTCCGAGTCAATATCAAGGCCCAAAAACTCTGTGAACTGGGCCTTATTGTTAGGGCTTATTCAGACGAATGTGTAATACGTCCGTGCAACGTGCGTGATTTTCACGCGCCTCGCACGGACCTATGTTACTCTATGGTGCCGTGCGGACTGTCAGTGATTTTCACGCAGCGTGTGTCCGTGTGTCCGCTGCGTAAAACTCACGACATGTCCTATATTGGTGCATTGTTCGCGCATCACGCATCACGCACCCATTGAAGTCAATGGGTGCGTGAAAATCACGCCCAGCACTTCCGCAGCCGTATAAACTATGAATGAAATTAGAAAAGCACCACGTGCTACAAACATAGAAACAGAGTGTCATAATGATGGCAGCCACGCATCATACGCTGCTGACACACGGAGCTGTTATGGACCTTTTGCATGCGCAAAACGCCACGTTTTTTGCGCGTGCAAAAAGCACACGCTTGTGTAAATCCGGCCTTAGGGTAGGAACACACTAGGCATGAACACTGCGGATTTTATGCAACACATTTTATTGTGGATAATCCGCAGTGTATTAGTCGCAGCAGAGGGGGTCAGATATGAACAAATCTCATCCACACGCTGCAAAAAAAATGGACCTGCAGTGTGGCTTTGGCTTTTTAAGTCGCATGTCAATGTATTCTGTGGAATCGCTGCTCCTTTGTTGCGGAAATGCTGCGGTTCTGCCGCAAAAATCACACAAAAGAAGAAAAAAAAGGTACTTTTTTAAATTGATAAAGTTTAGACTTACCCCGGCCGTAGTCCTGGTGACGCGATCCTCTATTCTTAACGCAGCCCGGCCTCCTGTCATGACGTTTCATCCCATGTGACTGATGCAGTGGTCACATGGTCTACAGCGTCATCCCAGGAGGCGGGGCTACGTTCAGAAGAGAGAGATGCGGCACCAGGACTACGGCCCTGGCAAGTCTAAACTTTTTTTTCCCTGCAGGATTCCCGCAGCGGACACGCCTCACGAAACCTGCGCCACTATTTGGTGCGGTTTTGCTGTCGGAATTCCCTGCGGCTCCCGGGATAAGCTGTGTAGTTTTACTCAGCATATCCGCCTAGTGTGTCCCTTATGATGTCGCTCCTGGAGCTGCTGCCGCTCTCTAAATAGGAAGTTGGTCCAGTAGAATTTGGAATTATTTTTTTTTGTGAACCAGCTTAAAAAAATACAAAACTTTTGTGTTAGGGCCTGTTCACATCACTGTTCGCTTCCGCTCCGGGGTTCCGTCTGAGGTTTCTGTCGGGTGAACCCCGCAACGGAAAGTGAAAGTGACAGCACAGCTTCCGTTTCAGTCACCATTGATCTCAATGGTGACGGAAACATCGCTAATGGTTTCCGTTCGTCACCATTCCGGCTGGTTTTCGGACGGAATTAATAGCGCAGTCGACTGCGCTAATGGTGATGGAAACGGAAGCTGTGCTATCACTTTCACTTTCCGTTGCGGGGTTCACCCGACAGAAACCTCAGAAGGAACCCCGGAGCGGAAGCGAACAGTGATGTGAACAGGCCCTAACACAAAAGTTTTGTATTTTTTTAAGCTGGTTCACAAAAAAAAATAATTCCAAATTCTACCGAACTAACTGCCTATTTAGAGACCGGCAGCAGCTCCAGGAGCGACATCATAAGGGACACACTAGGCGGATATGCTGAGTAAAACTACACAGCTTATCCCGGGAGCCGCAGGGAATTCTGCCAGAAAAACCGCACCAAATAGTGGCGCAGGTTTCGTGAGGTGTGTCCGCTGCGGGAATCCTGCAGGGAAAAAAAAGTTTAGACTTACCCCGGCCGTAGTTTAAGTGACGCATCTCTCTCTTCTGAACGTAGCCCCGCCTCCTGGGATGACGCTGTAGACCATGTGACCGCTGCATCAGTCACATGGGATGAAACGTCATGACAGGAGGCGGGGCTACACTAAGAATAGAGGATCGCGTCACCAGGACTACGGCCGGGGCAAGTCTAAACTTTTTTATAAATTTAAAAAAGTGGCCTTTTTTTTTTTTCTCATTTGTGATTTTTGCGGCAGAACCGCAGCATTTCCGCAACAGAGGAGCGGCGATTCCACAGAATACATTGACATGCGACTTAAAAAGCCAAAAAGCCACACTGCAGGTCCATTTTTTTTGCAGCGTGTGGATGAGATTTGTTCATATCTCATCCACTCTGCTGCGACTGTGATACGCTGCGGATTTTCCACAATAAAATGTGTTGCATAAAATCCGCAGTGTTCATGCCTAGTGTGTTCCTACCCTAAGGCCGGATTTACACAAGCGTGTGCTTTTTGCGCGCGCAAAAACGTGGCGTTTTGCGCTTGCAAAAGGTCCATAACAGCTCCGTGTGTCAGCAGCGTATGATGCGCGGCTGTGTGATTTTCGCGCAGCCGCCATCATTATGACACTATGTTTGTAGCACGTGGTGCTTTTCTGTTTTCATTCATAGTTTATACGGCTGCGGAAGTGCTGGGCGTGATTTTCACCCACCCATTGACTTCAATGGGTGCGTGATGCGCGAACAATGCACAAATATCGGACATGTCGTGAGTTTTACGCAGCGGACTCGCGCTGCGTGAAAATCACTGACAGTCTGCACGGCCCCATAGAGTAACATAGGTCCGTGCCAGGCGCGTGAAAATCACACACGTTTCACGGACGTATTACACGTTCGTCTGAATAAGCCCTAACAATAAGGCCCAGTTCACAGAGTTTTTGGGCCTTGATATTGACTCGGACACTGCGTCAGAATCAGCACCAAAAAACTTCCAAAACCGCCTCCCATTGATTTAATCTGAAACAATGGGAGCCAGTCGCGGAAAAAAGAAAAAGCAGCACATCCTTTCTTGCCGCGGTTCTGCCTCTGACCTCCCATCTAAATCAATGGGAGGCAGAAAATGCATTTTTCGCTGCGTTTTCTGTCTGCTGTCCTCAATCGCCGCAGGCAAAAAACGCGGCAAGATAGTGTGGGCAGGTCAAAATCTGCCTCAAAATTCGGTGCGCGCTTCCAGGCGGTCGCCGGTGCGCATGCGCGGGAGTTTGCGTGGTGCGCGTGATCGGTCGCACGGGCGGCGGTGTTTGACGGCCCCCATGCTACCCAGGGCCGCCATCAGGGGGGGTATTAGGGGTACTGATGTGAGAAGCCCGGCCAAACCTAATTGAAAGGGGGGCCCGCAGCTCATGACATTCTTTTGGTGAAAAAAACGGGCCCCATTGCAGGGGCCTGTTTTTTTTCTACCAAAGGCAAGTCGCGGCAGTTTGCCGGGCCCCCCTTTCAATTAGGTTTGGCCGGGCCTCTCACATCAGTACCCCTAATACCCCCCCTGATGGCGGCCCTGGGTACCATGATATAGTACTGGACGGAGTACCGTTAACAGGCGGTGCCACGGTAGGGGGGCCCAGAAAATGTAGCTGTAGGGGGCCCTGAAATTCCTGATGGCGGCCCTGGTGGTAGACACCGGTTCTACAGAGGGGCTCTACAGGCAATATAAGTGATTAAAGTATAGTGACATCCAGTGACCATATAGTGGTAAATACTGTTCCTACACAGGTCTGTAGACCATATACAGCACAGTGACATCCAGTGACTCAGAGGTGATGTCTTCTCAGATTAGATTTGTTCATTTTCCCTTTTCTTCTCCATCCTACCCAGAGCGCTATGACGACTTCTTCTAGCCACGATCGCCTCTGCAGAATTTAAAATACAGACAAGTTGGTTTCCTGCTTTTCTAGCATTCATCCCACCTATGCCGCATCCTCTAAACAAACTCGTCACCCACAGTGCCCCAGATAGTAATAATGATACCCACTTTGTGCTCCACACAATAATAGTGCCCCCTTTGTGCAATCATATAGTAAACGTGCCTCCTTTATGCCCCCCATACAGTAATGCTGCCATTAACAGGCCCCCTTCTCCTCCTGGCCCAGTTGTGATTGTAGTTGTTGCTACCAGACCCAGATGGGAAAGGGACCCCCAGATAACAGTGGGCTGATATTTTTATCCTCTGACAGGAGACCCTGTGGGGATGGTGGCCCTAGGCATTTGCCCAGTTTGACCCCCTCCTAACACCAGCCCAGTAGAAAAGTGTTCTAACAGGCGTCACAGGTGTAGCGCAGCCATGGGGGTGGTCATGAGAATGATGGGGTCCTAAAAATCTACTGGTGGACCTGCCCAGCCCAGCTCACCCCTCGCAGGCCAGAGGGAAACATTACATTAGTTTCATGAGGTCATTATGAAGGCCCTAATATTTGGGAACCAGGTAGGGGAGGGCCCGACCACATCTGCCCGAAGCGAGGGCACCCGGTTTATACTAGCACAATATTTTCCCAGCAACGTTTTCTAAACTGTAAAGAAAGAAAGGATCTAAAAAGAAGCAGAGCGTGTCAGAAAAGAGGGATAAGAAAGGACACCATCTATCAGTGAAACACCTGCCCCATAATACCTGGCTTGTTCACACAGAATTGCATCATAGCTTGCCACACATCTATGTATTATATATATTATTAAAGGCCCCCTAATAAAGGCCCCCTGGTCAGCCATCTTTGTACTCCTTTGAAGCCCTGCCAGAATGATGCATGTTATGGCAGCCTGGGGGCCTCTTGCAGGGCTTTAAAGGATACTGTCAGTTTAGCGATATACTGCAATACATTAGTATTGCAGTATATCATGTAAGCGATCCAATGATCGCTGGTTCAAGTCCTCTAGGGGGACTAATAAGAAAAAAAAACAGTTAAAGTTTTTCTTAAGGTTCCAAAAAAAAAATGGTTCAAGTTCAAAAACCCCTTTTTCCCATTTTTATTCCATAAAGCAATGTTAAAAAAAAAATTAACGTTAACATAACTAGTGTCGCCGCGTCCATAAAAGTCTGAACTATCATAATATAGCGTTATTTAACTCGCTTGGTGAAAGCTGTAAACAAAAAAAAAATATATATATATATATAAAATGTAAAAAGCAAATTGCTGGGGCGTGGCTTAGCGCGCAGCGAGAGCGGTCGCATGTTCTAGGAGCTCCGCAGTGAACCCGCGCCAATGTTATCCTGCAGACATCCTGAGGCCTCCTAAGGCTTTAAAAATACCGTCCAAACGATCTAGATGGTCGAGGGTGACTACCGGAGCCAGTATGAGCCCCACCAGAGGTCAGTCGGCCGCGGAGAAGCTGCAAGGCTTTGCACGGGGTGAGGGGCAAGATGGCGGCCGCCCTCCTCTGCCTCAGCGCTCTAAAGGAGGAGAAGCATGCTAAAACACGATTTTACGCCTGACACGCAGGCTACCGGAAATTACTTATAATGGGGCAAAAGTCTCTATATTCCCTGACCTCGGCTGACTTGCAAAAGAGACGTGCGACATTTCTTGCTGTTAAGAGGCGCCTGAGAGATCTGGGTATTCCATACTCCATGTCATATCCAGCTAGGTTGCGAATTGTGGATGGAGAAAGATCCGTTTTTTTTCAACTCCCCGCAGGATGCTGATGAATGGGTGAGAAACAAGCGCCCACCTCGACGGAACTAATTCTGCCTGATAACACAGATGGAGTTTCGTGTAAGGATGACTGATGATGTTGGGCTATTCTGAATCACCGGACTTCCATGACTAATCATAGGATTTCGGGAACATTCCATTCTGATGGTGATCTGGACTGGGTCTGACAGAGATCGGTTAGACCTACTGCCTGGCTAGTGCGACTTTTTGTGTCCTTGGATTTGTGGGGCGCCATACCTGAGGAGGCTGCCGCACGTCCCCTTAATGGTGGAAGCTTAACTAAGTTGCTGTTTGGCGCGGGTATTACCCCCGTATACTTAAATGCCACGTTTTTGGGCACGCTCCGGCAATGTAACATGCATCTACATGCATTGTCGGTATTGTTCTACTATTTACAATCTGTTCTTTTGGGTTCTAGGTTGGAATGTGCCTTGGGTGCGGGCAGTTATGATACCACTCATGTACAAATGTAAACGCATAAGGGATGCACCGAATAATTATCAGCTGCTTCTGAGAAAGGCGGGATTGTTGATGTATTTCAGGCATTGTGGATCTCTCCTACATGTGAGAAGTATATTTTATGAATGTCTTCTTTAACTGTAATGTCGTGGAATGTGAGGGGTATGGGCAGCCCGCAGAAGAGAGTAATATTGTATGGTTATATTCGCAAAGTTAACCCTCATATATTGTGCCTCCAGGAGACGCATTTAACACCTGCTAAAATGAAAACTGTTCTTAGGCCCTGGGTCCAGTGGTCTAGCCACTCATATCACACATCGTACTCGAGGGACGTGTTCATTTTGGTACACAAATCTGTGAGATGGGAAGCTATCCATACTAAAACCGATAGTGAGGGTACATTCCTCCACCAGCATCTTTACAGATTTTGCATATGGCGGCTACCTTTGCTGCAACATATCCGACTGCTAAAGTGTTGGGCATGGGAGATTTTAACATGGTTGTGAACTGCAGTCTGGATAGGTTTAGTGCTTCTTCTGGGCAGGACCATGTACCCCCCGCCATATCTGTACTGGGTTTTACTGTTTGCTGAGATGGGATGGACAGAACTTTACCGATATAAACACCCAACAACTAAAGTGTATTCCTCCCTAGGCAGAAACTCCCTATCCTGCATAGACTATATGTTGGGAAATTCTCTCATTGTACCTTTGGTTGAATCTGTCACTTATAAATCTAGAGCGGCGTCTGATCATTCTCCTATGGTGACCAGCTTTAGTCTCCCTGGCCCCTCCTTACCTAGGAGCTGGAAAATAAACCCCTTTTGGTTGACCCTGACAGGCCCTCAGGATAGGATCCCTGAACAACTTGACTTGGATATGTAGAGTCGAGTGATCAGTAATTATTCCTTACCCCCTTAAGAATAATAACACATGACACCAAGGTTGGATTTTAATGGCCACAGCAGCCGTTTATTATAAATTTTATAAAATTAGAAATTTTATAACCAAACCTTAAATAACCTAGAATTCCCCAACATTGGAATTCTTCCAGAATAAACATACCAAACCCTTAACAGGGTCAATATAAATAACACCCATAACATGACCAGGGGAAGCCCTTGAGGTTACCACAACTTAGAAAAGATAGCCATCTGCCACCACCACTTGTTTTTACCTCCAGCCGTAACCCGGCTCGAAGGCACCGCTCACTTCTTGCAGATGGCTTTGCCCATAAAGCACTTCAAAGGGGTAACACCCTAAGAAGCCTTCATATTTTGGGGGACGCATACCCCTGATGCGACCCCCCCACCAGTTTTACTGACCAACCTCAAGGACTCCCCCCGCCACTGCGACATGGACCTTGACCACCTCAAGCCCAAGAGCTCCTCCACACCAACACCCCTCTTTTAATCCCGTCTGCTAGGGCCAAACTCCACAAATCCATCCCCACCTCATTCAAATGCACCCCATCCTGTCTCCAATAACAACCTACACCCGCTTCCAGGTCCCTGTGCCTGACCACCACACCTCGATTTTTTGCCACAAATGCCGACACCGCCCTATTCACTTTTATTCTGGCCTGATTGAGCCTCTCCACGGATCGGGCAAAGCGCCATGTCTTTCTGGGCACAATATCTGACCAGACTATAATCAGGCCCGGGTGTAACGCCCATAAACACAACAAATTGTGCTTAATATCCCTCACCAAATCTCGAAAAGGGCGCACACTCAAGTCATTCCCCCCAACATGTAAAACTAAAATCTCGGGAACCCGGTCTAGCTGCGTATACACCTGAAACTCTGGTAACACCCTGGACCAAACCATTCCTCGGAAACCAAGCCAATGCAGGACAGCATCCTCCCGCGGAATCCTCAGTTGTCGACCATCCGGGCGAACTTCCGCCCTTAGTGCGCCCCAATACACAAAGGAGTGCCCCAAGATCCAAACCAGCAAAGGACGCGAACCTGCGAAAGAAAGAAAACACACACATCTTACAAATCCCATTCGCACTCTATCTTCCACAGGCACAACATACCCCCTAGCAACCTTTTAACAGTCTGACAGCAAATGAGGCCGAACATAAGTGCGGAAACGGTTAGACTCCCATCTCCCAATACGCCTAACCCCTGACTCATCCAAACCCCATCGCACCGCTTCAGTTGCTGCACCAATTCTAAACGAATGGGAAGAATACTCAGCTGACTTCAACCCAATTGCCAGCAAACAGCGCTTAAACACTGCCCCAAATTGGAACCTGGATAAAAAGGACCTGTCTTCATGCCGCAATAACGGAACCCCCGTTGCCCCCACCTGTACCCCAAAAGCAGACATACACTGTACCGGACACACCGCCGAACGCCCGATAGCAAACAACACAATCCGCGTCCCCTTACCCACCGTGTCAGTTTTTGACCTGCGCATCAGCAAACAACTCCACATCCTCTTGACTTATTCCCCCCGCACGCAACCAACTCGGCGACACCAATTCACCCACTCTAAAAGCCCAAAAAAAGGCTAACGAAAAAACCAAGCGAAACAATCGGACTTCAAAGGCCGAACTACAAACCACCTCCACCGCCGTACCCAACAAGCAAAGAATCCGGTAAGAAACTGGCCGCCGCCGATCTACCGACCCTCTCCCCCTGCGAATACCTTTTAATTCTTGAATCGCCAAAAATTCCTTGGTCACATCTTTTTCGCCATGCAATTTCAAACGAAACGCCACAGCGGACACAAACGTATTCACTTTTGCTACAGACATACCTGACTCATACACATCCCCCAACCAATACAAAAAGGCCACCAGCCTGTCCCGGTCTGACCGGACGTCGCCCAAACCTCTCAACCAAAGCTCCCATTGAGCCCAGCCAGCCCTATATGCTGCCCACGTAGAACTTGCCAATGATCGCTCAATCAATGCTCCTGCCACAGAGAAACCAACTCCCAAAGATGATCCGGGCACACCATGCCAATCTGCTCCGCTCCCGGCGCCAGCTGACGAAAACGATCCCACTATGAGCGAGAAAGGGCATCAGCAACACAATTGTCAACCCCCGGCACATGCACCGCCACCACCCAAGCATTTAACGACAAACAAACCAGCACCAAATGCCGCAACAGTTGAACCACCGGAGGAGACGACGCCGAGATGTTATTGATAGCCAACACCACCCCCAGATTATCGCAGTGAAAATGAATCTTCTTGTCCCTGAGCCTATCCCCCCAAATGGTCACAGCGACCACGATAGGAAATAGCTCGAGCAGGGCCAGGTTTTTTGTCAGACCGTTTTCCACCCAGCTAACCGGCCACCCCCCAGCACACCACTGGCCACCACAATAGGCCCCAAAACCGCCCCCTCCAGCCGCATCTGTAAACAAGTCCAGATCCACGGAATCGAAAGCCCCAGCCATCCACAGGGACCGCCCGTTGTACTGTCCCAAAAACCGATGTCACACTTCCAAGTCGGCCCGATGCTCCCCTCTCAATCTTACAAAGTGATGCGGTGCCACCACACCAGCAGTCGCCGCCGCCAAACGCCTACTAAACACTCTGCCCATGGGCATGATCCCATACGCAAAGTTTAACTTCCCTAACAATGACTGCAGACTGCGTAATGTGACCTTTTTAAGCCGAGACAACGCCTGAACCTCCAAACGAAGGGCCACCAACTTATCCTCCGGAAGCCTGCATTCCATTAAAACCGAATCGATTTCAATGCCTAAAAAACGAATAACCGTAACATGCCCCTCTGTTTTGTCAGGAGCCAGCGGGACTCCAAAATCCCTCATGACTCTCTGCAACGCAAACAAAATATTGGCGCACATCGCCGATCTGCCCGGGCCAACACACAAAAAATCATCAAGGTAGTGAATAACTGAATTCACACCTGCGACGTCCCGAGTTGCCCATTCCAAAAATGAACTAAATGCCTCAAAATAGGCGCAAGACAGGGAACAACCCATCGGCAAACAATGATACACAAAAAATTCCCCTCCCAAAAACAACCCAACAACCGTTGACTCTTGGGATGAATCGGCAGTAACCGAAAAGCCGCCTCAATATCAGTTTTTGACAACAAGGCACCTGCACCCGCTTCGCGAACCAACGCCACTGCCTTATCAAACGACGCGTACACCACCGAACACAACACCGGATCAATACCATCATTAACCGATGCACCCCGGGGAAAAGAAAGATGATGTATCAACCGAAACTTGTTCGGCTCACGCTTAGGCACCACACCCAACGGGGAAACAACAAGATCCGACACAGGTGGTTCCACAAAAGGCCCTGACATGCGACCCAAAACCACATCTTTACGAAGTTTTTCAGTCACCACCCCGGCATGCTGATAAGCGAACCGGAGATTCCGACGAGTCACTGGAATGTCATAAGGAGGAGAAGGAATTACAAAGCCCATGCTAAACAGATCCGCAATCAATTGCGCCCCAGCCCTATCCGGATATCTACTTAGAAAGGGGGCCATCCTTTCCAGCTTCACCGGCGTCACCCCCTTGACCAGCTGAACCCCCTGGTCCACCTCCCTTCTTGCCTTTTCGCAAACACTTCGACGCGCCATGAGATGACCCGCTGCAATGGGAACACACGTGCTTGAACTTGCACGCTGCCCCAAATTTACACTGGCCGTCGTTAAACTGCCAGCAGAAACCGAGTTTTGAACCGGAACCTTGACTGGACTAACCGACCTGCCCTACAGACCCTCCGCTCCCTGGAAAGGACTGTCCCGGCTTAACCGGAGCAGTCACCCTCAACCACAATGCGATATTTTTCTGATCCCATCTAATGCTGGGCCGCACCGCCTTCCGCTGCCGAAATTGCTCATCATAACGCAGCCAAGCCATACCGCCATACGCACGATGCGCCTCACCGATAGCATCCATATAAGAAAAAATCGCGGAACAATTTTCCGGCGCCTTTTCCCCAACACTAGCCAAGATCGCGAAGGCCCGCAGCCAATTCACAAATGTTTGCGGAATGAGCCGATAACGCAGACGTTCCTCCTCTTCCTTCTTACTCTCATCCTTCTTCCCTTTATCCAAATTAAATTTTGCCAATGGAAGGAGAGAAAATATCTCCACATACTCGTCCTTCCAAATGCGCTCCTGAACTTTCTGTTTCAAATGCGCCCTCAACGGGCCCTCAAAACAGACATAAACCTCACCTCTTGCTCTATCATCCAACCGCACCCTGTCACCCTCTTGAGCCCCGTCTGTCTGCACCGACACAGCCACCGCCCCCGCACTTGCACCCTATATTGAGGCTGCCCTACCAACGGCGGCGCCGTCCAAACCGCAACCGCGGACACCCCCGCCGATACCGGGGCCTGCGACCTATCTAATCTGTTGACCAGCTCGCGCAAGCATCCCACTAAGTCATCAAGACCGCTACCACCTCCTCCGGAAGACCCGTCAACAGCCGTAGAACCCGCCGCATCCCCTGCACCCCCCAACATGCGCGTATTAGGAGAAGAGAAAGAAGAAAAACACCCACCTGGCTGCTCAGGCGCTGTGATCCCGCTAGCCGGACGAACTTGAACACGCCGATGCTCAACATCGTCTCCTTCTTCTAAGTCACCCGCTGTCTGCGACCGCTGCCCGCACCCACAATGCAAGCACGGAGATCCCTGACCAGACTGTCCCGAAGGGCCGGCCTCCATACTAGCCCTGATGCTGATAGGGCCAGCCGCCTGCTGCCCGTTATGCGGTATTCAGAGCTCAGACCGCACTCCACGGCCCACCGGACTCGCCATTCTTCCGGACTCAGACCTCGAAGCAGCCAGCCCCCTGATTGGCACCTCACCAGGCGGGGCTGCCGACATCCCCGCATCTTGCACCACACCAGATGGAGGGGGGGTATTTGGGAAGCCAGGAGCCAACCCCCCCCCCTAGCCGCCAAGCACCGCCGCAGCTGGGGATTTCTGCCAGGCCGGGACCACCGAGGGGATGCAGCTCTCCCTGGAGACCGGCCTGCACCGACCCTGAAGGGGCTTCCCCTGCGGCGCCGTACCCACGGGATTTTGTCAGGGCTAAGTCTCCCTGGGGGTCTGGCACGCCGTGACCTGCGAGCAGGCACGACCTCAGGTGAACAGACATCGGACATGATCCCTCCACTAGCCAGAGGGCTGAGCAGCAGAGGGCTGCCTAAATTTAAGTCCAGCACTACAGGGGACGACAGGGAAGAAGCCGCCCCACCCCCCTCCCTGGACACTGCGCGATGAGAGCGCCGGGGCCCAGCTGCCTGGGGCACAGTCAGCCCCACAAGTCTCGTCACCTGCTCCTCGAACCATCCGACATCCTGCTGATCAACTGCCGCCCGGAGTCGCTCCACAAGCTCACTGAAAGATGCCATCTCCAACGAGCAGGTAAGTAAATATAACACTACAACGCTGCTGCTGCTCCTCCTGTTACTGTGTTACCTCCCGCTGTCTCCCTCGCACTGAGGAAAACAGCGGGAAGCCTGAGACTCCCACCCCCTCCCTCCTCCCTTCCAAACCACTCCCCTTCACTCCCTGCTACTCAACCTTAACCCCTTCCTCACCTGTTCCCTCCTATCCTGTCATGGCGGCCTCCCCTTATTCCCTGCAGTCGGCAGTGCGGCCGCTCATGGAGGTATTTAATATAGAAAATAGCACATTTGAAAATTCCAGCATTGCATGGGATACTGTGAAGGCCTATCTTAGAGGGTGTCTCCGGTCCACTATTTCCTATTTAAAAAAGGACTCTTCCAGAATTGAGTCAGAGTTGGAGAAGCAATGCGCAGCTCTAGAGGGTAAATACACTGCTGATCCCACTGACATAAATAAAGATTTATGGCTGCAAATGGGGCGGAAATACCTATTACTGCTACAGGAAAAGGCAAATAGGAAGATATTTTTGCGAAGCAATCGTATTTTGAGTTGGGTAACCAGTCCAGCAAACTCTTGGCCCACTTAATCCATCAAAACTCTAAAAGCCCGGCTATTCTCAAAATTCACAGTAGCTCTGGGGATTGTTTGATGGACTCCCAAGGAATAGCCGAGGCATTTGTGCAGTTTTACAGGGAGCTATATACCTTTCAATCCAGTTATGATATGTCTGAGTTTCAGTACTATATGGATGGTATTTCGTTCCCAACACTGAGTGTAGAAGGTAGAGCAGCCCTGGAAGCTGATGTGACTGAGGAGAAGATACGGGAATCCTTGAAAGGTATGTCAAAATGGAAAGCATCGGGTATAGAGCAGGGGTCTCAAGCACGCGGCCCGCGGGCCGCATGCGGCCCCTGAGGCTGTCATCTGCGGCCCGCGTGACACAGAGCCACTAGTATCGGCTCTGCTCCGAGACTCTGGAATTCCCTGACATCGCTGTCCACATATGAACAGCGATGTCTGGGGCTTCCCCAGAGCCGGAGTCCCCGGCAGAGCGCTAGTACAGGCTCTGCTCCGGGACTCTGTGGAATTCCCTGACATCGCTGCCCATATATGGACAGTGTGTCAGGGTCTTGCCGAGAGCGGAGCAGAGCGCTGGTGTCGGCTCTGTTCCTGGACTCTGTGGAATTCCCTGACATTGCTGTCCACATATGAACAGCTATGTCTGGGGCTTCCCCAGAGCCGGAGTCCCGAGCAGAGCGCTGGTGTCGGCTCTGCTCCGGGACTCTATGGAATTCCCTGACATCGCTGTCCACATATGAACAGCGATGTCTGGGGCTTCCCCAGAGCCGGAGTCCCGGGCAGAGCGCTAGTACAGGCTCTGCTCCGGGACTCTGTGGAATTCCCTGACGTCGCTGCCCATATATGGACAGTGTGTCAGGGTCTTCCCCAGAGCGGAGTCCCGGGCAGAGCGCTATTATCGGCTCTGCTCCGGGACTCTGGGGGAGCCTCTGACATCGCTGTCCATACATCGACAATGATGTCAGGGGCTTCCCCAGAGCAGGAGTCCCAGTGATGTCAGGAGCACAGCTGGAGTCCCAGGAAGAGCCTACTAGCGCTCTGCCTGGGACTCCAGCTCTGGGGTTGCCCCTGACATCTCTGTCCATATATGGACAGTGATGTCAGGAGCAGAGCTGGAATCCCAGGCAGAGTGCCAGAAGCGGCTCTGCTCCGGGACTCCAGCTCTGGGCAAGCCCCTGACATCACTGGGGCAGCCTCTACAGAGGGCACTGGGGCAGCCTCTACAGAGGGCACTGGGGCAGCCTCTACAGAGGGCACTGGGGCAGCCTCTACAGAGGGCACTGGGGCAGCCTCTACAGAGGGCACTGGGGCAGCCTCTACAGAGGGCACTGGGGCAGCCTCTACAGAGGGCACTGGGACAGCCTCTACAGAGGGCACTGGGGCAGCCTCTACAGAGGGCACTGGGGCAGCCTCTACAGAGGGCACTGGGGCAGCCTCTACAGAGGGCACTGGGACAGCCTCTACAGAGGGCACTGGGGCAGCCTCTACAGAGGGCACTGGGGCAGCCTCTACAGAGGGCACTGGGGTAGCCTCTACCGAGGGCACTGTGGCAGCCTCTACAGAGGGCACTGTGGCATTATCTACAAGTGGGTGTGTGGCAGTATCTGAAGAGGACACTGGCATTATCTAGGGGTGTGTTGCATTATCTACAGAGGGCACTGTGGCCTTATCTACAGAGGGCACTGTGGCCTTATCTACAGAGGGCACTGTGGCCTTATCTACATAGGGCACTGTGGCCTTATCTACAGAGGGCACTGTGGCCTTATCTACAGAAGGCTCTGTGGCCTTATCTACAGAGGGCACTGTGGCCTTATCTACAGAGGGCACTGTGGCCTTATCTACAGAGGGCACTGTGGCCTTATCTACAGAGGGCACTGTGGCCTTATCTACAGAGGGCACTGTGGCATTATCCACAGAGGGCACTGCGGCTGCATCCACAGAGGGCACTGCGGCAGCATCCACAGAGGGCACTGCGGCAGCATCCAAAGAGGGCACTGCGGCAGCATCCAAAGAGGGCACTGCGGCAGCATCTACAGAGGGCACTGCGGCACTATCTAAAAAGGGGCTGCCCAATCTTGACATGTGTGCTAACTGAGTCGCCGGACTGCATTTAGCGACACTTAAACTGGAAAGCTGGATTGTTGAAATAAGCACGTGGAGAAATATCTCAAATTTTAAACCTAGCGCTATTATAGTAATGTATTATTATTATTCTAGTAATATAGTGTTATAGTAGTTCAAATAACTAATTGATTAACAATAATTTTGTATTGTATCAAATTTGAAAGTAATGCGGCCCGTCAACTTCCCATTTATTCTATATGCGGCCCACTTACCTGGCCGAGTTTGAGACCCCTGCTATAGAGGTATACCACAAATACTCAGACCATCTCATTCCCTCACTATGCGCTATGTTTTCTTATGCCCTTGGTGTGTGGCAATTACCAGATAGCATGTATGATGCCACTATTATTGTCCTGTTAAAACCCGATAAAGACCCTATGGAATGTGGCTCCTATCGTCCGATATCGTTATTAAAAAATGACTACAAACTACTTACTAAAATTCTGGCAAACAGACTTAATAAAGTCATTTCCCAAGTTATTCATGATGACCAGTCCGGCTTTATGCCAGGGAAGTCTACCTCCGATAACATCCGGAGGGTGCAGATTCTTGCTCAGATAGGGGGTGCTATAAAGGCTGATTGGGCAATGGCGTCTCTGGACGCTGCGAAAGCCTTTGATTCCATTGAATGGGTATACCTGCTGTAGACTTTGGAGAGGTTTGGGTTTGGTCCACAGTTCCTTTGATGGATTTCGCTCCTATACAAGGCGCTGAGGGCACAAATTCTGGTGAATGGTGAACTATCCCCATATTTCAGTTTACAGAGAGGTACTAGGCAGGGATGTCCGTGCTCTCCCCATTGCTTTTCGCTCTTGCTATTGAACCATTATCTATACGTATACGACAACACCCTGCGTACAAAGGGATTTGTTTGGGGGGCAGGGAGGATAGAATTGGCTTATTTGCAGACGACATGGTTCTTTTTACGTCCCAGCCAATTGTGACATTACCCCAGGCGATTACTACTCTGGAGATATTTGGGAGATTCGCTGGACTCCATATCAACTGGACTAAGTCTTTTTTTATGCCCTTACAGGGGGTGGGATGGCCAGACTCCATACATGGCTTACGGGTGGTTTCCTCATTTAAATACCTAGGTAATATTATCAATCGGGATCATGGGGATGATCATGCCACTAATATATTGCCGCTACTGGAATACGTAAAGGTTAAGTTTAGGATCTGGAGCGCTCTTCCCCTAGCAGTGACTGGCAGAATAAACTTAATTAAAATGGTCGTTCTTCCCAAATGTCTTTATGTCCTCGAACACGCAGCGACACCAGTGTTTAAAACATTTTTCAAGCAGATACATGCCTTATTTCCAGCATTTATTTGGGGTTCCAATCTATCTAAGCTCAGTCTCACTACTTTGCAGCGTCCCAAAACATTAGGAGGAGCAGCCTTGCCAGATCTCTACCTCTATTATTTGGCGGGGCAATTAAGATATTTGAAAGTTTGGGTCGCCAACATGACCTCGCCAAATAGGGAACATCATCTGGCGTTTCATCTGCAAATGACCACTCTCTGGCCAGTATTAGAGGGGTCCCTGAATGCAATTCAAAATGTATTGCCCATTCATAGGGTGGCGTCTCAGGTGTGGATGGCTGCGAAAAGCATTTATGGGTACTCTGATGTACAAACTGATATGCCGTTATGGTTTAACCCACTCCTCTCCCAGATGTCAGATGCTTTGTCTCCCTCCTTTTGGATTCAGCACGGGGTATGCACTGTTGGGGATATGTATGAGGATAATATTCTTAAATCGTTTACACAACTGCAGTCTGGCTTTGCAATACCTAGGACTGCCTTTTACAGATACCTACAATTGCGCCATGCTCTCGGGGCCCAGTACCCTTCCTCTGACACGGCATTCTCGCAATTTCCTCTGATAGGAATTTTTAGATCCAAAGGCACCAGAGGTTTGATATCTGCCATATACACATCTCTCATATCGACCAAATTAGCCAGAACACCCCTGCAGGTAAAAGACAAATGGACTACACAGATACCTGACCTTACAGAAGGGGATTGGGACGAGATCCTATCCTCTCCACTATTTGTGTCTCCAGCCGCTAACAATAGGATGATACAAATATCCATAATCCATCAAAGTTACCTTACTCCTGTTAGATTACACAAAATGGGTAGATACCCGAGCACGGAATGTCACAGGTGCCGGTACCCTAGGTCAGACTTTTGGCACATGATCTGGGCATGTCCATTTATTTCCTCTTTTTGGGAAGAGGTAGTTGGGGCAGGTACTGGAATTCTGCATATACCAGTCCCAGTTAGTCCACAAGTTTGTTTGTTTGGTATGCTACAGGATGAACATTGGCCTCATTATTTGAAAATATTCCTCCTCCCACTACGGCTAAATGGAAATCACTTGTGAATTCTATCATTCCGTATGAGAGGATAATGTATAGACAGAGAGGATGCATTGATAAATTCTATAAGATATGGGAAGCCTGGTGTGACTCTGCGGTGACTCAGTATACCCCACACAGGTATAATGACCTCCGCCGGTCATTGACACACAATTGAAGCTACTGGGTTGTGGATCTACAGTATATAATTCATAAAATAGTGTCTTGATTTGTTTTGTTTTTTTGCCTTTGGATACATGTTAAATGTCTGAATACATGTCTGTATTTCTCCTTTATTTGAAATGTTGGTGTGTTATGTCTCACACACATCTCTGCCTTATTTTCTGTATTATGTGCATGGCATGATTGCATTTGTACTACGATTCTTCAATAAAACGAGTTTACAAAAAAAAAAAGTAAATTGCTGTTTTTTGGTCACCTTAGCGCTCCAAACAAATAGAATAAAAAGTGATCAAAAAGTCGCTTGTACGCCAAAATGTTATCGGTGAAAACTACAGCTCGCCCCGCAAAATGTAAGCCCTCACACCGGTATAGTGACGGAAAAATAAAAAAAAGTTATGGCTCTCAGAATAAGGTGACACAAAACATTATTTTTCTTAGGGGGGATTCACACGAGCGTGTATTCGGTCCGTGCGGGCCGCGTGGTTTTCACGCGCCACGCATCGACCAATACAAGTCTATGGGGCAGTACAGACAGTCCGTGCTTTTTGCGCAGCGTTTGTTCGCTGCGTACAAAACGCGACAGGTTCAATAACTCTGCGTATTTCGCGCATCACGCACCCATGAGTCAATGGGTGCGTGAAAACCACGCAGGTTGCACGGAAGCACTTCCGTGCGAACCGACTGAAACAGCGCACCAGCTGTCAAAAGGATGAATGTAAACAGAAAAGCACCACGTGCTTTTTTGTTTCCGAACATCCAAACGGAGTGTCTTTGAGATGAGCGAACCCGGACAAGCGAACCGAACTTCACCGGGTTCGGCCGAACTCGTTTTGGCCGAACCCGGCAAAAAAATGTCCGGTACGCGACGTCAGGACATAGTCACTGTCCAGGGTGCTGAAAGAGTTAAACTGTTTCAGCACCATGGACAGTGACTACCGATCCCAAAAAACATGAACCTGTAAAAAAAAACGAAGTTCTGACTTACCGATATCTCCCGGCTTCTTCCTCCAGTCTGACCTCCCGGGATGACAATTCAGTCCAAGTGACAGCTGCAGCCAATCACAGGCCAAGCACAGGCTGAAGCGGACACATGGACTGCCGCGTCATCCAGGGAGGTGGGGCCCGATGTCAAGAGAGGCGCGTCACCAAGGACGCGTCACCAAGGCAACGGCCGGGAGGGCAGATCTCGGTAAGTACGAACTTTTTTTTTTTTTAACAGGTTGCTGTATATTGTGTTCGACATTCACTGTCGAGGGTGCTGAAAGAGTTACTGCCGATCAGTTAGCTCTTTCAGCACCTTGGACAGTGACGGGCGTCGACTAGCCTCATCTCTATGATGGCGGCTGCGCGAAAATCACGCAGCCGCGCATCATACACGGATGACACACGCAGCAAATGTCAAATGTTTTTTGCGCGCGCAAAACGCTGCGTTGTTTGCGCGCGCAAAAACGCAACGTCCGTCTGTATCTGCCCTTAGGCAAATAGTTTTATTTTTTCTAAAAGTGGTAAAACATAAAACAAAACATAACAATGTGGTATCGCCGTAATCGCCGTTAAAACAAAACCCCCCAAAAAATGGCGTAATTGCTGTTTTTTTGCCTATTTCACATCACAAATAATTTTTGATTCAGCTTCCCAGTATATTATGCTGTAGAATAAATGGCGCCATGAAAAACTACAACTTGTCCCGCAAAACACAAGCCCTCATAAGGCTGCGTCGACGAAAAAATATAAAAAAAGTTATGGCTTTTGGAAGGCAGGAAGGAAAAGGCTAAAATGAAAATCTCAAATTGGCCGTGTACTTAAGGGGTTAAAGTTTATTCAGTATACAGTAAGCATTTCTGCAACTTTCTAATATACTTTGTGTTTCACTATTCCGTCATTTAGAGACTAAAAATCTGTTACAGGGCCCATCAGGGTAAGGTGACTTTTCTTTTTATTGGTGCAAAGGGGGCCTAACTTATCTATGGTAAAACACAGGGGCCTAACTTATCTATGGTAAAACACAGGGGCCTAACTTATCTATGGTAAAACACAGGGGGCCTAACTTATCTATGGTAAAACACAGGGGGCCTAACTTATCTATGGTAAGACACAGGGGACCTAACTTATCTATGGTAAAACACAGGGGGCCTAACTTATCTATGGTAAAACACAGGGGGCCTAACTTATCTATGGTAAAACACAGGGGCCTAACTTATCTATGGTAAAACACAGGGTGCCTAACTTATCTATGGTAAAACACAGGGGCCTAACTTATCTATGGTAAAACACAGGGGCTTAACTTATCTATGGTAAAACACAGGGGCCTAACTTATCTATGGTAAAACACAGGGGGCCTAACTTATCTATGGTAAAACACAGGGGGCCTAACTTATCTATGGTAAAACACAGGGGGCCTAACTAATCTATGGTAAAACACAGGGGCCTAACTTATCTATGGTAAAACACAGGGGGCCTAACTTATCTATGGTAAAACACAGGGGACCTAACTTATCTATGGTAAAACACAGGGGGCCTAACTTATCTATGGTAAAACACAGGGGGCCTAACTTATCTATGGTAAAACACAGGGGGCCTAACTTATCTATGGTAAAACACAGGGGGCTTAACTTATCTACGGTAAAACACAGGGGACCTAACTTATCTATGGTAAAACACAGGGACCTAACTTATCTATGGTAAAACACAGGGGGCCTAACTTATCTATGGTAAAACACAGGGGGCCTAACTTATCTATGGTAAAACACAGGGGGCTTAACTTATCTACGGTAAAACACAGGGGACCTAACTTATCTATGGTAAAACACAGGGGACCTAACTTATCTATGGTAAAACACAGGGGGCCTAACTTATCTATGGTAAAACACAGGGACCTAACTTATCTATGGTAAAACACAGGGGCCTAACTTATCTATGGTAAAACACAAGCGGCCTAACTTATCTATGGTAAAACACAGGGGGCCTAACTTATCTATGGTAAAACACAGCGGGCCTAACTTTTTATTTTTGGTGTCTAGTTTCTTCCATTTTACTGCCGCTGCCGCCGAGTAAGTTGCACCGCAAAGGGGTCACTAAGACCATGTTCACACGGTGGATTTTGCTTGGTGGGTCCCGCTGCAAAATCGGCCGCAGAATTATTCCTGCCGTCAACCAAAAGATTCCTACTCCCATTCACTTCAGACCGGGCAGGGCGCTTCTTTTGCCCGCTAGTTGAAAAAATCAGCTAGCGGTAAAAAGAAGCATCTGCCTCCCACTGAAATAGAGATCTGCAGAACATTGCTCTCTCCTCTCTACATCCTGACAGTACATAGTGATATATTCTGCAGATTATTGCCCAACTGACTTCTCTAGAGATCTGCAGAACATTGCTCCTCTACCTCCTGACAGATACATAGTGATATATTCTGCAGATTATTACACCACTGACTTCTCTAGAGATCTGCAGGACATTGCTCCTCTACCCCTGACAGATACATAGTGATATATTCTGCAGATTATTACACCACTGACTTCTCTAGAGATCTGCAGAACATTGCTCCTCTACCTCCTGACAGAAACATAGTGATATATCCTGCAAATTATTACACCACTGACCTCTCTAGAGATCTGCAGAACATCGCTCCTCTAACTCCTGACAGATACATAGTGATATATTCTGCAGATTATTACACCACTGACCTCTCCGGAGATCTGCAGAACATTGCTCCTCTACCTCCTGACAGATACATAGTGATATATTCTGCAGATTATTACACCACTGACTTCTCTAGAGATCTGCAGGACATTACTCCTCTACCTCCTGACAGATACATAGTGATATATTCTGCAGATTATTAAACCACTGACCTCTCTAGAGATCTGCAGAACATTGCTCCTCTTCCTCCTGACAGATACATAGTGATATATTCTGCAGATTATTATACCAGTGACCTCTCTAGAGATCTGCAGAACATTGCTCCTCTAACTCCTGACAGATACATAGTGATATATTCTGCAGATTATTACACCACTGACCTCTCCGGAGATCTGCAGAACATTGCTCCTCTACCTCCTGACAAACATAGTGATATATTCTGCAGATTATTACACCACTGAACTCTCAAGAGATCTGCAGAACATCGCTCCTCTAACTCCTGACAGATACATAGTGATATATTCTGCAGATTATTACACCACTGACCTCTCTAGAGATCTGCAGGACATTGCTCCTCTACCCCTGACAGATACATAGTGATATATTCTGCAGATTATTAAACCACTGACCTCTCTAGAGATCTGCAGAACATTGCTCCTCTTCCTCCTGACAGACACATAGTGATATATTCTGCAGATTATTATACCACTGACCTCTCTAGAGATCTGCAGAACATTGCTCCTCTTCCTCCTGACAGATACATAGTGATATATTCTGCAGATTATTACACCACTAACCTCTCTAGAGATCTGCAGGACATTGCTCCTCTACCCCTGACAGATACATAGTGATATATTCTGCAGATTATTAAACCACTGACCTCTCTAGAGATCTGCAGAACATTGCTCCTCTACCTCCTGACAGATACATAGTGATATATTCTGCAGATTATTACACCACTGACCTCTCTAGAGATCTGCAGAACATTGCTCCTCTTCCTCCTGACAGATACATAGTGATATATTCTGCAGATTATTATACCACTGACCTCTCTAGAGATCTGCAGAACATTGCTCCTCTTCCTCCTGATAGATACATACTGATATATTCTGCAGATTATTACACCACTGACCTCTCTGGAGATCTGCAGAACATTGCTCCTCTACCTCCTGACAGGTAAATAGTTTTATATTCTGCAGATTATTACACCACTGACCTCTCTAGAGATCTGCAGAACATTGCTCCTCTACCTCCTGACAGATACATAGTGATATATTCTGCAGATTATTACACCACTGACCTCTCTAGAGATCTGCAGAACATTGCTCCTCTACCTCCTGACAGATACATAGTGATATATTCTGCAGATTATTACACCACTAACCTCTCTAGAGATCTGCAGAACATTGCTCCTCTACCCCCTGACAGATACATAGTG